>NC_063343.1:24605635-24656712 GCF_021869965.1 Rhincodon typus
AAACGTCAGCCTCTCTGCTCCTATGATGCTGCTTGGCCTGCTGTGTTGATCCAGCCCTGCACCTTGTTACCTCTAAACTGTGTATCTGATTGTTAACACATTTCACCATTTGTTAGCACAAATTGGTTGTCACATTTTTTTCAATATGACAGTAATTACAGTGGATTGCCTATCTAACATATTGGGACAATCTGAATTTGGACAAGGAACTATACAAATGCAGTTCTTGCATTTTGTTTCTTTTAATTTTTTCTTTCAATTAATTCTTTCAATTTTTCACACCCACCTGTGAATGAAATGCCAGTTTAATATCAAAAAGCAAGCTAATTAATATTCTTTCTTGTTTATTTTCCAACAGTAATTACACTGAAACTGATCCAATACATTTAGAATTTTTAAACATCAGTTGTTAAAAGGGTGATATTGCATTGGTTTCCCACCTCCTCTGCACATAATGCTGGACAACAATTTATCACAGAGTGTAACTTTTTTTCTGTTTTAAATCAATCTGTGTGCACACATTATGACACATCTCTGGGCCATCTCATTGTGACATAGAAACATAGAAAACATAAAAACGCAGAAAGCAGGTGCAGGAGTACGCCATTCAGCCCTCAAGCCTGGGCCACCATTCAATATGATCATGGCTGGTCATGAAATCTCAGTCTCCCATTCCCAACCTCTCCCCTACCCTTGATCCCTTTAGCCGTTAGGGCCACATCCAGCTCCCTATTGAATATATCTAATGAACTGGCCCCAACACCTTACTATGGGAGAGAATTCCACAGGTTCACAGGTCTCTGAGTGAAGAATTCATCCTTATCTCTGTCCTGAATGACTTACTCCTTATCCTCAGACTGTGACCCCTTGTTCTGGACTTCCCCAATGCTGGGAATATTCTTCCCGCATCTAGCCGGTCCAGTCTCATCTCATTCCCCCTCATTCTTCTAAATTCCAGCAAATACAAGTCCAGTCAATCCAATCTTTCTTCATATGTCAGTCCTGCCATCCCGGGAATCAGTCTGTTGAGCCTTCGCTGGAATCCCTCAATAGCAAGAATGCCATTCCTCAGATTAGGAGACCAAGAGGCTGCAGGGTGATTTGGACAGACTGTCTAAGTGGACAAATGCTTGTCAAATGCAACATAATAGGGATAAATGTGAGGTTATTCACCTTGGTCAAAAAAATAGGAAGGACGATTATCATCTGAATGGTTGCAGTTTAGGAAAAGGTGAGGTGCAACGAGACCTGGGTGTCATGGTGGAACAGTTGCTGAAGGTTTGCAGGTGCAGCAAGCAATGAGGAAAGCTAATGGCTTCATAGAGAGAGGATTTGAGTACTGGAGTAAGGATGTCTTGCTGCAGTTATACAGGGTCTTGGTGATGCCACACCTTGAGTATTGTGCACAGTTTTCATCATAGAAGATCACTGGACCTGAAACATTAACTCTGCTTTCTCACCACAGGTGCTGCCAAAACACATTAGGACCTCTTTCTTCCTTCCCTAAATGGAATTTAACTTAAATAAGCAAATTTGTTGAGGGGGGAGGGAGTTGGTGAAGACATATGCTCTTTATAACATTGACCTTAAAATAGATGTTTCAGTGTTTTAACAAAGTTGACAAACATAAGAAGCACAGATTCTGTGGAAATGGAATATTTTTAGATTTGCGCTGAAAAAGAATCATAATGAGAGTCCCTCCGTGTACATTTCAAAGTAGAGGTTAAGCTTCCTTTATGAGTCTATCAATAACACCTTTATAACTATGGTCTTACCATTTATCATTTCTTGAGAATTAATAATTTGTTTTGTGAAGAAGTTTGTATTGACTTTTGGAACCATATTTTAAATGGCCTATAAATTAAATCAGATAGGTGAAAATATTTTAAGATTTGTTTAGACTACTGTTGCAATAAAACAAAGAACACAGACATCGTTAGACTATCAGTGCACATAGATCTGATGTATCCTCTTTACATTAAGATACATTAAGGTGCTCTAGTGCGTGAGTCACAAGTTTATACACAGGTGCAACATGTTATCAGCATCAGTGGCTAATAGAATGCTATCCTTTATTACAAGTGGAATTGAACACAAAAGAAAGGATGTTAGGCTTCAGGTCTACATGACATGGTTAAAATGCACTACAAATACTGTACAGTTTTGATCTCCATATTTAATGAAGAATATAAATAGACAGTGTCCTACCTCTCAGCCAGGAGGCCCAAGTTCAGATTTCACCTGCTCCAAAGGTATTTATGTAATAACATCTCTGAATAAGTTGATTAGAAAAAGATTTAAAAATTATAAGATCCTGAATGGTCTTAACAAGGTGAATATGGAAAGAATGTTTCTCCTTATGGGTCAGTCCAGAATTAAGATGCACTCTTGTATGAGTAACAATGACTCTCTTAAGTGTCGTAAGAGATCTTGTTGCTGTAGCTATGGGAATTTTGGCCATTACATGTCTCCTCAGAGCCTGGCTGGAAATAACTTTTGATTGATTTTTTCTGAAGAAAGGTCCAGACCCGAAACGTTGGCTTTCCTGCTTGTCTGATGCTGCCTGGCCAGCTGTGTTCATCCAGCTCCACACCTTGTTATCCCTTGATTGCTAAAGTGACTGTTTGAGAAGGTCCATGGCAGATATGTACATCTGTCTTTGCCCTGGTGCTCCCAAGTTGACACTTCCAGCGATGTGGAGAGTATAGGTTGAAATGCCTTGTCAAGCACCAGTCTAAGGACCGAATTTAGAATTAGGTTAGAATTTGCCACCAAGCTTTCTCCACACATCAAAACATGATACAGTATAGAGGAATAGACACAGTAGTTGTGGAGAGTTTTACCATTCTATACCGCACTGAGTCACACCATTTAAAACGGCTATGCTTGGAGTGTCATCATGTTGCCATTTGACGTGGTGGAGTTTAAATGTGACTGGTCGAGAACAGATTGTTCTAATTAGGGTATTTAAGTCCTTTTCAGGCCTGGTATTTCCAAGTGGCCAGCAGTGAGAGGATTTTAGGCTGAAATACTTTGTCAAGTGCTGGCTTCAAGGTTATAACTGACGTCTGGGTCAGTTTGCTGCCAAGCATCCTCCATACATCAAACTCGATTTGGTTTACAGGACTGGATACAGTACCTGCAGGAATTTTCCACTATTCTATACTTCAGTGAGTTGCACTGCTAATAAGGTCCTACTCAAAATGTCATCACATGTTCAACGAGGGTTTAGATGCAACTGGTTGAAATTGGACAAGCTTGAGGCACGTCACAAACAAAAGGGGAGGTCCACACTTCTGGCACAGTGTAGTCAACTTACAGTTCTTCAAGCATTGAGCAGACTACAAAGCTACTTGACTGCTAAGTGTCAAGAGTCCTTGATCCACATTATTGGTCTCAAAGAAACAAAAGTTGTCATTATTTTGCCAAGAGCTGAGCACACATCCAAGACTGCACCAGTAGGACAAGAGGTTTGGTGTTCTGTCTGGACCATGGAGCAGTATTGGAACAGAATTTTTGAAGAAGTGGACGAGTTCATGGGAATCCTTAAATACTTAATGGCCGTGACAAATGGGCAGCCAAGAGAGGGGTTGTGTCAACAGGATACAGTCCCAGTTTAGCTGTATGGTATAGGCAGATAACCCTTGTTATTGTTTGCAAAATGTGTTGCATGTGGGTTTGTAATATTAACATGAACAGATTTTCTAGATACTTAACTAATAATAGTGCACTACTGATTACCAAATTTTGTACTGAAGGCAGGTCATCAGACCTCTAGCTAGAGTCTGATTTGGGTCATATGCTTTCCTTGAAGTGGTTCTCTTTTCTACGCTTCATCAGTGCTGAGGTACAGAGTCAGTTATTACCATTTTTCCCCTCTCTCACCACACTGACAGTTGTTGCTAATCTAGGCTAATTCCAGCAATATACAAACATCAAGGAATGACATCAAAACTTGAAAATTAACGTCACCCTTATAAGGCAGAAGTAAGGATGTTTTTTCTCTCAGGAGGTTTGTACAATTTTGGAAATCTCTCTGCCTTGGAGGTCTGTGGTGGCACAATCATTAAATACTTTTAAGGCAGAGTGAGACATGTTCTTGGCAGGCAAGGATTACAAAGGCTATTGAGAATGGATGGGAATGTGGAATTCAAAACACAACACAAACAGATCAGTAATGTTCTTATTAAATTACAGAGCAGATGTGAGAGGATGAACTGTCCGCTTCTGTTCCTATTTCATATGTTTGTATTTAGAAATTAGATGTTAGATTGACCAATCCATAAGTGGCCTTTCACACTACTGCAAAGCCACTGAGTCCACCACTATCAAAACATCATTGTGACGCGTTATGAAAATGGACTTTACAGGGCTGTTACGTTTAAAATATCTTGCTTAACTTAACTTGAAACAGACCCAGATTCTGAAAGGATGACAATATCATATCAGAAATACCATTTTTAGACATGCCTATATAATTTATTTGCAATGGTCGAAAAATGCAAACTGAAACCTATTGAAAAATTGAGTGACAATGTTCACATTTTTCGTTGAACCTATCAAAAAAAAGACAGTGAAATTTCAATAGAGGGAGAGAGACAAAACAACTACTTCTGGTCAGTGAAAACACAGTCACTGCTGTGTGCAAGAGCAGAGGAGGGTTGCTTTCTTTTAGCAACCAAGCAGGATACTTAAAACGGAACAGAACAGTGGGAACATTTGAAGATTTAAGGAACAAGAGTTTCTAAGTAGGGTGGACCTTGCTGGTGAAAGTCATATCTGGAGGCATGAATTGAGTTGAACAATTTTTCGATGATTTCTGGAAATAACCTATCATGGTAAGGAGAAGTGAACCTGTTGGAGTGAATCACAAAATGACAGGTCCTGTAATGCTATTTATTTGTAAGAAAGGTGGGGCAAGATGTAACTCAGTTATGTTGATTAGCTAATGAGAAAGCACATTTTCTTTAGTTTGTTATATTAGCTGCTTGCTAAAAAGTAGTTAGTGTATAATGAACAAAAACAAAGTTGCTGGAAAAGCTCAGCAGGTCTGGCAGCATCTGTGAAGGAGAAAACAGAGTTAACATTTCGGGTCCGGTGACCCTTCCTCAGAACTGAGGAAGGGTCACCGGACCCAAAACGTTAACTTTGTTTTCTCCTTCACAGATGCTGCCAGACCTGCTGAGCTTTTCCAGCAACTTTGTTTTTGTTCTTGATTTACAGCATCCGCAGTTCTTTTGGTTTTTATTTGGTGTATAATGATTTGAGTTTGTTTGTAAAAGTCTTAAATCGTGAGTCTTGACTTTCAGTTGCCGTAAAATTTATTTATTTTAAAATGTTAATGTGTTAATGGAGTTCATAGCACCAGATATGTTAGCATTAACCTTCTTTGATCCAGCCATCTCCTATATGTTTAGATATAGACTATACTCAACTCACTGAATATAACTTATACATATCAGAATATTTTATAAAACTATCTTTTGTGTGCACTCATTTCCTGTCATTCAGTCGATGAAGCTATGATGGAAGTGCATGTACTTATAAAGGCACATTTATTTATTTGTGTGGTCACATCACAATTTAGTACTAACTGAGCTCGATTATATTGATCTAATCTGTAGCATCTGCCTTCAGGAAGAAAATATTAAGCCAAATCTCTACCAAAAATTTCATTTATTTATTTAAATACCTATTTTTCAGAAGAAAAATGACTAAGTTCAAGAAGTAATCTTTTATTTATTAACTGAAGATCTTATACATGGAACAATAATGTCCTTATTGTGAAATTTGATACTTCCTCTTTAATTTGCTATTCCATGTTGATAATGTTGCCAAAGCTCCTTTAACTGTCATCTAGATAAAGATAAATATGAAAACAGGCATTCAGAATTAATATGAAATCTGATAATGTTGACAAGAAACATATTGTAAAAAATACAGCAATGAAGAACATTGATTGTTAGGGGGTTCGTGATCACAGTTACCTAATTTGGGCAGTAAATGACTTGTATTGAATTTAAGAAGCAGCCATTCAGAAATGGGGGCAGCGTGGTGGCTCAGTGGTTAGCACTGCTGCTCACAACACCAGGTTTTGATTCCACCCTCAGACGATTGTCCATGTGGAGTTTGCACATTCTCCCAGTGTCTGCGTGGGTTTCCGTCGGGTGCTCCGGTTTCCTCCCACAGTACAAAGATATGTAGGCTAGGTGGATTGGCCATGCTAAATTGCCTGTAGCGTTCAGGGATGTGTAGGTTATGTGTGTTAGCGGTGGAAAATGCAGGATTACAGGGAGGGGATGGGAGGGATGGGTCTAGGTGGGGTGCTCTTCAGAGGGTTAGTGTGGACTTTTGTGTTGAAGGGCCTGTTTCCACACTGTAGGGATTCTATGAAATGATGCTTTAGTTAATTAGATAAATAAAGTATACAGCCATGACCTTTGGGGATGGTTCACTCATATCAGAGGCACAGAATGTAGAAGTTGTGATCCTACTTTCAAGGTGAAGTGTCAGGGAATTCTTCCCTGAACCTTCCTCCTCTTTTTCTCATCCATCTTCCATTCAGAGGAGACAGATTTCTGAGTACACCCAATGAGAACTGCTCGATGATTATTAATATTCAATTATGTTAAGATTATTGATATTATTAAGCTGGAGAGGGTTCAAAAGAGATTTACCAGGATGTTGCTGGGAATGGAGGGTTTGAGTTAAAAGGCGAGGCTGGATAGGCTGGGCCCTTTTTCACTGGAGCTTAGGAAGGCTTTTTTTATAAAGAGAGTGGTTCAGGTGTGGAATGAACATGCAGAGGAAGTGGTAGATGTGGGTACAGTTACAAGGTTTAAAAGACATTTAGATAAGTACGTGAATAAGAAATGTTCAGAGGGATATGGGCCAAGTGGAGGCAGGTGGGACTAATTTAGTTTGGGATTATAGTCAACATAGGCTAGTTGGACCCAAAGAGTCTGCTTCCGTGCTGTATGACTCTGTGCTCTATGATTTACTGCTGCCTGCTAGGACTGTCTGATGAGGATGCACCCTCTCCTCCAATTCCTGAGCACTTGATGTTATACTTAATTCCTAAACCCATTCAGCCGATAAACATGGGCAGCTACTCATTATTACAGATTGACTATTGTCCCCTTGCCCACCTTCATCTGAGGTTAGTCTACCATTTGATCTAGGAACAAATACTTCTTGTTTTCTACAACAATACACTGATAATAGGGTAGATATAGCACCAGATAAACTTTTGATGCTAGTTAAATTGTTGACTCTAGTTCAATGGGATGCCATGACCTTACTGCTTCTTGTAATGCTTCCCTTTTATTTTCATACACTAGAAAATTAATGTCTGTTAACTGAAATCTTAGTGTTAACTAAACAGTAAACATTATGAATGTTCAATTTTTAAGTAACTTTATTTTCCAACCAATCGGACATCAGTTCAACTGTCAGAGACACATTGAGGGGCCAAACGGTTTAATTCTGCTTTTATTTATAATGTGCTATTTAGTTCAATCAGAAGGCGCACATAATAAGTTTTCTTTTCTCTCATTTAATGTTTCTGTTACAATGGTGCTGCAGAAAGAAAGCTAAGAGTCACTTGCAGGCATCAGAACTTTATAATAACCTGTGGTTATTCAGAAGATGTCCAAAGAAAACAAAAAAAAAGTTTCATTGCATTTTAGGGGATTGATTTTTGGGTCCATAAAGTTGGGAATGGATTTGGGGATTTCCAAAAATTACACTACTGAACTGGAATTTTGAATTTCTTTTAGAAATGCGCACAAATTTCTTGCGGGCAGGAAGAGATTTGGCTTATGTTTGTGTTATAGAGTTACACAGCATGGAAACAGATTCTTTGGTCCAACCAGTCCAACCAATCATAATCTCAAACTAAACTAGTCCTACTGCCTGCACTTGGCCCATATCACTCCAAACATTTCTTATTCAAGTACTTATCAAAATGTCTTTTAAATGTTGTAACTGTACCTGTGTAGTTCTCCCACCTGCGAGTGAATGCAGGACAGTAGTCACGCTGAAGTGTTCCTTCACTGTTAGCTGATCCAAACCCTGGAACTCACTTCCTAACATCACTATGGATGTACCTATACTCCATGGTCAGCAGCACTGCAAGAAGACGGCTCATCACCACCTTCATTAATGTGAACTGATAACATGTACGTGCATGCACATTAACATCTTAAATATACGTGCATGTTTTTTTCCATACTTATTCATGAGATGTGGGTGGCGCTGGCTAACATTTATTTCTCATCCCACAGTGTTGTCAGGAAAGGAGTTCCAGGATTTTGACCTGGTAAGAGTGAAGGGATGGCAATATAGTTCCAAATCAGGATGGTATGTGACATGGAAGGGGACTTGCAAGTAGTGATGTTTCCATCCATCTGCTGCCCTTATCTTCTAGGTAACAGAGATTATGGGTTTGGACGGTGCTATCAAAGAAGGTTTGGTAGGTTAATGGAGTGTCCCTTTATCGATAGTACCAATTGCTATGTGTGTTGGTGGTGGAGGAAATGAATGTTGATGGTGGTGAATGGGGTGCCAATCAAGTAGATTGCTTGATAATCCACAATAGAATTTTAGCATTTTTGTAGATTCCTCCACTACATTTTGCCACCTTAGTGAAACTAGATATGACATACCTCCCACTGTTAGAGTCTCTTAAAATGCAGCCAGGAAAACGTTTCCTTCCATAGTGAAGTGAAATGATTAATGAATTGTTTCAATTTATGGACCTTTGGTGTGTCAATCTATAAATGTAATAACGTGTCAAGGTCCTAACTTAATCTGTAATGTGGAGATTAACAGAAGCCAGAGCTAAACATTTATAAAAATATTGGATTGTTGTTGCTTATTTCAAAATTTCAACTGACTTTAACTTTTATTAGACTTAATTGCATTGAAGCTGTTCAGCCAAACATTTGTTTACTTGCAAGGATGAAAATCAATGTGTCCTTAAATCCTTAAGACTGTGTAACTTGATGCAGAAAGTTTGCCTTGGAGATTTGACGAGAAAATCTCATCTCACACAGCACAAACATTTTCACTGTGTGAAGGCTACAGTGTCTGATTGGAAGCAACAGTCAAATACATACTGATGCTATCAAAGACTATACTTTGATAATGTTTGTTATTGAAATCAAATAAAGCAAAATTTACACTCTGCTTGTACGGTACTAAATTAGTAATTAACTCATTACTTAACATATGCAAGAATATTTAAATGTTAAGTATTAGTAGCTGCACTTCTAATAGAAGTAAATAATCACTTTTATATCAGGTCTGCAAATAGGATTTTATGATCATAAAGTGTTTACAGCAGAAGAGGACATTTAGCCAGTGGGGCCTATGCAGACACTGTGCGGCATAGTAGTCCTACTCTTTTGCCAGTGTTCTTTTGTTCTATAGCTTTTTACCATTCAGGTGTTTATGTAAATTCCTTTCTGACAGTGCATTCCAGATCATAACAACACAATAAATAAAGAAGTTTTCTTGGGTTGCCATTGATATTCATTTGTCAATGACATTATGTTTGCACTTTATTACAGTCTGTACTCCTCCTACATAGCATTGAGCCCTATTCTCAAAATTCCTCTCAATATGCTCTTCTCTCAGAAGATCAACATTAGCTTCTTAATCTAACCTAAATAAAGCCCCTTTATTCTAGGGGCCATTAAGGCAGAACTGTTATGTGCCCTCTTTAAAGCCTGAATTATGTTGTTGATGCTGATATAGTATTTTCTAAAAACTCTCCAGAACTTATTTGCTTTTGTTCCCCATGCTCCTACCTATCAAGTCAAGGATTCTGTATATCTGTTGATCTGTTCTGTCCCTACAATCTGCTGTAGATGCAGATACCTTCAAAAGGGTATATCTGATGTGCCAATATTTATGCTAGCTCCAGCAACACAAGAACAGCATGTGGGAAATGTAACATTGGAATTCTGTAAAATGTGATCTGAATACACAGATGGTTCAAGAATCATGAAGAAGGGAATCTTTATTCCACTGGTATCATTATAAACATGAAGGGAAATTCAGGTTAATCCTGAGACACGCTATGTACATGGAATCAAGCCAATGGTCTACGACTGGTTGAGGAAATCTTTTGTCTGTCTTCTCCTTCCGATGAGGACTCCTTGCCCTAGAAGCACCCCTTCCTCCAGAAAGGGTGGGTTTGATTACCCTAGCTGCCATGCTCTTGCCCATTCTCACCATATTACCTGCTGCTGGAGGCTTCAACAAACATATTCCTGCTTGGAGACTACTGTCTTGACATCTCCATGAAGCATGCAATGACCATTTGCATGATTAGCAGGTTCAATTGTGCTATGATGGTTAGAATGTTTGTGTCAAAAATTACGCTAGCATTCCCTTCTTTCATCGCTGATCTGGACAAATGCTAAGGGTTGAGGTAATATCCAACATTTGCTCGATAGGGCCTTCTCAACCTTTCATTTCTACTGGTGTCTATCAAAGGATCCAGGCTCTGTGACAGATCACCCATCTTGGGGTCTGGGTCAGTCAGGTCTCCAGGAGTCACATGATCAGTGGCACTTGTTGCTTCAGGTTCTGCCTCCCAGCAGGTTATCCCTGTGTCATTTTCCAGGGCAGGATTAAGCCTCCACCACCCGTCCTCCCACTGGATGGGCCCCTTGGATTGACAGCTCATGGGTCACTACTGGATTCCTTGTTACTGTTTTGACTCCATAGCTCTTTAGCTTTCAGGCACCAGAATTTCAGGCTCTGCAGTACCACAAAGTAAGCTTCTTTCTTCCAACTCATAAATCAGACTCTTAGTCTCAAGCAATGTCCCTCTGTGAACCATTTTCTGATGATGCCATGCAGCTATCAGTTCAACAACTGAAGTACAGCCACCTGTATCCAGTCTCTTAGAGTCATGGGGTCATAAAGCATGGAAACAGACCATTCAGTCCAACTCATCCATGCCCACCAAGTTTCTCAACTTAAACTAGTCCCACTTGTCTGTGTGTTTGGCCCATGTCCTTCTAAACCTTTCTTATTCATGTACCTATCCAAATGTCTTTTAAATGTTGTAACTCTACCTGCATCTACCACTTCCTCTGGCAGTTCATTCCATATATCCGCCACCCTACGTTTGAAAAAGTTGCCTTTCAGGTCTCTTAAATCTTTCCTCTCACCTTAAAAATATATCCTAGTTTTGAATTCCCCCACATTAGGGAAAAGACCAATGCTATTCACCTTATCTACGCCCCTCATAATATTATAAATTTCTATAAGCTCACCCTTCAACCTCCTATGCTCCAGTGAAAAATGTTCCAGCCTATCGTTATAGCTCATGCTCTCTAGACCCAGCAATATCCTGGTAAGTCTTTTCTGAACTGTCTCCAATTTAATAATATCCTTTCTATAGCAGGGCAACCAGAAATGTACACAGTACTCCAAAAGAGGCTTCACCAATGTCCTGTACAACCTCAACATGACATCCCAACTCCTATACTCAATGCACTGACCAATGACAGCCAGCATGCTAAATGCCTTCCTAAGCACCCTGACTACCTGTGATGCAACTTTCAAAAAACTATGTAACTGAATCCTTTGGTCTCTCTGTTCTACAACACTGTTAGGCTCACAGGTCTATGGTTCCCAGGCTCCTCCTAAGAGCCTTCTTAAATAAAGGCACAACATTTCAGTCCTCCAGCACCCCAACTGTGGCTGTAGATGATACAAATATTCAACACTAAAAAGGCATGAATACATAGTTTTCATGTTTTAACCTCAAAGTTGAGGCTGAGCAGCCATGACTGTGTCTGCCAACTTCCTCCTCTTTAGTGGAGTCAGCTTCAACTTAGAGCAGTCAAAGGTCTCCCTTGACCCCTGATCCAAAAGACAGGGCATAGCAACTCATCAGCCTCAGAACATCAGGTTTCTTATCAGCCAGGCTGAGGAATCATAGCTTGGCTTCGAGGTAGCGTTAATGGATGTGGGGGAAGTCATGCTTCCTGTGGATTTTCAATGGTTGCTTTAGCACAGATGAACAGTCAGGAAGTTTCTGGTTTGAAAAAGGTGTTTTAATGTAGAAGGAGGGAAAAGGATGCTTGTGGCTCTGGAAAAGTGAAGGACACCTTTAAAGGGGGTGGTGGATTTGTTGGTGTCTGGCATTGTGCTAGATCAGTGTCAGCTGCATATGACAGCATATTCAATGGCAAACACATGGCATGGGCTAGAAGGAAATGACAACTTGTATAAGCCTAATGGGGTGAAGTGGATTCCAGTCAGTCAGGGGGTGTTGTCACATTCAGCCCAGCATGGGGCCATTTCAGTCTAGGAGGGAGGAGGGGGTGGCATTTAACTATGACCAGTCTGGCAGGTGGTCAGATGGAAGACCGGAATCATTGCTGTTGCAGACCAAGTATTGGGCAACAGATGGTACTGGAAGTCAAGTCAAAGCCATCCAAGCTTTTATTTGTTGGTCTGTTGAGGTGCTGCTAGTAAATCAGTCTGGGAGTGACCATGGTCATTTGAGACTGCCTGCCAAATCAGTTAGGGGAATGGATCATAAACAAAGTTGCTGGAAAAGCTCAGCAGGTCTGGCAGCATCCGTGAAGGAGAAAACAGAGTTAATGTTTTGGGTCCAGTGACCCTTCCTCAGAACTAATGGTGGCTGGGAAAACGTCAGTTTATATGCAGAAAATAGGGAGGTGGGTGGGGTAGGGAGTAAACGATAGGATAGAGCCCAAAGAGAGAGAAAGACAGTTGGACAGACAAGGGAATTGCCAATGATGAGGCTGGGAGGGTGAGTAGTTGTTAATCCCAATAAGGATGATGAGGGGAGTTCATGGTAAAGCAGTACTGTGACAACAGTCTCACCACAGCAGATGTTAGAATTTCAATTTTTAATTATATGGAATTAAAAATCTAATTTTGATTAAAAATCAGTTGTTACCTCTTATATAAACTCATTGGGTTCACTAGGAAAAGAAATTTGCTGTCCTTACCTGCTCTGGCATACATGTGACTCCAGATCCACACCAATGTGGTTGATTCTTAAAATGGTCCAGCAGGAACTCAATTTATTTTATTCCTTGTGAAGATGAAGTCGTGTCTTCACGTTAAGGATACTCTTAATGTTGTGTGGTATGATCATCATGCTAAAAGAGAGGAAGTACAAACAGATCTGACAACTCAAGACTGGCGTCGATGAGGTGCTGAGCAGCAGTAGAATTGTATTTGACCACAGTCTGCAACTTCACGATCCGGCATATCCACCACTTCACCATTGCCATCAAGCCCGGGGGTCAACCCAAGTTAAATCAGAAGTGCTGGAGGACAGGCCAGGAGCAGTACCATAACTAAAAATGAACTGTCAACCTGATGAAGCTACACACAGGACTACTTGAATGCCTAATATTAGAAGCAGCAAGTCATAAACAAATCTGAGCAATTCCACAACCATCAGATCAGATCTAAATAGAAAGTGCTGGAGAAACTCATCTGTCTGATTTTCAATTTTGTAGAGTCATAACGCGTTAACTCTGTTTCTGTCTCTGAAGATGCTGTCAGACCTGCTGAGTTCCTCCAGCACTTTCAATTTTTATTTCAGATTTCCAGCATTTGCAATATTTTGCTTTCATACAAATCAGGTCCAAGCTCTGCAGTCCTGCCTGATCTAGTCATGAATGGCAGCAGATAATTAGACAATTCACTGAAGGAAGAGTTCCATAAACTTCCCCATCCTCAAGTTGTGGGAGCTCAGTACATGAATACAAAAGCCAAGACTGAAGCATTTGCAACATTTGTGGAAATGCAGAATGTGACAATACGTCTAGGTCTCTGAGGTCTCCAGCATCACAGATGCCAGTCAATAGAAAATTTGATGCTCTTCACATGACATCAAGAAATGGCTGAAGACACTGGACATTCCAAAGATTATGGGCCTCGACAGCATTCCAGCAAAACTACTGAAGACTTGTCTTCCTGTACTCTGCTGTTTTCCCTGTCTCCATACCCCAGCCAAGATGTTCTTGTATAGCTACAACATCGGCATCTACCCAAAAATGTGGAAGATTACCCAGAGGAGTCTTATCCAAAAAAAAACCACAGCAAATCCAATCTGGCCAATTACCACCCTATTGGACTTACACTCATTCACCAACATAGTGATGGAAATAGCCATTGATAGTACTGCTCACTGCTATTCAGTTTGAGCTTTGTCAGAGCCAGTCAGCTCCAAAACTCATTGCAGCCCTGGTGCAAACATGGACAAAAGAGGTGAATTCCAGAGGTGAGGTTTGAGTGAGTCCTTCACATCAAGGCAGCATTTGACCAAACATGGCATTAAGGAGTCCTAGCATAATTACAGTTAGTGGAAATTAAGGGGAAAAACAAAGTCACTGATGGTTGGTGTCATACCTAGCACAAAAAAAGATTATGTTATCACATGTCGGTTATCTTAGCTACAGGAAATCTCTGCAGGAGTTTCTCAGGGTAATATCCTTGATCCAACCAAATTCAGCTGCTTCATCAATGACCTATCCTCCATCATAAGGTCAGAGGTGGGAATGTTCACTGATCATTGCAAATTATTCAGCATTGTACATGACTCCTCAGATACTGAAGCAGTTTGTATCAAAATGTAGCAAGACTTGGATGATATCTAGATTTGGGCTGATAGTGGCAAGTAACATTCATGCCACACAAGTGTCAGGATAAAAACCATCTCCAAAGAGAGAACCATTGTCTTTAACATTCAGTGTCTTTACTATTGCTGAATGTCTACTATCATCAACCTTGGGATTACCATTGACCAGAAATTGAACTAGACAAACCATGTTAATATAATGGCTACAAAAGCAGATCACAGACAGAAATCCTGCAGCAAGTAACTCATCTCCTGACTCCTCAAAGCATGTCTCACCATCTACAAGGCCTAATCAGGAGTATGATGAAATATTCCCCATTTCCCTGGCTGAGTGCAGCTGTAACAACACTTCAACTTGGCATTGTCCAGGACAAAACAGCACATATAATTAGCACAACATCCACACTGACTACAGTATCAACAGTATGCACCATTTACAAAATACACTATAGAACTTCACCAAGCCTCCTCTGACAGAATCTTATAAAATCCTTGAACACTATAATCTAGAAAGACAAGAGCAGCAGGCACATGAGAACACCGTTACCTGCAAATTTGCCTCCAAGACTGTCATTATCTAGATTTGGAAATACATCATCATTCTTTCACTGTCACTGGATCAAAATCCTGCAACCCCCTTCCCTAGCAACACTGAAGGTGTAAATACACAAAAATAACCTGAGATAAAGAATACAGCTCACCATCACCTTCTCAATGGCAGCAATTATTACTGGCTCAGCCAAGAACACCACATCAGAGACAAAAAAAATTGCAGATACTGGATTCCAAGGTAGACAAACAGGAGGCTGGAAGAATACAACAAGCCAGGTAGCATCTGGAGAAAAGGAGAAGTCAACATTTTGGATAATACATTTCTACAGGAAAAGTACACTGAATGAATAAAAATTAGACTCATTAAGGTTAAATTGTGTTCACTGATTTCTGCTCTTGTGATTTATCAGCTAAACAATAATCAATGTGACAAGGCACTTGCCATCAAAACCATTTGAAGCAAACTGCCTCAAGCCAATGAGAAATGCAACAGTTGGCCAACCTTTCATGATTAATGAAGGGTTAACTGGGTGTGAATTGATTGTATAAGTTTGAGGATCTAGTAATTAGTGAGGTGGGGTGTGTATTTTATTGTGTTTAACTGCAATAAAGTTCTCACAGAAAGTTTGGACTTGATCTCTGTTTAAATACAGATTTTTTTGTTTGATGCAGAGAAAGTTCATCAGTTTGATCCCAGGTATGGAAGGATTTTCTTCTGAGGTTGGGTTAAGTAGATTGGGCTTGTACCCATTGAATTGTAGACGAATGAGAGATGACCTAATTGAAACATTAAGATTCTTCGGTGACTTGGCAGGGTAGATGTTGACAGACTGTTTTCCTTTATGAAGAATCTAGGATCAGATGACATAATCTCAGAGAGAGAGTTTAGGTTAAGTATGTTCAAGGCTAAGATAGATTTTTAATCAGTAAGAGAATCAAAGGTGATCAAGAGTTATGGGGAAAAGATAGGAAAATGAAGTTGATGATTATCAGATCAGCTATGATCAAATTGATTATTGGAGCAAATTCAATGGGCTAAATGATCTACTTCTAGTTCTGCATCTATGACCCTATAATGAGTGAGCCATAGATTTTGCATGAATCACCCTCTGTATTTTGAGTGTGAGCTTTGGTGTGGGTGGGAATGTGATGGATTGTACGTGTACTTTTCCTCCCCCAGCCAAAAATACACATAGCTTAGTATTTCACTTTGTTTTCTGTTATTTGTTGGTTATTATGTGACAAGTGCTACTTGCTTGCAAATATGTGGTCCTCACTTTCAAATGAATCAAAGCTTTAAATGCGAGATGCTACATTTTGGAAAGGCAAATCAGGGCAAGACTTAATGTACTTAATGGTGAGGTCCTGTTGAGTGTTACTGAACAAAGAGACCTTGGAGTGCAGGTTCATAGTTCCTTAAAAGTGGAGACAGGATGGTGAAGAAGGTGTTTGGTATGCTTGCCTTTATTGGTCAGTGCATTGAGTATAGGAGTTGGGAGGTCATGTTGCAGATGTACTGGACATTGGTTAGGCCATCTTTGGAATACTGCATGCAGTTCTGGTTTCCTTGCTATAAGAAGGTTATTGTGAAACCTGAAAAGGTTCAGAAAAGATTTACAAGGATGTTGCCAGGGTTGGAGGGTTTGAGACATAGAGAGAGACTGAGTAGACTGGGGCTATTTTCCCAGAAGTATCGGAGGCTGAGGGGTGACCTTATAGAAGTTTATGAAATCATGAGGGGCATAGATAGGGAGAATAGCCGAGGTCTTGTCCCTGGGGTGAGGGAGTCCAAAACTAGCGGGCCTAGGTTTAAGGTGAGAGGGGAAAGATTTAAAAAGGACCTAAGGGGAAACTTTTTCACACAGAAGGTGGAATGGAATGAACTGCCAGAAGAAGTGGTGGAGATTGGTAAGATAACAACATTTAAAAGGCATCTGGATGGGTATATGATAGGAAGTGTTTAGAGGGATATGGGCCAAATGCTGGCAATTGGGACTAGATTAATTTAGGACATCTGGTCAGCATAGATGAGTTGGATGGAAGGGTCTGTTTCAATGCTGTACAGCTCTATGACTCAATGGAACAGAGTCTACAGAGATTGCAAGGATGTCCACACTAACTAGGCCTGGCACACATTCACCACCACTCCCAAATTCCCCTTCAAGTCATACATCATCCTGATTAGGAACAATATCATCATTCTTTCATAGTCACTGGGTCAAAATCCTGAAACTTCCTCCCTAATAGCACTGTGGGTATCCTTACACTCCACATGCTGCAATAATTTAAGAAGGCAGCTCACCACGATCTTCTCCAGGGCAACTACAGTTGGGCACTAATGCTGGCCTAGCCAGTGACACCCATATCCCATGAACAAATTGTATAAACATATTCAGGTTGATTGAATGAAGTGATAATTTCCAGACCCCAGTTAACCTTCTGATGTCATATTTTAACACAGCAGTAAAGATGGATGTGCATGTATGGGATTCTTCTGGTTCTGGCTGCATTGGCGTGCATGCAAATAGCAATTGATTTGGAAGTATTTAATTTGTACAGTCGAACTAAGTATCTAAATTTGTCTGAAAGCTGTTGGAAGCTCTTGTTATTTCTGCTTATTCATTCTTAGAATTTGGGTGTCACTGGCATAAAAAAGGGTGGCACGGTGACTCAGTGGTTAGCACTGCTGCCTCACAGCACCAGGGTTAGAATCCAACCTTGGATGACTGTCTGTGTGGCGTTTGCACATTCTCCCCGCGTCTGCGTGAGTTTTCTCTGGGTGCTCCAGTTTCCTCCCAGAGTCTAAAGATGTGCAGGTTGGGTGGATTGGCCATGCTAAATTGCTCATAGTGTCCAGGGATGTGTAGGTTAAGTGGATTAGCCGTGGGAAATGCGGGGTCTGGATGGGATGCTCTTTGGAGGGTCAATGTGAACTCAATGGGCTGAATGGTCTGTTTCCACGCTGTAGGGATTCTATGATTCTATGCAGTTGCATTCAGAAAGTGGTAACATTTTGATAACACTTAATGAGTTGAGGGGCCATTGCATAGGGCAGTTAAAAGTCAACAATGAAGGTGTGGTACTCAAAGCATGTTCAGGCTTTACTGGGAAAGGATGCCAGCTTTGCTTTCTGAAAGAACATCATTAAACCAGTTTTGGAGAGGGGTCATTGGATTTGAAATGTTAATGTTGTTTTCTCATCACAGACACAGCCAGATCTGATGAGTTTGTCCAGTAATTTCCATTTTCGTTTGTTTCAGATCTGCAGCAACCACAGTTCCTTTGTTTTATTTCATTATTATTTTCATGACTATCAATTATCATTTCATTTATTTGTACCAACTTTACTATTTCTAAATGTAATATTAACCCTCCTAAACATTAAGATGGATTTAATGATGAATTTAACATTGAGAATATGGTTTATGAGTGGCTCGAAAGTTGGCTAACTAGTTAAAAGTAAGAGTAGTTCCGCTCGATGCCCCTTGTTGAGACAAATAATAAATTCAAGTGGAGATCTAATGGGAAAATGGTGCTCAAAGGTACATGTTTCAGTCTGAAATTCAATCAAACAAAACTGATGGTTTAATTGGTCACCTTTTCTAGAAGAAAACTCATGCTGCCAAGTCCTTGCTAGAAGCCACTTATCCAGTTGACTAAAAAATATTTTTTTGAGCAATCCTTTTGTTTTGGACTCTGTACAATTATCTGAACCAATTAATTTATTTCTTCTGAGGAGACTGCCTGGACCTGACTGTACATAGCTTTCCAATTGGGTGATCAGCCTTGGAACATTATTGAAATTCAGTAGTGGAAATGGGGATTAGTTTCTAAACCCATCTCCCTTTTGATGACTGCTTAGTAAACTTGAGAATTAAGCCTGTCACACGTCTCATCCAAGTGTGGAGTCTAACCAGTCCACCTTAGCACCTAATTCTGCTGAGTTTCAGGGATTTAGATGTTCCATCTTTAATTGAAACTATAAGATGTAATTTATCTATTTAATTTGAGCTATGCTGTTGTAAACTGAATTTTTTGAGACCTAATTTTAACTTAAATGGAGCATTTTCAAATCAATTATACTGCGATCCTCCTGTAACTGCGAAGCCTGAAAGTCCAAAATTTGGTGATGAACGGTCAGAGACCTGATCATTAACTCTGTTTTCCTTTTATTTTCACTGGCGCTGACTGATCTGCAGCCTGTTCTGTTTTAATTTTGGATTTCTAGCATCTGCATAACTTTGCTTTTATTTTATAACATTATCTACTTTGACAGTTACTGTGATTTATTTTCATGTGTGACTGTGTGGGGACTCACTGCTCACACAGATTTGGAGAATGTCTCCCTTGGCTTATGATATTTTCCACTGCCTCTTCTCGTCCTTCAATGCTGTGACCACTGGTGCCATGCCAACGGGTTGAGATATATTAGCATTTTCTTACTATGTGGCATGCTGCAATTTCATTAAATTGACCATGTCTGATAGCACAGTGGTTAAAAAGCATCATAGTTCTTATTCAATTTGTTTCTTATTTCTTAGTTAACTAAGTGACTTTTCTGAAATGCACTTCATGTAACTTTTCACTTGAAATGTTCTTAATTCCATAAAAAAACGTTTATATTAAAAACACTGCACATATAAGTCCCAAGACACTTAATAGCAGTATTCCTACACAAAATATAACACTAAGCCATGCAGTGAGAAATTAGGTCTGATTACTAAAATCTCCAAGTTATATCTTAAATGAGGAAAATGAGGCCGGGAGCTGTAGGGAGAGTATTCCAGAACATTGCGTTTTGACAACTGAAGGCACAGCCGCCAATAGTGGTCAATTGAAATCAGGGATGTTCAAAAGGCCAAAATTAAAGGAGCGCAGATATCTCAATGTTTTGGGGGTGGAAATGACAAAGATACGGTGGGGAAAGGACATGGAGTGACTTGAAAACAAGTATGAGAATTTTAAAACCTGCACTCCTCATCAAACAATGTAGATCAATATGCTCAGGAGTGATTTATATATGGGACTTGATGCAAGAAATGAACAGGAACATTTTGGATGACCTTACAGGTTTGCAGAAAATTGCTCGGCCGGGAGTACATTGGAATGGGCAAGTCTAGAAGTAAATAAGGTATGAACAAGATGAGCAGATACAAGGCCAATCAGTGTTAAGGAGATGAAAGCCGGTGGCAGAATTATGGTGCTGAGATGAGGTCAGAAGCTCCTCTTGGCGTCACATGTGACAATATGGCTGTGAACAGACTGGTTTAATTTCAAACTGTGGCCATGGAGAGGGATCAAAGAGCAACAATAAGAATGTAGAAGAAGTGTAATTACCTATCACACTGAAAAAAAAATTGCAAGAATAAACTGCAGTATTGCCATTTGCACTCAGTAAAGATATACTGTACCCTCAGTGGAATTAGTATAATGTGATTAAATGTTTGCTTTTCTGTGTTAACTTCCAATCCTAATAGTTGACAGTGTATTACATTTATTGATTCTTGAAAATACACTGTGTAGTGTGTTGTGGTTTAAAACACCTTACAATGTTAATTTATTGTACAATGGCAAACTGTTTATGAAGAGGACGAGATTGGTACTCGCCAGATTGATTAGTTACAGAACAGTGGAAAAATACATTTGAAAATTTAATGACTGCAGCTATCAATTCCAAAAGAAAATGCCTGCATAGTAAATTGATTAATTTAATAAAATGCTTTTGATTTCTGCATTTTCAACATCAGTTCCGCACTGCATGTGAGTTTCCCAGCATTATAATTCATCCAAACCTAATGATTTACATTCTTATTGACAATAACATGCAACATGTAATTTCTTTCTTTTAATGGACATTAATAATGTCATTTTATAATTGAGGATTTCTGAAGAAATATCACAGTCAACTTGACATGCTTCATATTTCTCATATTTTCCACATTTTAACTCGTTCCAATTTGAAATCTGGACGATTATTGTTCCACTGAGTACATACATAGTACAAACTAATTGGATTTTCACATTCTTTACTTTTTCTACTTATCTTGGAATGCTCAAAAGATGTATATCTTGCCTAATATAACAGATTATTTAGTTTTGTATATATTTCCTACTCTACTCATCTAACTTATTAAATTCAGGAAAATTTTATAATTTTGTTGGTAGATGTATCACCCTCAATATAATTGACTGATCAAGTGACCAAGGAAAGAGCGATGCACAAACTTCTGCCAAATAAGGCTTACTCAAGTGTCCTTGAAAAATGATGGGAGGACCTGATTCCAGGATTCCTGCCCTAATTCCAATTTCTGGCAGCTTTTACTCGTGCAGGATAAAGGTGGGGGAAGTCAGCCAATTTGTCCTGTCCAGATTCCTTAGAGGGGGGTGGATAGTTCAAATGTGATGTCCAATATCTATGAAGCTGAACCCATTCAATAAATTGCCATGGTTCATGACAACTCCAAGGAACCACAGGAAATTTGCTAAGAGGAGAATTGTCCTGAAATTCATTTATTGACAGACATTTGCTTTGAAACACAACAGAAAGTACCCATTCCATCAGTTGTTAATTATCGTGAGTTGAACCCTGACCAGTGTGTTTTGATAGTTGAGCCCATAGTGAATACTTGGTGTACTTTTTAAAAGCTCCTGAAATATTTATCTTCAAAGAATGTTGTGTACATTGTTTATCAATTTTGCAGGGATATTAAAGGATTATCTGTTTTTGACATGGTTACTAAGTCAATGTTTGTTCAACTTTACAACTCAATGACCACTTGAGAAGATTTATGTTTCCTTTCCTTGTATGTGGACTTACTTTTCTCAGTATGAAGTGTGCTTGATTGACAGTTCAATTAGACTGTTAGAACTTTAACTTTTTATGTAAATTTCAAAGCTTCCCCATTACTATCACATGGTTTGGTTGTGCCCATAGTGGATACTGAATGAATAGTTATGGAGAGTACATGGGGGTCAGCAGGATGCATAAGGAGCATGGAGTAGGAATGCGAGCAAGTTGGAGTTTGAGGTGAATTGAGAATGAAGAGTTGAGAGCCTGACATTCAACATTCTGACTGGGACAATATCCCAGTAAATAGAGGTAGATCTTCTGGCCTACTGACCTCACTATCAACCTGGTTAAAGGGGTAGGGGAAGGGGTGGTAAAGAAAATTCCAGAGCTTACAGCTTAGACAACTGAATGCATGTGCACTCATTAAAATCAGGAATGTTCAAAAGTTCAGAAGTAGATGAGTGCAGATTTTGCAAGGAGCTGTAAGGCTGAAGGTGGTCACAGAAATGAAGGAGTGAGGTCATGAAGAAAGATAAAAGCAAGGAAGAGAATTTCATAGTTTGGTATTGCTTGGCTGGGGTGAATATACGTTAGCAAGCATAGAGACAGTAGGTGTAAGTTAGGACTTGAGCAGAACAGTTTTGGATGAACTTTGGTTTAGAGGGTAGAATGGAAAACCAGTCACGAGTACACTTGAATAGCTGAGTCTAAAGATAACAAAGGCAGGAATGAGGATTTTAGCAGCAGAGAGACAGAGCAAAGCTGATTCTGGTTATTTAGGTGGAAATGGGTGGTCTTGGTGATGAAACAAATGTCTGGTCATAAATTTATTTTAGGGAGAAAAATACCATAAAAATTGTGAACAGTCTGGTTTATTCTCAGACGGTTGCCAGCAAGAGATGGAGTCAATTGCTAGAGAGTGGAATTTGTTGTATTAACTGAGAAAAATCTCTTCAGTTCTCCTAATATTAAAGGAGTAAAATGAACCAAAGCTATATCTCCCTATTATCTTTCCTGGTACCAGGTGGAGCCTAGAGAAATTACCAGAAAAAAACATTGTTTCATTGGGATATGTGTACACAACTCATTCCCTCCAGGATTGTCTCTGCCATGTTTCGACTGTCAGTTGGTTCCACACAGCAGTTATTGATTTACTGACATCTCTAACCAGCATGGTGCCCTGTATCGTGAGCTCAGACCACACAGTTCACCAACTACATGCGAGTTAGTCTTAAATTGACTCAGATCTCTTTGTGATTTCAATGGATGGGCAATGATTTCAGTCTGCCTGCTGACCACCCATTGTGTGCCAAACGTTAAAATTGGCCTGACTCTGTATTCTTTTCTAATTGATTCGCTTTTCTTTTCTATAGTTGCATTCATCCTGATATAATTGATGTATGTCCCCTCCTGGTTAATTAAATCCAGCACCCTGTCAAACAGAGGTATAAATAGCTTGCAGTTGTCTTTAGCACTGTCAGTTCTTTCAAGTCCTTGCATTCCACAAAGCAGTTTATCAAATTTGTTGATGATGTGACAGTGACACAACAATTGGCAAAACAGCTGCTGTTAATGTGCTGGAAAGAATCTGGTTATGTTATGAAATTCACAAAGTTAAAAATTGAATTCAGTGTTCTGTAAAGTTATGATAGTTATTTCAATAATGAAGTTCTTGAGATAAATTTGATAGAACAAATTCTATTTGGCCAGATTTACAGCTTGAAACATTCTGTTATTAATATGCAAATTAGCCAATAAAATGTGTAGAAGTGATACTCCATAAATTATGAATCAGCATATGTTGCCGGACAATTTGTGCCACTTTGCACAAACTGAATTTTACCCATAACCTTTCTATGACTTTTTTGAATTTTCTGCATTTGCAGCTTAAGTGCCCATTACACTTGCCTGTAAAAGGTTAGGTCAGACAATTCTCAGCATAAGCACAGTTTTAACAAGAAGATAAATACTGCAATCAATTCTTCTTGTCTAATAACTAAACAAAAATAGATGCGGTATTCCATTTCTTGAGGTAGTGAATTATTTTTAAAGATGTCAAATCTTAAATCGGATTTTTTTTCTTTCTTTTCTTTTGGACTTTCTATTAATTCACTATTTCTTTTCCATTTCACCAATATCCACTTCAACCTCATTGATTCCACAGTCATCTCAACTACACTTCCTCACTCTCTACTTCCTGCAAAAAATCTATTCCATTTTCCCAGCTTCTCCATCTCCTTTCATTGGTTTATTTCTGACCTGTTCTCTCTTTTCCTCAGCCAAGGATCACCCCCCACTGTTATTAGCAGGACCTTCAATTATGTCTGACCCATCTTTTGTACTTCTGCCCTCATACCAGAACAATTATATGGTTCCCCATGTCCTGGCTTTCCATCCCACTGATCTCCATATGCAAAGGATCATCTTCTATCAGTTCTGCTGCCCCCAGCAGGATACCATTACTGAACACATCTCTCCACCTCCCCTCCACTGTCAGCATTCCACAGGGGCTGTTCCCACACTGACATCCTGTTTCACTCCTCCATTACTCCTAACACATTCTCACTCCCCCATGACACCTTCTCGATCATAGAAGGTGTAACACTTATTCATTCACCTTCTCCCTTCTCACTATTCAAGGCCCAGAATGTGCCCTGAATCTGAAGCAGCATTTTAGTTGTTCTTCTTTCAGTCTAGTTAACTGTATTTGCTGCTCATAACATGGTCTCCTTTACATGGGCAAAACCAAACGTAGACTGGGAGACTGGGTATTTTCCATAGAGCAGTCTGTTGTAAGGATGACCCTGACCTTCCAGTGATTTGCCATTTCAATAAACCTTCTGGCTTCCATGTTAGTGTTTCCATCCTTGACCTGCTACAATCTTCCAGAGAAGCTCAATGCAAGTTGAAGCAACATCTCATTTTCCACATAGGCACTTTACAGCCCCTAGGACTCAATATATTTTGAGTTCCACAACTTCAGAGAATTACCTCAGTACTCCATTTTACTTACAATTCCAAACCTCTGCAGAATTTGTAGTTATCTATAGAAGTTGGTAAGTTAACTGCATAATAATCTAAATATCAACATGAACCAACTTTTCTTTCCAGTAAAGAAGGCCTTTTGCATTATTATCTCTTTAAACAATGAATGTTTACTTAACAATTATGGCTTATCTTTCCAACCTTGTGCCTCCTTTGATTTCTGTTGATTTTCAAAATGTGTTCCGTTAAAACCAATTCCTAATGGGAGTGATTTTGTTCCATGTAATGTGATCACCATCACCCTGTCCCTGGGTATCAGAGTTGAACTGAGCATGCGTATCGACTTAGCTTCATTTATACACTTAAATCATAAACAAAATAGATGAAAATGGTGACATGGAATTTGCTTGATTAGCACATACTTCAATATAACAGCAGCTTTAAGTGACATATTTTTCCCAAAATTTTAATTTATCCATCAACTTTATAAAAGGATATTGCACAACTGTCCAAAGTTGCCATTACATAAGGTGTGAAGCAAATCAGTTTCTTCCAATTTTGTATGTTACTTAGTGCATTTACAATTGGAGTTAATAATTACAAGGTACATTGCTTACCAAATACACAAACCCAGGGGTTTCACCCAGTTTCTAGCCCAGCAATATGCCATGACTGAAAGACATTAGACAGTAGCCCTTCCTCAATGCACCTTTGCGGTGGTGCATCAAACTTTATGGCATTCTTCAGTGTGTAACTCTGAACATTGGAATGTACCAGTTGGCGTTATTTATTCATGACTCTGCACTGGAAGACCAACAGGACTAGAATGCTGGTGGTCCTGTAGCCAAGCAAATGAATGGCTAGTACTTTTTTAATTCCTTGCTGGCACAATAAAAATAAAATGGGTTGAATGGCCTCTAACTGTGCTGTAACCTTTCTACGGTTCTGTATTCGATATTTATCTTTGTGTGCATCCCAGGGAACAGTCCTTGGTGTACAGCAACCTATTTCACAGAGTTGTTTAGGATGAACCTTGATTTTAATAAAATTGCATCTTTTTCCAGACTTTCTTTGCAAAGGGTTTAAGTGACATTGCATTTTTCCTGGCCAATGAAACAACAACTTACACAAACTTGCCATTTTTTAAAAAATAAATATTCTTTCATGGAATGGGATTTGTGTGCCACTATTTGTTGCCCATCCCTAATTACCATTGAACTGAGGATAGTTAAGAGTTAATCTCATTGATGTGGGTCTGGGTGATTGCTTTATAGTTCACGTTCAGAAAGGAAATCGGATACAGTAATCTCCCAATCAAATCAATGTGGTTTAATGCTCATAGCTTTCTATTCCAGACCTATTAATCCCAATTAATCATCGTGCAATATGAATCCAAGTCCAGTAATTGTTAGTCTGGATTACTAGTCCAGTGACATTACCACAATGCTAGTGCATCATGAAGTAGTAACAGGGACCTCATTTTTTGGACAGGGTATAGGTAATCTTAGTGGATCAAACTCAGCAAGAAGGACTGTCCTGTTCCCTTCACTAAAATACTGTCTTAAAGAAAATTGCATAGACATCACAAGAGATCACCAACTATATTAATAGTAGCTACACATGTTGCAGGACTGACTGTAGTGCACTGTGGTAGACTGAAAATTCTCACTCATCTTTCTCATTCAAAAAGTGGCAACCGAGACAAATGACCCAATAGTCTGCTTCAGTGCTGTAGGATTCCATTTTTATATAATTATGTTCATTCTGTAGGGCATGACCTTTAGTTACACCTTTCTCAATAGAAGCTTCTCCACACTGCCCTTTAGTTCGCAGGGAAGATTTCAAATTCTACCGAGTTTTCCTCACATTCCTTCTTCATAACACTTATTTGGTTTTAATAACATATTTATAGTTTTTGATGAGTGGACTAAAATATGTTAAATATAAAAATCCTTTTGTTTTAAATTCAGGGGTGTAAGCATTGCTGGTAAAATCAGTATTCATTATTTATCCTGAATTTCTCTTAAATAGATTGAGGTAAACCACCACAAGAGCGGCTGCAGTCCACAGTGCTACAAGGAAGAGAATTCCAGGATCTTGAACCAAACAGTGAAGCAACAGCAATATATTATGGGTAGATTTGTAATACTTTGTTACTATTTAGGAAAGTAAATTTGCAAGTGAGTTTATTTTTCAATTCTGTGAAAGTGCCTTTTTAACATTATTATGCAGTGACTCAGGGATTTTTTTCTCCAAAAAATAGCATGTAACTTAAGTTAAATATCTCAATCAACTACCTAAGGAGTTAATTGCTGAATGGATACAAAGTTGAGTTTCTATGATATACACAGAAATGATTGCTCAGGGGTCACTAGCAGGATGGCTACGCAAGAGAAAAGAGAAGGATACATTATAGTTTGCAGTAATCTCAAAGTTATGAGAACTGAAAAGATGTCCAGAACTAAAAAGAAGTCTCTAGGCCTCAGAGCTGGAAAGCATCAGTTGAGTAAGAAATCTTAAGGTTAAGCTAGAAGTGATACTTCACTGGAGTTGAGTGTCTGTAAAGGATATTGCTGGAAAAAAGGTTAAATGTTTCTTTTTCTTTTTGCTATTGAAGATATTCTTTCTTTTACATACATATAGTTTTGTTTGTTTTATTTTGTGTGATAAACTGTTGTTTTAGTTTGTTAAAAGAATATTGGCAGTTTCATGTGAATATGTTCAGTGATTGACCACCATAATTGCAAACTGCAAGACTTATCCAGTATTACCATCAGCTGGGAACTAGATTATATATCAAGATGCATGTGTGACTTTCTGTTGTAGTGTTTCCATGCAATTGCTGCCTCTCTCCTAGGTGGTGGAGATCTTGTATTTGGAAGGTGCTGATGAAACTGCTTTGATGTGTGATTGCAGTGTAGCTTGTGCATGGTTAACATTACAGCCAATGTGTGCAGATGGTGAGGGGAGAGAGTGGTTAAGGTTGTAGATGTGGTATCACTCAAGTGGGCTGCCTTTTCCTGGATGTTGTTGAGTTTCTTGAAATTTCTGGAGCTCCACTCATTCAAGCAAGTGAAAATGTTCCATTATACTCCTGACTTGGCCTAATAGGTAATAGGCCAGTCCAGGACCAAAGCCAATTAATTATCCCCCTGCTCTCCTTGCAAGAAACTTCTGCCATAATAAAGAGAAACAGCACAAGAAGGGGTCTACCAAAATCTTCTCACCCAATGCCTAAAAATCCTGGATGAGAAGACGAAGAAGCAGGAGTTGGAGAAGGTGATAACCTTGCTCATCCTCTCCACCAATATCTGCTCAAGTTACAGAAAATATGTAACAACCAAAAAAGTTTTTGTAAGCCCAATCATCATCTCTCTTTGACATTGACACAATTATCATATCATATTATCATTATAGAAGAATACTGCATAGAATTTGCAGGTTAAATACTAGATCGCTGTAGATATACTAGACCAAATAATCCAATACAGTCATGAAAACCAAAGCAAAGCAGTCATGCTTGTTCTTAAAATTAAGTTGATACTTTCTTGGTATGGTGTGTAGAATTTTCCTTTAACAATTCTACAATTGTTTCTCACAAATTTCTCAGATTCCTTGATTTGGTACATGTTATATTCATCTCCGAACTGAAGGACCTTCCTCTTAGAGTCATAGAGCTGTACAGCAAGGAAACAGACCCTGCTTTCCAACTCGTCCATGCTGACCAGATATCCGAAATTAATCCAGTCCCATTTGCCAGCATTTGGCCCATATCCCTCTAAACCCTTCCTATCCATATACCCAATCAGATGCCTTTTAAATATTGAAATTGTACCAGCCTCCACCACTTCCTCTGGCAGCTCATTCCATAAACGGACCACCCTGTATGTGAAAACGTTGCCTCTTAGGTCCCCTTTAAATCTTTCCCCTCTCAACTTAGACCTATGCCCACTAGTTTTGGATGCCCCTACCCTGGGGAAAAGACTTTGGCCATTCACTCTATCCATGCCCGTTATGACTTTATAAATTGCTAAAAGGTCACCCCTCAGTCTCCAACGCACCAGGAAAATAGCCCCAGGCTATTCAGCCTCTCCTTTATAGCTCAAACCCTCCAACACTGGCAAATCCTTGAAGATCTTTTCTGAACCCTTTCAAGCTTCACAGCAACCTTCTTATAGCAGGGAAACCAAAACTGAATGTAGTATTCCAAAAGTGGCCTAACCAACAGCCTCAACATGACCGTCCAACTCCTATATTCAATGAACTGACCAATAAAGGCAAGCATACCAAACACCATTTTCACTCTCCTGTCTACTAGGACTCTACTTTCAAGGAACTATGAACTTGCACTCCAAGGTCTCTTTGTTCACCAACACTCCCCAGGACCTTACCATCAAGTATACAAGTCCTGCCCTGATTTGCCTTTCCAAAATGCAGCACCTCACATTTATCTAAATTAAACTACATCTGCTACTCCCTGGTCCATTGGCCCATCTGATCAAGGTTCCATTGTACTCTGAGATAACTTTCTTTGCTGTCCACTTGACTGCCAATTTTAGTGTCATCTGCAAACTTACTACCCATATCTCCTGTGTTCACATCCAAATTGGTTACATAAATGACAAAAAGCATGGACCCAGCACCAATCCTGGTGGCATACTGCTAGTCACAGGGTTCCAGTCTGAAAAGCAACCTTTCACCATTACCCTCTGCCTCCTTGATGGGTCTATGCGTTAATCCATGTCCTGAGCATTACTATAGAACATTCAGTATGCCCAATAATTAATGATATTCACTTAATGTGCATTGGCGCAATGTCCTAAATAGCTCTAGACAATTTAATTATTCTTTTGACTATTTTTAACTTTCAATGTCATAGATAATCCTACCTTTTGTATCATTTGTTTAGTTGAGGTTCATCTCTGCCCGTTTCTATTGCCACCCCACAATCATTTCCTCCTATATCAGCAGCTTATTCAATCTGGACAAGGACTCCTATCAGAAAATTAGACCAGTCTAGTTCAGACCAATGCCTTAGGCTGACTTGAACTTATATTTTCCCATTACTATATACTTGAGGCTCTAATCCCTGAATGTAGAGCTCTCGCTTTTAAAAATTATGTGAAGAAATTCTCCCAAACTTTAAGCATGCTCAGCAAGCTAGGAAGGCTATGATTCATTGTCATGTCTGTCTCTGAACCCATGGCAGCCTGGAGGCAGGCAGAGGATTAGTTAGTTGAGGATGTGATAATGAAACTATTTTAGTTGGCCAACTTCTAAGTAGTGTCAAGCAGGATATGTGTGAGTCATAACACCAAAACGTCCTCAGAACTGTGTGTTGATTCAGAATTCTATGTAAGATTAATGTGACTTTTCCTTTGTTAGATATTGATCAGCCCCTGGGCATTTCAAATATTTTGCCTTTCAAAAGATATGACGAGATAAACTAGATATTTGTTGCTGGTAATGGTAGTAGATGAAAGCATAACAAAATTGTCCAACATTCTTCTATTCATTATTTGAACAGTGTTACAACCAGGTGAAGGGGAGGTGAAATAAATCAACCACTTTCTAATCCTTGCATGATTATAGCAGAGCTTGGAATTTAAAAAGGGTGAGGTATTGTCAATTCAGTGTCATTTACATATTTATTGCAGCCAAACCAAGCCAGAGGTTTTCTTGAATTAAGCAAATTAGGGATTAGATTTATTGTATTAAAATACACAAGTGAAAATATTCTAAAAAAAATTAATAAGTGTTATAAAAAGCCACATGTTCCAAAGATATTTCACAAAATACACACTCAAACCCAAGAATGCAAAGTATAAAGTTAATACTGGCTGGGGTGAAATGTGAATAAAGAAGAACAATTATCAATAGTGGTCCACTAATGGATCCAGAGGCTTTGGTTGTCAGCTGAGGCTGTTGTCCAAAGATCTTGGGTGATATTGCCCATTTCCTTCTAAAATGGTGCTATAAATATTCAAAGATTTTATTTTGTAGAGGGTCTCAGTCTGCTTGCAGGAATGTAGACACAATCAAATTTGGCAGACAGGACTCTAAGCTTGCATGGAAGGTTACAGAAGGAGAGAGGGAGAGAGGGTGAGAGCCAACTGTTCACTTTCACAGCCAGTGTGATTTCTGCCCGAATCCCAGCTTCACCATTAAAACAGAGGGATGTATCACAAGTCCTCTCACCATGCCAGTTGTATATTCCTGTTAGCCTATTTCTGCAGCTTACCTTTGACATCTTGTGTTTTAGCCAAGGTGATGAATTTTTTGATGTCCTGTCTCCAATTGTTGAATTCCAGGTCCTTGTCTCTTCATTAAGTGGCACACAGCAGAAGTTGACACCAGGTTATGTGCAATTTTCTAAACATTGATAGTGGTGCTTCTAGGCCCTCTTGTGGTGCAGAGGTAGTGTGCTCACTGCTGGACTGGGAGGCCCAGGCTCTAGGCCCAACTGCACCAGAAGTGTGTAATAACATCTCTGAGCAGGTCGATCAGAAAAATAAGTTAAATTAAAAAAGGTGTTCTTTACCATTCCAGAAATACAGGGACAAAATGAGTGGTATCCCTATAGTTATAAACAACCTACCCTATGCTTTAATCATTTGACCCCCAGTATCATTCTGGCTTATCTGTAATGTACCCCTTGCAAAACCAATATACCTTTCCTGTTAATATGTATTGCATCTCAAAATTTAAAGTGAACAAGGGAGCAATAGTTGCTCAGAGTAAGGTTTCGCATGTGTAATTGCATTTTTCTTCCGGCTGCTGCCTTCTCTAAATAATATATCTCACTGTAAACATCAATGACTCCAGCATCTATCTCTTCGGTTCTCTTAAAGTGGCACAGTTAAATTCACAAACAATGATTTTTTTCATGCTTGTTATTTTACAGTCCTGAAAAATAAACTGAATCTTCAAGCTAATTGTAAACCCTTTCTAAACAAACAGTATATTTGAAATTATTACAGAGGTCAGTCCCAAAATCTACTTTAACAAAAGGAACAGTCACATTAACTTATTTAGATAACACAGTATGGAGCTGGGGAAGCACAGCAGGCCAGGCAGCATCAGAGGAGCAGGAAAGTTGACGTTTCAGGTCTGGACTCTTCTTCAGAAATGGGGAAGGGGAAGAGTTCTCGGAAATAAATAGAGATAGAAGGGGTGGGGCTCAGGAAGGTAGGTGGGATGGTGACAGGTGAGTGCAGGTCGGCAGTGGTGGGGATTGGTCAGTGAGGTTGGAGGGGCAGATAGGTGGGAGAGAAGATGGACAAGTTGCGTCAGGTCAAGGAAGCGGGGATGAGAGGGAGGGTTGGACATGGGATGAGGCCAGGGGGCTGGAGAGATTTTAAAACTGGTGAATTCCATGTTTAGGCCATCAGGCTATAGGCTCCCGGGGCGGAATATGAGGTGCTGCTCCTCCAGTTTGCAGGTGGTGTCACTATGACACTGGAGGAGGCCCAGGATGGACATGTCACCCAGGGAGTGGGAGGGGAAGTTAAAATGGTTCACGAACAGAAGGTGTTGTCGTTTGTCGCAAACAGAGCGCAGATGCTCTACAAAGCGGTCTCCGAGTCTCCACTAGGCCTCACCAATGTAGAGGAGGCCACATCAGGAGCGGCAGACGTAGTAGAACAAGTTGACGGATGTGCAGGTGAAACCCTGTCTAATGTGGAAGGTTTGTTTTGTGCCTTGAATGGAGGTGAGGAGGGAGGTGTAGGGGCAGGTGTAGCACTTCCTGCAGTTGCAGGGAAAGGGGCCAGGGTGGTGGGGCTAGTGGGGACTGTGGAGTGGATGAGGGAGTCAGGGAGAGAGTGGTCCCTACACAAGGCAGAAGGGGAAATATCTCTGGTTGTGGGGTCGGATTGTAGGAGACGGAAGTGATGGAGAATGACACTTTAGATGCGGAGGTTGGTGGGGTGATATGTGAGGACAAGGGGGATTCTGTCTTTATTTTTGTTGGAGGGAGGCGATGTGAGGGCAGAAGTGCAGGACACACAAGAGATGCAGTTGAGGGCATTTTCGATCACCGGAGTGGGGGATGTTATGGTCCTTGAACTAGGAGGACATCTGGGATGTGCAGGAACGGAATGCCCCATCTTGGGAACAGACGCAGTGGAAATGGAGGAATTGGGAGTAGGGGAATTGCATTCTTGCAGGAGGGTGAGTGAAAGGAGGTGTAGTCTAGGTAGCTGTGGGAATCGGTGGACTTGAAATAGATGTCAGTCTCAAGGCGGTCACCAGAGATGGAGACAGAGAGGTCCAGGAAGGAGAGGGAGGTATTGGAGATGGTCCAGGTGAATTTGAGGTTGGGTTGAAAGGTGCTAGTAAAGTTGATGAATTGTTCAATCTCCTCGCGGGAGCATGAGGCAGTGTATATAGTCATCGATATAGCGGAGGAAGAGGTAGGGTATCGTGCCAGTGTAGCAGTGGAAGAGGGACTGTTCCACGTATCCTACGAAGAGGCAGGCATAGCTTGGGCCCATGCGGGTTCCCATGGCCACCCCCTTAGTGGGACAAGTTAAAGGAGAAATTGTTAAGGGTGAGGACGAGTTTGGTTAAGTGGATCAGGGTGTCGGTGGAGGGGGACTGGTTGGGCCTATGGGAGAAGCAGAGGGCTTTTAGACCATCTGTGTAGGGGATATAGGTGTACTAGGATTGAATGTCCATAGTAAAATGAGATGTTGGGGTCCAGAGTATTGGAAGCCTTGGAGGAGGTGGAGGACATGGGTAGTGTCCTGGATATAGGTGGGGAGTTCCTGCACTGGGGGGAGTAAACAGAGTCAAGGTAAGCGGAGATAAGTTCTGTGAGGCAGAAGCAGGCAGAGACAATGGGCCATCCAGGGCAGTTATGTTTGTGGATTTTGGGAAGGAGATAGAAACGGGTGGTGCAGGCTTGGGGAACGATGAGGTTGGAAGCTGTGGGCAGGAGGTCACTTGAGGTGATAAGGTTATGGATGGTCTGGGAGATGATGGTTTGGTGTTCAGGGGTGGGGTCATGATCGAGGGCGGCAGTAGGAGGAGGTGACAGAAAGTTGGCGTCGGCTACGTAAAGGTCCGTGCGCCATACCACAACTGTGACTTCCTTATCTGTGAGTTTGATGGTGAGGTTAGGGTTGGAGCAGAGGGAGCAGAGGGCTGCACATTCTGTGGTGGAGAGGTTGGAGTGAGTGAGGGGGTGGAGAGGTTCAGGCGATCGATGTCACGATGGCAGTTGGAGATGAAGAGGTCGAGGGAGGATAGGAGGCTGTGGGGTGGTGTGCTGGAGGAGGCAAAGGGGTCTGTAGAGGGTGGGTTAGATTCGAAGTTAAAGAAATAGGCGTGGAGAAGGAGGCAGCAGAAAGTGTTGGACATCCAAACGTGAATGGAATTCATTGATGTGTGGGCACAGGGGAATGAAGGTGAGACCTTTACTGAGGACTGACCATTCGTCCTCAGTGAGGGGGAGGTCTGGGGGGGATGGTGAATACCCGGCAGGGCTTGGGACTAAGGTTAGGTGTAGAGCTGGTAATAGAGTTGGAGCTGGGTGTGGGGTTGAAGTTAGTGATGTCATCGACGTCACCAACATTGGCAGTGGAAGTGGCGATGTCGGCATCAGTGGTGTCGTCCTTGATGTCGGCAGAGGGAGCGGCATCAGTGACAGAAACTGCGGTGTCCGTGGTGTAAGCAGTGGCAGCAGCGGTATGTTTTGCGGCGGTTGAAGTGATGAGGTCAGCGGCATCAGTGGGAGAGATGGCGGTGACCACTGGTCAATGGCGGCAAGCACATTGAGGGGAAGGTCCCGGGTAGGGTTGAGGACTTGGTCGGTGGAAGAGGCCTGTGTTTGGTGGTAAACACAGACAAGTTTAGTGTACTTATGGTTTTTATTGTCAGATAGGGTGGAGAAAAAGCATTGGTTGAGTTTGTGGATCCTGTGCAGAATGAGAAACAGAAGAGGTCCTTTCCAGGTCTGGGAGAGGGAGGCTCTGAGCTGGGGTAAGGTTGATTGTAGTGCCAGTAGATGCCGGCACATTGCTGAGAGCATGTGCTTGAAGAGCTACAAAGAAGGAGGATCTGGATGTTGTGTACGTAGAGGTTGTTGCAGTTAGGGCCAAATTTGGATGGCCTGAATGGAGATTGGAATCCATTGGGGATGATCCTGTTCTGTAGGCAGGTACTGAGAAAGACGATATGGCTACAGTACCGGGTTTGCTTCAATATATGGTCGAAGAATTTCAGAGCCGAAGAGATTACCAGAGAGTTGCAGTCGGACAGAGATCCACCGAGGTCTTTTCTGAAGGAGGAGGACAACTTCTTCAAGGTGGGCATCCTTGGAAGAGGTTTTGCAGTGGGGTTATTACTCCCACAGAGATAGCAAGAACTGCAGATGCTAGAGTCAGAGATAACATGGTGTGGAGCTGGATGAACACAGTAGGCCTGGCAGCATCAGAGGAACAGGAAAATTGACGTTTTGGGTCCAGACCCTTCAGAAATGGGGAGGGGGAAGGGAGCTCAGAAATAAATAGAGAGGGGGGGGGATGAGGAAGGTGGATGGGATGGTGATAGGTGAGTGCAGGTGGGGACTGGTCAGTGAGGTGGGAGGGGCAGACAGGTGGGAGAGAAGATGGAAGGTTGTGTCAGGCCAAGGAGGCAGGGATGAGAGGGAGGGTTGGACATGGGATGAGGCCGGGGGTGGGGAGAGGTGGATTGCAAGGAGTGACTTAAAGGAGGAAAATGAGGCAGATAGGCAGTGAGGTGCATTGAGGTCATTCCAGAGTTTAAATCCAAAACAAACAAAAGTACTGCCATCAAGGATGGAGAAAATAAAATAGAGGAGTTTTAAGGGGCTCTAATTAGTTGTAGAGCTGACAGAGATTACAGACAAAAAGGTGCCATAGAGGAATTTCAAAATAAGGATGAGAGATTTCTAGTTGAGGAGTTGATTAACTAGGGGTCAATGCTTAGCTGTTTGTTCATATGTAATCTGTGAACAGGACAGAATGGAAATTAGGATATAACCAGCAGAGTTTTTGATGATGTCAAGTTTACAAAAGGGTGTATGCAGGTACTGGTAAAGAGTGTATGAGAATTTTCAGGTCTGAAGGTAATGAAAACATGAATGACAAGACAGACAGATAAGCAGATAGGCACTTGGCTTTGGTGAATTACAATTACTTTAACTTCAGTTCCCGAACGGTTCTACACCAACTGAGGGGTGGAGATAGGGTGAAGGGTAGTGGAAGATGCAGAAAAGATCTATCCCTTAGCTGGGATTAAGAGGGGGTTGGTGGGAAGAAGGAAGGTGATGATCTATAACTAGGAGATTTAGAGCTGAATCTTATGTTTGTCGGCTAAGTGCAAGCTGCGTTGAAGATTTTGGAGGGATGTGAGGATTAGTGAGCTTTCTTGCTACATCTTATGAAACCTACCTCCATAAATAACCACCCTTCCCCTATGACAGCCCGTACATCCAATTCTATCCCTGTTTAACCACATTGCATTCCTGGAACAACTTGACATTTAGTGGATGTCTGCTGAAACACAGCATCCTGCACAGTTTCTAACATTTTCTCCACACATGGCACAAAAGGTGAAATTGACTCCTGATGTCGTGGGCAGGGACTTGCAGGTCCTGGTGGAATGGTTCAGATGTGTGACATCCTCTTTTCCCAGGGGCAGCAGTGGTGGTCATGATGCTAGATCATGTAAGCCTGGTCCAAGGTTACCACCGCATCAGGGCAGGCTCAGTCTCGCCATGTAGGAAGGAAGTCGATGACTTTCTTCACTTTGCCAATGTATCTTTTCTCCGATATCTGATACTCACTCTGTTACTGTATCCACCTCTCATCAAGGCTCATGTTCTACCACTCTCACTATTGCCTGCAACATCTTCCCAACTCACCATTACCAATAGTATTGTTGTTTGCTCATCAACATGGAAGTCCTTTAGAAAATGTGGCCAGCTGAAGTCATCAGATACCCACTCTGATTTCCATATTGAGAATTCTCAAGGTTTAGCTTGGTTGGCAGTTTTGGTAAGAAAGGAAGTTGAATAATCAAGAAGTGAGATGGACTATTATTAATGTGTCTAACAAGTAATAATTCCCCCTTAATGGGCGATTCACTAGTGCCTAGCGAGAAACCTGACTTGCTGCTTGATAAATCATGAAAGCTGCAGCAAGATGCTCCCAATATCAAGGTAGGCCTCACTGGACTTCTCCCCCATGCCACAAACCTCAGCAGCTCAATCAATCATGCCCCTAATAGTTTCTGCCCACAGACCTAAATGAGAAACAAGTCATTTAGTAGTGAGATGAAAAGAATTTCTTCATTTAGAAGGTAGTGAACCTTTGGAATTCTTTGTTCCAGAGCAATCTGAAAGCTCAGTCATTTGGTATGTTCAAGACAAACATCAAAGAAAAAGAAAATGGGATTATTCAGATAGCTTTACCAAAGAGACAGCACAGGTACAATGGGGTGAATGACCTCCTCTTATGATAAATTATTCTATGACACTAGATTTTTGGTACTCATTACATCAAGAGATATGGAGATAGCAAAAGAATATGGTGTTGATGTAGCTGATCAGCCATAATCTAGAATGGCAGAGCCAGCCTGATGGGCTGAATGGCTTCCTTCTTATCCCCTGTTGGTCTGTTCTTATGTTAAAGTTGAAAAATGGTAGTTGGGTAATTTCCTAACGATGTGTTCCCAACGTCTGAAAGTCAGCTCATTCACGCCAACCTTTTATCTTTCAGATTTGTGGGAGGACTGGAATCATGGTTGTAGCTTTCCAGACAATGTCCAAATTAGGAACAGAGTTGGGTGGATGCTGAATTTTGTCATTTAGAAGGTGTAGCAACACTTGCTGGAACATTATTCTAGTGCTATAATAGTTCTTAGGCCCCCTAGCCCTTGTTTATTACCTCCTCACCCCATCAACCACTACCATGGTGCTTCCATGTCCCATGCATCCGTCATATCCTCAACATGTGTTCTACATTAACTCTCAAATCCACATTTCTTATACAAGCCATAAAAATCGTCTAAGCCTCCCAAGACCTCTCAAAACCATCTGTATCCATCAATGTCCCCATATCCACTCCATGTCCCTTTGGACCCTACTTATTCTCCATACCCAGTACTCTCTATGTGCAAAACCTAAGAAGGATCTAGTAACACTGGGAAGCCTTTGATATGGTCAGAAAAAGAAATTGTCTTTTCTAACTTCAATTGAAAATAAATGCCTCTTTTTGAACCTGAAACTGCAATTGAATTTTCTGAGGAAGTAACAGGCTGGATTGCTCATGGGATGTTGTCTGTTTTGATGTCGGTAAGACAGCTGACAAGGTCTCACATGGCAGTCTTGTCAGAAAAATTAAGGCGCATGGAATATGAGGAATGTGACGAGTTGCATCCAAAATGGACTTAGTGACAGAAATGAAGAGAAATCATTGATACATGCTTTTGTTGATATGAATGGAAAGCCGTTACCAGTGGTGGATCCTTTGCTGTTTTGTGGCCATGTGATTGATAGTTGAGCGGATGGCTGTTAACTCCAGGATGATATCAACAGTCTGATTGAGGGGGCAGAGAGGTGGTAAATGGAATTCAGTGTAGAGAAATATGAGGTTCTGGGGAGGGTAAACAAAGCAAGGGAATACACAATAAGTGGGAGGATATTGAGAGTGGTAGAGAATGTGAGGGATTTTGAATTGCATGTCCACAGGTCCCTGAAGGTGGCAGAACAGGTAGCTATGGTGTTAAAGAAGGCATGTAGGATGCTGTTTTTCAATAAGTGAGGTATTAAATACAAAAGTAGGCATATATTGCTGTAATTATATAAAACACTAGTTAGGGCAAAGCTAGAGTTTTATGTACAGCTTTGGTCACTATATTATAGGTAGGACACAATTACTCTGGAGAGAGTACAGAAAAGATTTACAAGAATATTGCCAGCGTTTGAAAATTGCAGCGATGGGATAAAATGCATAGGGTAGGTTTGTTTTCCTTAGAACAGAGGAGACTGAGGAGTTTCTTAATTGAGGTATACAAAATAATGAAGTGCTTAGACTGAGTGGAGAGGAAATACGTATCTCCTCCAGGGGAGAGAAAAATTGACAGCAAGTGCTGATTTAAAGTGATTGGTAAAAGGTTTAGAATCATAGGATCTCTATAGTGTGGAAACAGGCCATTTGGCCCATCAGGTCCACACTGACCCTCCAAAGAGCTTCCCAAGTAGATCCCTCCCCCCACCATCCCTGTAACGTTTTGCATTTCCCATAGCTGCCCCACCTAGCCTGCACACCCCTGGAAACTATGGGCTATTTAGCATGGCCAATCCACCTAACCTGCACATCACTGGACTGTGGGAGGAAACCGGAGCACCCGGAGGAAACCCATGTAGACAAGGGGAGGATGTGCAAACTCCATGCAGGCAGACCAAAGGTGGAATCGAACCCAGGTCCCTCATACTGTAAGGCAGCACTGCTAACCACTGAGACACTGTGCTGCCCCAGGGATTACAATGATAAAACTTGTTCACCCAGAGGGTCTTGAGTGTTTGGAATTTGCTACCCAATTTGGCAGCTGAGGCAGATATAAAATAACCTGGATCTGTGTCTGTCATGTTGTAAACAGCAAGGCTATGGAAAGGGAGCAGGAAAGTTGAATTCGAGGGTGACTAGTTTATTTAACCAGTGGAGATGGGCTACATGACCTTTTCCTGTGCTGTAACCTTTCAACAGTTTTTTTTTGTTGTAATCCTAATAAAACTGTCAACAAAACACAAAACCATTGAAATGTCCCTTGAACAATCATTTGCTTCTTTCCAGTGCTCATTAATCTGTTAAGCTGTTGAGCCATGCTTTCAAAATTCTCTTCAAGCTATTTCATCCTATTTTCTGCTCATTTAACAATTAATCAAACAAAGCATAAAATTCTTCTCTAGCTGTGTCAATAACCATCACTGGGATAAATCAACACAGATTTTGGAATTAAGCTATGCATTCATAAAGAATTGTCATGGTTGAATTAAATAAACAATCCTTAAAGACTACAATGCAGCAAAGGTTTTGAAGTTGGCTTACCAGTTGTCTAACATGTGCTCTATTCTTTTCAAGGGCTCATGCATTGAAATCAAAGCAGCCTGATATCTCTTCAGTTTTTTCTTTCAAAGATCTTATTGATGTTATGAACAAATCAATGCTAAAGTCAAAGCACAGCATCCAGGTGGCTCATTTCAATCAAACTCTGAATTTTGTTAAATGCATAACAGCATTTTATCCACAGATAAAGTACTCTACTGCATATGAAACATTTACGCAATTCTCATCTACATTTTAACTACAGACCCCTTTGATCATTCACTGCAATGAAAACATATGTAAATTATTATAAAATATTATTTAAACACTTGAAGTCGGCAAGACCTTTTAAACCTATCGGACTTGCTCACAGCCTTGCCCCAAGTTTCATATACTGATGTACCTGGCATGACTCTCACTGTATTCAAAAATCCATTTGTCTGGTTGCACATACCAAGGTTTGAGAAAATACCACTTGCAGACATTTCACTACCAATCCTGATATTGTTTTACATCTTTATGATGACACAAAGTTGCATTTTTCCTTCCTTAGTTGAAAACAGTATCTATCATGATCTGTTGTGATAAAGTTGAGGCCTGGCATGACTCTATTTTGGGCCTCCCAATGTACATTAGTTCAGCATCAGAAAGAGAATATCCGTCTCTCGTTATTTTATTCAATGCATTGCATTCCTATCTGAAATGCATTGCCCAAAGAAAAAAATGTTTAGGATGTATGTACCTAAAATCATAGAATAGTAAGTCAGTCAGCATTACAAAGAGAAAGTCAGTTTATTATCTCAAGTTGAGACCTTCCATAAATATTTTACGATGTGTTTCTGAGAACTAAATGAGAAATATTGGACCTTGTTTGAAATAGGGCTTAGCTGCTCTGCTAGATTATGAAAGTGTGCAATGACAGGTCTTTTGTAGATGTTTCAACTTTTTTTTTCCTGCTGGAACTGATCCCAGCTGATTGATGCGCTTGAAATTGTCAGTACAATGCATCAATTATATGTGTTTTACAATGAGGTCGAATTATACAATTTGATCTGATGAGGTTGGAGATACAAAGCATGCTGCCATCTATAGAGATGAAATTTATAACTGATATCTTTGACGACAGATTCCATCACAAATGGATAAATGTCTCAGACACTGCTACATCTTGACTAAACTATATATATTGTTTTTCAATCCCCACCAAAAAAGAAAACACAGTCTATTAAATTAGTGATAAAAATTGCATTTGGTTAAAACATTAGGTGAAAAATATATTTATTTTTTCATATTTTCCACCATGCCTGTGTAGTTTACTGTGACACTGAAATGCCCTGAGTGAGTCTTTTGATCCAAGTGGAATGTGCAACTTGATTATTTTTAGCTCAGCTTGCATTGCAAACCATGTTTGTTACAAAGTCAAATGGAATATATGTGAAGCTAAATAAAATAAAATAGTTTATGGATACCAGATAAATACAGGTCTTATCATTTATTACAGATGATTTGTTGAAGCTGTTTTATGCTACTGACAATGCATCAGTAAACAGCAATAGAAAAAGTTTTACTACTTTTTGTTTTTAAGACAGATTGATATATAACCAGCATTAACAAAAATGTGAAACCATCTCACGTCCATAGTTGTGATTCTGTTCTAAAGATCAAGGAACAACAACATCAAAGTCTTTCTCCAAGGCAATAGAAAAGAGCATATGACACTGAGCCATTTTAGGAGTTATAAAGGTGGGTTGTTCATAGTACAAAGAACAGCACAACACAAGAACAGCCTTTCAGCTCACAAAGCCTGCGCCAACACATGATAAGGACAATATTCAGGACAGCATGATGGGTTAGGTCAGCTATGATGGGGACCACTGAAACTGTTCGCGATCCACAGTGGGGTTGAACAAGGTTGTATTCTGGGACAGGCATTATTTGGCATGTTCTTCTCTTTGCTCCTTTGATGCCTTTGAGTCATCTACAGAGAGAGTCTACTTAGATGCAAAACTGTGTGAAACTTCAATCTTATTCACCTGAGAACCAGAATCAGATGTCAAGTCTTCATCAGCTGGTTGGTCTTCACTTATAATAGCACAGTAGGATTCCATACTGAGGAACAACTTCATCAAGAAATGCACAGAACCTTACTCCGATAAAGAGTTTGGTTCAACCATCAGCATCAGGATCACAATTAGCATGTTCAGGATGTTGCCCCACTGCTATCTACAGCTATTGATAATGCTGCAGCTGAGGTAATTGATCACTTCACATACCTCGGTCCACAGTCACCAGCATTTTGTCAATTGATGCAGAAACTGATGCACACACAACAAAAATAGCAGCTGTAATATCCAAGCTGTGTCAGAAAATGTGGATCAACAGCAACTTGATTAAGAATGCCAAAATATGATTCTAATAAGACTGTATCTTCAATACAATCCTCTGTCTTGCTAGGCAAGAAAGAAGGATAAATAGTTTCTACCTTCACTGTCCCTGGTATCTCCTGGAAGATCAAGATTATTTACTCAGGTCCTGGAGTATAGTTATTTCATCAGCATACACTCATTGCTAAGCCAAAGATAACTGCACTTGTTGAACATGTTTATCATATGGGTGACAGTGGTGCTTCCAACGAACGTATGTAAAATTAATTGGGCAGTGGATCCTAGCCTCTTGGGTGTCTAGATCTTTGCTAGAAGAACCCCTGCAAGCAAGATATAAAGATAGTGGATGTTGCATTGATAACAGCAAATTGGTTGCTGACTGCCATGACCTCTAAAGGCTGTCTCTTTAGAAGAGATTGGGAATAAGTGAGCAGAAATTAAAAATTCAATTGGCTTAGAAGAAAGTTCTAGAGAAAATGAAAGACCAATGAATTGTGCACTGTCCTCATCTGTAGGTAATACAGCAGAGGCCATCCCCTTGGAGTGGGGCTCCTGAGCTACAGGCAATGTTTGAAAGATAAACATTGGTCTTTCAGAGGATGAGAAGGGGGTCAATAATGGGAAATGAGGAACTAGCTGAGGCATTGAACAGGTATTTTGTGTCAGTCTTCACAGTGGAGGACACGAATAACATGCCAGTAATTGATGACAAGGAGACCAAGGTAGGTGAGGCCCTAGAAATGATCACCATCATGAAAGAGGTAGTGTTGGGTAAGCTAATGGAGCTAATGGTAGACAAGTCTTCTGGCTGTAATAGAATGCACCCCAGGGCACTAAAAGAGATGGCGGCAGAAATAACAAATGTGCTTATGGTAATTTTTCAAAATTTGCTGGACTCTGGGGCAGTTCCAGCAGTTTGGAAAACAGCAAGTGTGATGCCACTGTTTAAAAATGGAGGTAGACAAAACATGGGGAATTATAAGCCAGTTAGGTTAACATCTGTAATGGGGAAAATGCTTGAAATTATCATCAAGGAAGAAATAGCAAGACATCTAGATAGAAATTGTCCTATAGGGCAGACGTGGCATGGGTTCATGAAGGGAAGGTCATGTTTAACTAATTTACTTGAATTATATGAAAGACATTACGAGCGCAGTGGACAATGGGGACCCAGTAGATGTGGTGTTTCTGGATTTCCAAAAGGCTACTGCTTAAAAGAAAGGTGGACGGTGTTACGGGTAATGTATTAGCATGGATAGAGGATTGGTTAACTAACAGGAAGCAAAGATTGGGGACAAATGAGTGCTTTTCTGGTTGGTGATCAGTAACCAGTGGTGTGCCTCAGGGATCAGTGTTGGGGCCACAATCATTTACAATTTACATAGATGGTTTGGAGTTGGGGACCATGTGTAGTGTGTCAAAGTTTGCAGGTGACACTAAGATGAGTGGTACAGCAAAGTGTGCAGAGGAGTTTGAAAGCTTGCAGAAGGACACAGATAGTTCCAGCAGTTTAAGTGAGTGCGCAATGGTCTGGAAGATGGAGTACAATGTTGATAAATGTGAAGTCATTCATTTTGGTAGGAATAACAGTTAAAAAGGGCTTTTGTTTGAACAGTAAAAAATTGCAGCATGCTACTGTGTAGAGGGACCTTGGTGTCCTTGTGCATGAATCGCAGAAAGTTGGTTTGCAGGTACAACAGGTAATTGAGAAGACAAATGGAATTTTGTCCTTCATTGCTACAGGAATTGAGTTTAAAAGCAGGGAGGTTATATTGCAGCTGTATAAGGTGCTGATGAGGCTATATCGAGAGCCCTATCTGCAGTTTTGTTCTCCTTAATTGAGAAAGGATGCACTGGCACTGGAGGAGGTGCAGAAGAGATTCATTAGGTTGTTTCCAAAGTTGGGAGGGTTGGCTTATGAGGAGAGGCTGAATGGACTGGGATCATATTCATTGGAATTTAGAAGAGTGAGGGGGTGGATTTTATAGAAACATATAAGATTATGAAGGGAATAAATAAATAGATAAGATAGAAGTAGGGAAGATGTTTCCACTGGCGGGTGGAACTAGAACAAGAGGGCATAGCCTCAAAATTAGGAGGGGTGGGGGGAGTGGGGGCGGGTATACTTAGAACTGAATTGAGGAGGAACTACTTCACCCAAACGGTTGTGAATCTGTGGAATTCCCAGTCCAGTGAAGCAGTTGAGGTTTCCTCATTGAATGTTTTTAAAGCTAAGACAGATAATTCTGTGAACAGTAAGGGAATTAAGGGTTATGGTGAAATGGTGGGTAAGTGGAGCTGAGGCCATGAAAAGATGAGCCATGATCTTATTGAATGGTGGAGCGGGCTCGAAAGGCTGGATGGCCTACTCCTGCTCTTATTTCTTATGTTTTTAAGAATTTACCACCAGGGTGCAAACCATTGACTTGTGAAGCAGAGGACTGCCACCACTTAAAGAAGAAAGAAATTTAGAGATACGGATAGGACAGCTGCCTCTTCACCATGGATGTGCAATCCCTTTACACCCAATCCCCCATCAGCATGGCCACAGGGCTCTTCACTTCTTCCTGGAAAGAAGGCCTGATCCGTCCCCATCCTCCACTACCCTCCTCCGCCTGGCCGAGCTCATCCTCACTTTGAACAATTTCTCCTTTACTTCCTTCCACTTTCTTCAGATCAAAGGTGTGGCCGTGGGTACCCTGCAGTGGCCCCAGTTATGCCCATCCCTTTGTGGAGTATGTGGAATATTCCTTGTTCCAGGCCTACTTGGCTCCCTCCACACAATTCTTTCTCCAGTATGGCGATAACATAATCGGTACTGCTTCTCTCTCTCATCCAGAATTGGAAAGATGTATCAATTTCACTTCCAATTTCCACTCTGTCCTCCATTTCACCCTGATCATCTCTGACATCTCTCTTCCCTTCCTTGACATTTCTGATTCCATTTCGGAGGATAGGCTGGCCACCTTTATCCGCCACAAACCAAACAACTCCCACAGTTAACTGTACTGTACATCATCACACACTGCTTCCTGTAAGGACTCGATTCCATTCCCTTTATTTCTCCAAGTCTGTCGCATCTGTTCTGACAATGCCACCTTCCACAAAGGGGGCCTCAGAAAAGTCCACCTACTTCCTCAACAGAGGATTCCCCACCACCATGACTGACAGGGCCCTGAGCTGTGTTTGACCAATCTCCCGCACTTCTGCCCTTACCACTTCTCTTCCCTTCCACAACAATGATAGGGTCCCCCGGTCCTCACCTACTAACACACCTGCTTATGCATCAAAAGGATTGTAAGCCACTATTTCAGTCACTTCCAACGGGGTGCCATGGCCAGACGCACATTCCCCTCCCCCTTCTGTGTCCACATTCTGCAGGAACCATTCCCTCCGGGACACTCCGGTCCACTTCTTCTCCATTCTCAACAAATCCCCACACCCCCACAGCATCTTCTCATGCAATCACAAAAGGTATAACACCCACCCGCTTACCTCCTCCCCCCCCCTAATTTTCCATGGCCCCAGACACACCTTCCAGACGAGGCAGCAGTTTACCTGCACTTCATTCAACCTGGAATACTGTATTCACTTGTTCGCAATATGGTCTCCTCAACGTTGGGGAGTCAAAATTAGACTGGGTGACTGCTTTGCAGGACACCTATTTTCCCTCTTCCAATGTTACTGCAAGCGTTCAGTTGCCTGCCACTTCAACATACCAGCCTGTTCCCACACCAACATTTCCGTTGCAGGCCTGCTGCAATGCTCCAGTGAACCTCAGCGCAAGCTCAACGAACAACACCTCACATGGGGACCCTGCAGCCTCAAGGACTCAACATCAAGTTCACTGTTTTGTTTAGCCCACAAATCCCTGAGGAATATGTATTGCTCTAGATCATAGATCATAGAATCCCTACAGTGTGGAAACAGGCCTTTCAGCCGAACAAGTCCAAACTGAACCCCTCACAGCATCCCACCCAGACCCATCCACCCTCTAACCCACCTAATCTACACATCCCTGAACACTATGGCAATTTAGCATGGCCACTCCACCCTAACCTGCACATCATTGGACTTTAGGAGGAAACCGGAGCACCCAGCGGAAACCCATGCAGACACAGTGCGAATGTGCAAACTCCACACAGACAGTCACCCAAGTGTGGAATCAAACCCAGGTTGCTGGGGCTGTGAGACAGCAGTGCTAACCACTGAGCTACCATGCCGCCAACTCTATTTCAAACCTCTTAAGCACTCCCAAGATATTATCTCCACCATCTGTTGTGGTATGTCGGTGAAACCACCCACTGGTGTATTGCACTTGGGGTGGAGACCTGGCACCAACCTGTCTTTCTGGATATTTCTAATCAATCTGTGCGGAGATGCTATTTCACCCCTCTGGAACTGGTGAGACTTGGACACAACCTCCTTGCTTGGAAGTAGGCACATTACTATTGTACTACAAAGGACCTGCGGCCTCTTCAACCTTTCTGTACTGGGTTTGAGAACTTGTCTAATTAGCAGAGGGTGAGGATGAATCATTCTTGAATCTTAATGAAAAAGGCATTTGTCACAACAACAAAGTTGATGAGAATGATAACAATAAGTACAAGTTACATTGGCTAGTTCAGCATAATTACAAAGATTATCAGCAGTTAGAGATAACATTTCTGATCCCACTGGGACCTAGAGCTAGACTGGTTCTTCTCCAACCAAAGACTGTGTAACGTCTTCAGATTGGATGAAGTTTAATGCAGCTGCAATGTTAACTCTCTTTCAGAACCAGGACCTTGTACAATATTCATGCTGCACTTTAGGTTGTTCAGGCCCTAAACTTTGGAATTCCCTTTCTAAACCTTTCTCCTTTAAGGCCCTCCTTAAAATCTCCATTTTAACCAAGCTTGCTGTCATATTTTAATATAAAACAAAGAACAGCAGACACTGAAGATTTGAAACAGAAATAGAAATTGTTGGAGCAACTTAGCAGATTTGGCGGCATCTGTGGAGAGGAAGCAGAATTAATGTTTCAATTCTAGTGACCCTTCTTCAGTTGCTGCCAGACCTGCTGAGTTTCTCCAGCAATTTCCTTTCTTTTTGCTGCTATATTTTGTTTCATAACGCTTCTATGAAGTACCTTTGGACAATTTATTACATTAAAAAACACAAAACAAATAGTTGTTGTTACTGTGGTTGTTTTCCCAATATTTGGAGAAAACATTTTTTCAAAAGTGTTCTGATAATTTTCCAACAGCAGAGAGATCAAGAGGGAGTTGTTGGCAAATTGGAGCTGTTGGTATGTTGTTAACATGCATTTAGAAACTAACAGTGTGTTTTTGAATGATGTAAGGGGCAGCACGTAGATGAGAAATGGAAGTGGTTCAAGGATAGATCCCTGGAAGATACCAAATATAGCAGTACAGGAGGAGGAAGAATAGCCATTGATGATTACTTTCTGATTATAATTATAAAGATAAAATTAGAACCGTACAATGCACAACCCAATGATGGTGGAGAGGCATTGAAATAACAGAATCGCAGAATTGTTATGATGTAGAAGGAGGCCATTTGGCCCATTGTGTCTGCACTGCCCTTCTCAATGAACATTATAACCTGTTGCCAGACTTTTTCCTTTCCCCAAAACCTTGTACATTGTCTCTATGCAAATAATTATCTAATGGTTTCTTGAATACTTTGATTGAAATTTGCCTCCAACACATTTCCAAGCAACATATTCCAGATTCTAACTACCCACAGTGGAACAAAGTTTCTTTCTTTCTCAAATCGCACTAGTTTCTTTTGCAATTACTGTAAATCTGTGTCATATCATTCTCAATTCTCAATGAGCAGGAACAGTTTTTTCCTATCTACTCTGTACAGACCCCCCTCATGATTAAATCTCATCTTGGCCTTCTCTTCAAAATAAACAGTGCCCATCACCACTTTTTTCTCTTTGATTATGCAACATTTGTTCCTACAAAAGAAATTCAGAGTACTTGCAGAGTTTGCAGAGTAAATGCAGGTGACTGTCTCACAAAGTTAAAGAACAGAAACTGACCCTTCAGTCTATATCTAATATATGATTCTTTTTTATTCTTGACTAGAACCTCAATATTTTTATTCATCCATTATTCTCTAATTCTACCAGCCTTACCTTTCCCTCTAACAGGAACATAATGCCTCTGAACTCTCATTATCATCCTTTTGAAAGCCTCCCAATTAGAAGATGTCTGTCTAGCTGTGAACAATCTACTCCAATTAATTTTTTAAAACTCTCGTCTCATACCATTAAAATTTGCCTTACTCCAAATAAAATCCTTAATTTTTATGGAAAGCTTAGCCTTTTCCGTAACTCTTTTAAAACAAAAAGAATTATGATCACTAGACTCAAAGTGTTCCCCTTATATCACTTCAGTTACTTGCCCTGTCTTATTAGCCAAGAGAAGATCAGGTTTTGCTCCTTCTCCAGTAGGAACATTTACATATTGATAAAGAAAATTTTCTTGAACACATTTAACAAATTCTTCACCATCCAAACTTTTAACACTCTGGTAGTCCCAGTCAATGTTTGGAAAATTAAAATCAAAATTAAAATCACCTAATATTATAACCTTATTATTTACAACCTTATTAGTTTATCAGAGAATTCAGAATAGTACTCAGTGACTCCATGCCAAATTCTCTGACCAAGAATTATTAAATGTAGATGCATGTGGTGAATCTATGGTTATATTTTATTCAACTGCAATGTCAAGTGTAGATCTCAAAGCAGTGCCAGCTATAGCTTTGAGCTGCTGACATCTCTCTGTCCAAGCATGTAATTCACAGTGGACCGTGTTGCATCATGTTGGCAGCGAATTAGATGCTTGTTGCATGACCTTTACTGAGATAGTGAATCAATTACTATGCTCATTCTGGTCAAAGTGTTATATTTTGTTCCTTACACTACATTGGTAATCTTAGAATTAAAAAGTGGCCATAACAAGCTTTTAGCTATTTAGCTCTGCGTCCTTTCTGTAATCTGAGTATTTTTTCTCTCGTGTGCCAAGCAGTCATGCATTTCTAGCCCTCATAGTAATATGTCCACTTCTGCTTCACTGAAATTGGAAGCTCTTCTCCCTGAAGGTCTTTTGGCGGTCACAATATTTCAGTTTCTCTTCATAGCAGTAACTTCTGTCACTTCATACTGGCCTTTGAATCCTGGGGACCTTACCAGCTTCCACTTCCCTCCTATAAGTATTTGCACTTGTGGTTCTCCAGTGGAAGACCATTGAGTTTTTTTTTAAAGTAGTCTGCAGTAGGAAATATGCTAAGATCAGTGCATGAGTGTAAGTACACATCAACTGCCCTTTGGTAAAAGCAAGCTCACATCAGGAAATCCAGTTGTTGGCACCTTATAAGATTTCTAAATTCCCAGAACAGCTTGTTTTTTAATTTTCAGCTTAAGCCTTGCGCTGCTGACATAAACACCAGTATTAAGATAATAAAGTGATTCATATATTGGTAGTAGCTTTATTACTTAAATCATCAGTAATAGATGAAATATTTAAAAGCTAATAATAAATCATAATTAAATGTTTCACTTTAGGTTACATTGGGTGGAAACTTGCTGGTCTCGCAAATTTGTAGAATTAGGCCAGAAACAGAAGTTGCCAGGGAAGCTCAGCAGGTCTGGCACCAACTGAAGAAGGGTAGCTGGACTCAAAACGTTTACTCTGCTTTCTCTCCATAGATGCTGCCAGATCTGTGGGGTTTCTCCAGCAATTTTGTTTTAGTTTCAGATCTCCAGCATCCACAGTTCTTTGTTTAGTATTATTCTAGAGTTGGGCTTTGGGTTGACACCCACCACACCCCAAGGAATCTTCCCCTCCGTATATGGGGCAATATTAAATTTTTTGCTAGATCCCGAGCTGGCACAAAAGATTCCCACTGACATCACTAAATACCACTCTTACTTACGTACTTACTTAATTGAATTGAGCTGAGATCACAACCCACCCAGTTGACTTCTGGATTTCACCTCTGCTGGGAAGATTGTTATAACATTGTATTGGTTTACCCTGTATCACTACATCAGGCAAGTAAATGAACTTGAGATGATTGTGGAGCAAACTTCATGGTCTTCTCTCTAACTAGATGAATACAGGAGGATCAGGCACATGATATTGCTGGTTGTGGGATTCTCAATGGTTCTTGGGAGCTGTCAACTGCATACATGAGACTGTGCAGGTGCTGCATATTGACAGGAAAAGATACTGCAACTGCAACGCTTTCCCTCCTTTAATGTGCAGTTGATGTGTGACCATGCACAGAACATTCTATTGACAAGTTCAAATGTCCTGGAAGCAGCCATGGCATTTTCTGCCATATTCAAGCCATGATAAACTAAAAGCTGGCGGTTTGTGACAAAGGCTACCCACTCTGTATGTGACTGACTCCTTACAGGCCAGCCATGGTCAGACGGCTGGATGTATAAGCAATGAGAATCATCGTGCTATCAAGAATATCACAGTCTAAACCACCTCAATAGGTAGAAGGAGTCCACTGGTACTTACTGAAGAAAAACCAAAAGAACTGCGGATGCTGTAAATCAGGAACAAAAACAAAGTTGCTGGAAAAGCTCAGCAGGTCTGGCAGCATCTGTGAAGGAG
>NC_063343.1:24671712-24688610 GCF_021869965.1 Rhincodon typus
TGACGGCCTTGTGGTCAAAGGTGTTTCCCTTCAAAAATTTCTCCACGAAGGACAGGTGGTACGGGACAGTCCAACTACTTGGAGCGTTCCGCGGCAGCGAGGCCAAGCCCATCCTTCGCAACACCGGGGCCAGGTAGAACCTCAGTAGGTAGTGACATCTAGTGTTTGCGTACCAAGGATCTACGCACAGCTTGATGCAGCCGCTCACAAAGGTAGCCATCAGGGCGAGGGTGGCGTTCGGCACGTCCTTCCCCCCGTTTTCCAGGTCCTTGTACATGGTGTCTCTGCGGACCCGGTCTATCCTCGACCCCCAAATGAAGTGGAAGATGGCCCGGGTAACCGCAGCGGCGCAAGTCCGGGGGATAGGCCAGGCCTGCGCCACGTACAACAGTACCGAAAGCCCCTCACACCTGACGACCAGGTTTTTACCCGCAATGGAGAGAGACCGGTGCACCCACCTGCCCAGCTTCTGCCGCAGCTTCGAGATGCGCTCCTCCCAAGTTTTAGTGCACGCCCCAGCTCCTCCAAACCAGACACCCAGCACCTTCAGGTAGTCTGTCCTGATGGTGAAGGGGTTGAAGGAGCGGTCATCCCAGTTGCCAAAGAACATGGCCTCGCTCTTACCCCTATTGACTTTGGCACCCGAGGCCAGTTCGAACTGGCCGCAGATGTCCAACAGCCTACTCACCGACCGGCGATCGGTGCAGAAGACGGCGACGTCGTCCATGTACAGGGAGGTCTTGACCTGCAGGCCTCCGCTGCCTGGGATCGTCACCCCGTTCAGGCTCACGTCCTTCCTGATGGACGCGGCGAAGGGCTCCATACAACACACGAATAACGCAGGAGAGAGTGGGCAGCCCTGCCTGACTCCAGATCTGACAGGGAAACTGTCGGATTCCCACCCATTGATCGAGACTGCACTAACAATGTTGGGGTAGAGCAGTCGGATCCAATTGCAGATCCCCTCCCCAAACCCCAATTTGGAGAGGACGTCCCTCATGTATACATGAGAGACCCTGTCAAAGGCCTTCTCCTGGTCCAGGCTGACGAGGCAGGCGTCCACCCTCCTGTCCTGCACGTAGGCGATCGTATCCCTGACGAGCGCGAGGCGCTCAGCGATCTTCCTGCCCGGCACAGCACAGGTTTGGTCAGGGTGAATCACCGACTCCAGAACAGACCTGACCCGGTTGGCTACGACCTTGGCCAGGATCTTGTAGTCCACATTCAGCAACGAAATAGGTCGCCAATTCTTAATTTCTTCCCTCTCCCCCTTCCGCTTGTAAATGAGGGTAATGATGCCCTTCCTCATGGACTTGCACATTTCCCCTGCCCGAAGCGCACTGTCGTACACCTCCAGCAGGTCCTGGCCAACCAAGTCCCACAGAGCGGAATACAACTCCACCGGTAGGCCATCGCTCCCGGGAGTCTTGTTCCTCACAAAGGATCTGAGGGCTCTGGTAAGCTCGTCCAGGGATAGCGGCCGGTCCAGCCCCTCCCGCGTGCCGTCGTCCAAGACCTCCGTGATAGACGGCAGGAACGACTTGGAGGCCGTGCTGTCCGTGGGCTTCGCGTCGTACAGTCCAGCATAAAAGGATCTGCTGATCCTCAAAACGTCGGACCGAGATGACGTTACCGAGCCATCGTCTTCCTTCAACCTGCTAAGCACAGAGTTCTCTTTGTGCACCTTCTGAAAGAAGAAACGCGAGCATGTCTCGTCCTGCTCCACGGAGCGGACTCTGGACTGGAAAATTATCCTGGAGGCCTCCGCGGTGAAGAGCGAGGCTTGCTGACCCTTCACCTCGCGGAGATCCTCCGTGACATCAACCCCCATCGACTGCAGAAGGAGCAGGTTCTGCATCCTTTTCTGAAGTCGCGACAGCTTTCCCCGCCTCTCTCTCGCCTTCCGAACACCCTTGAGGACAAAGAACCTCTTGATGTTTCCTTTGACCGTCTCCCACCAGTCGCTCGGAGACTCAAAGAGGGGTGTCACGGTTCTCCAACCGGCGTACTCCCTCTTGAGCTCCTCGACGTTCTCTGAGGTCAACAGTGTTGTATTGAGCTTCCACGTTCCCTTGCCGGCCTGCTGGTCGTCCTGTAAGTGACAGTCGGCTAGCAGGAGGCAGTGGTCAGAGAAGAACACCGGCTCGACGCCGGTGGACCTGACCGAGAACGCTCGGGACACAAACAGGAAGTCTATCCTTGAGTGGATAGACCCGTCTGGCCGCGACCAGGTGTATCTCCGCTGCGCTCCGTCTGCAGGGGTGCTGAAGACGTCGAGCAGTTTGGCGTCCTTCACCGTGTCCATCAGGAATCTGGACGTGACGTCCAGTTTACTACCCCCACCTGCTATCCCCGCGCCCGATCTTCCATCTGCATCTATGATGCAGTTGAAGTCTCCGGCCAGGATGACCGGTCTGGACGTAGCCAGCAGGGGTGGAAGCTGCTGCAGGACGGCCAACCGCTCACTCCGTACCGCTGGGGCGTACACATTGATCAGCCTCAGGGGAGTGTTCTTTTAAGTGACATCCGCCAGCAGGAGGCGCCCCCCCACCACCTCCTGAACTTGGGAGATGGTGAAGTTGCTTCCTCGCAGCAGAATAGCCAGGCCAGAGGAGCGACAGTCGTTGCCCCCCGACCAAATCGAAGGCCACGGGTCCAGGCACCCGACCATTTCCTGTACCTGCTGAGGTGCGGTATCCCACACTCCTGCCGAAACAGGAGGTCCGCCTTGATGTTGGTCAGGTAGGCCAACGTAGACACACATCGCACGGTAGACTTGACGCTCCTGGACGTTAATGCTCGCAATCCATACCCCCATTGTGAGTAGTTACCGCAGTGCCCTCCCCGCGTCCATTTACCCCAAGGTCGCCGGAGCAGGGACAGAGGCAGGAACGTCTGGCTCTGGGTCAGGCTGGGGGCGTGCTGTTTCTTGCTCCACTCTTGAAGCTTCACTACTCCCAGCCGCCCAGGGCTGTGGCGCAGGGGGACCCGCCAGGGCCCCAGCAGCGGGTGGCCAGGTGTTGGCAGGAGCCTCTGGATGACCACTGTCACCGGGCAGTGGGGCGCTGCTTTCCTTCTCCCCGGCGACTTTCATCCTCTGCTTTGGGTGGCCCGCCTCCGAGTCCCCTTCGTCGGAGGAGCTCTTGTAGCCCCCCTGCAGCTGCCTCTTCCGGCTTGGCAGTTGCGGTGCAGGGGCCCGCCGGCATGTCTTTCTCCTCGTCCACTCCCCTGGGTCGCCCGTCGCCTCCTCCTCCATGGACTCAGGGGGCAGGGGAGTCTGCAGGGCTGACCCACCGGCCTTCAGTCCCTCCTGCGGGGCTTGGCCCTCCTGCGCGCTTGGGGAGTCCGTATCCTTGCAGGGACCTGGCGTCTTCCTCTCATCTGGGGGGGTTTGCCCCGCGTTGCCCCTGCTCGTGACCTGGGCATAGGTGGTCCCCTGCCGTGGGCACGCCCTGTAAAGGTGGCCCATCTCCCCGCAAAGGTTGCAGCTCTTCTCTTTCCGGCAATCCTTTGCGAGGTGCCCCTCCTCCCTGCAGTTCCTGCACAGGGTCACCTTACAGTCCGCTGCCACGTGCCCTGACTGCCCACAGGTGTGGCAGACTTTGGGCTGCCCAGCGTAGCTCAGGTAGCCCCTGCTCCCGCCGATTGCGAAGCTGGAGGTGGATGGAGGATGTTGCCACCCTCGCCTGTCCGCAGCATCACTTTGACCTGCCTCTTGCTGGTCCATATCCCAAAGGGGTCCATAACGTCGTTACAGTCCCCTTCCACCTTCACGTACCTTCCGAGGAAGGTCAGAACATCAGCTGCCGGCACATGCGGATGTGGACCGTAACCATACGACTCCTCTGTACTGGCAACACAAACAGCGGGACGGCGGTCAGGACAGAGAGGGAACCCTCACCTCCTTTCTCCTCGAATACCTTCAGGAGGCGCTCGCACAGTTTCGCACTCCTGAAGGTCACATCGAAGAATCCACCCCCAGGGAAGTCCTGCAGGCAGTAGATATCCGCCGCGACGAAACCACAACAGTCCAGCAGGATCCTCTTCACGAAGAAGGTGCGGTCCACCGGCACTCCTTCGTCCACCTTCCTCACCGTCACTCGCACGGTATTTCGGACCCCCTGTCCCGGGGCACGAGCGCTCACTGTCGCCATTGTTGCAGGTCGGCTGCTCCCCTGAATCGGCGTTAGGCCGAAGCCAGCATGCAGATCCACCAATTGCAGGGGTACACAGCCAACCCGACGTCCTCCTTCCACTCCCGATCCGGTCGCTCTCTCCTCTTCTCGGTCCACATTGATAAGGACAGGAAACAACACTTGGTCTGAGCCAAAAAAGGCCGAGAAGCGATGGTCATGATTTTTTGTTTTTTTATTTAAAAAAATATACTTTATTCATACAAAATACAAAAAAATAAACACACTTTCACCTACCCGGTCATGCTAGCCGCCCCAGGGTTACCCTGGGGGTACGTACACCAACTAAAGGAAAAAAACAAAGGAAAAAGAAAAACTCCGGCGGTCATCACTACCGTAGTCATAGTTGGCCCCCTGACCAGTTGGAGGAGGCGCCAGCTGGGCCCAGTTTCTGAACAGGGCCCTAATACGGTACGGCCGAGGGGTCTTACACGGTGGTCTTTCCCCACCGCGCCTTGGCGGCGGCTGCCCCAAGCTTTAGTGCATCCCTCAACACGTAGTCCTGAACCTTGGAGTGCGCCAGTCTGCAACACTCGGTCGGGGTCAGTTCTTTCAACTGGAAGACCAGCAAGTTGCGGGCAGACCAGAGAGCGTCTTTCACCGCATTGATGGTCCTCCAGGCGCAGTTGATGTTGGTCTCGGTGTGCGTCCCGGGAAACAGCCCGTAGAGCACGGAGTCCCATGTCACGGAGCTGCTCGGGACGAACCTCGACACAAACCACTGCATTCCCCTCCAGACCTCCTGCGCATAGGCGCACTCCAGAAGGAGGTGATAGACTGTCTCGTCACCCCCGCAGCCACCTCGAGGGCAGCGTGCAGTGGCGCAGAGAGCCCGGGCGTGCATGAATGATCTCACCGGCAGAGCCCCTCTCACCACCAGCCAAGCAATGTCCTGGTGCTTGTTAGAAAGTTCTGGCGATGAGGCATTCTGCCAAACGACTTTGGCAGTCTGCGAGGGGAACCACCCGACAGGATCCACCCTCTCCTTTTCCCGAAGGGTCTCAAGGATGCTACGTGCTGACCACTGCCTGACGGCCTTGTGGTCAAAGGTGTTTCCCTTCAAAAATTTCTCCACGTAGGACAGGTGGTACGGGACGGTCCAACTACTTGGAGCGTTCCGCGGCAGCGAGGCCAAGCCCATCCTTCGCAACACCGGGGACAGGTAGAACCTCAGTAAGTAGTGACACCTAGTGTTGAAGCGATAGTCATGATGTTATTGGTAAATCATAATCTATGACTTAATAGTCAAGGCTCTCAGTCTCCATCTTGCAGAACTCTCTATTCTTGCAGCACAACACACTGAGGCAAGCTGGATTGCTTAGGCTGAGCCAAGACATAAAGTGCCTATGATTATAATGTACATATGTAGACACAAGTTGCTGTAATAAAAGTTCATTGAATTCTTTAGTACGACATGATCCTCGTCTCACATTTATTTACATAAATATCACAGTGTAACTCTGATAGGTCATTATATATTTCACCACCATGTCATGGTGGCAGCACGGTAGTAAGTACCAATAACTGTTTATGAATGAATCCTCATTGAAGATTGAGTGGCCCTGGATCATAAAACATTCAGATGACTGACCATGACAAGTTTGTGGAGTAGAGATTTCTTAATTAGATAACCAGAATGCAGGCTTATTTTCTCTCTACTTAAACTTCAAGACCTGTCAAGTTGTACGCTCTGAATTGCTGTCGCAAGGTACCAAAACAAAGTTTCAGACTGCATCTCAACATAAAAGGTAAGGTATAGCTGTTAAAAGACGTCTTATTGATTTTAAAAAATAAAATCCATAGCCAGAAGAGTCCTTACAGGCTTAAACCTACCATCAATGATACTGTCAGTTTAAGTAAAAAGCCCCCTGTTCAAAAAATGTATTTTAAACACTAAAAACGGATTTTCTCACCTAGAGACGCTTACAGTTGTACAGTAATCACTTGATTCAGCCATTTTGTTTGCTTTAACTTGACACCAAAGCTGGTGTGACATTTTCACTCCTTATTTTGTGACCTTCCCCTGGTGGCTGACATTTGCTACTACAGGCCTTTAACTCTTAAAGACACAGGCCCACAGTCAGCAAGATTTCTTGAAGCAGCTGCAATTGTGAAAAATAATGTAAAATAGAAGCAAAAGTAAGAAAAATAAAAGGGAAGTAGAGTGAACCAATTAAAAGAAAATAACGAACATTCCCTGCACTCTACTTCAATAAAACAAAATGCTGGAGAACTGAAACAAAAATTGAGAGGCAAACATTAAATTTTGAGTTGGAAATGTAGTGACATATTCATTGAACTACTCAGATAACACAGTGTGGAGCTGGATGAACACAGCAGGCCAGGCAGCATCAGAGGAGCAGGAAAGCTGATGTTTCAGGTCGGGACCTGAACATTGAACTACTGCTATTTAAGCAACAGGTACAAAGACTTCACAGCTCAAGACACAGAGGATCCCACAAGAAGATCTCTTAAAATAGTACTTCTTGTCAGCGAGGGAAGTGTTTGCATTACAAATATATCCTCATTTTTCTGAAGACAATGAAAAAAATACAGAAACGAACTGGTGAGTTTTTGAGGACCATCTCAACGTGTGAAACAACTTTTGAATTAATAGTCTTCATCATATGTCATTCAGCCAGACAGGCTATTTGTTACCAAAGGTTGTAGCAAAGAACTCGTATGTGATTTCTTTGAAGAAGAACTCTCAGTGAGGCAAATCAAGATGGTAGTTGCCTCTACTCTGATGAAAGCCGTCAGGAAAGAACTTCTGGGCAAGAAACACAGCCACATCATTAATGCCTTGCTGGAAGATGGATGCTAATTTTAAGCCAAAGTGGCAGGCTGACATAAATTGCATGCTTTAGATGCAGGCAACACTATTTCTGCAGACAGCAAAATGCACCAAGCCAGCAAGATCTGCCATTGATATGGATTATCGCACATAACCAGTAGTTGTCCAGCATTTATTCACATCTGCAAGGCATGGTATATCAAAGGTTACTGGCACACATACAGAAAATCTATTTGCAAATGCCAAACTAGACCCTGGAATAAGACCTAGGTGACCAATAAAATGGCATAATGTTGGCATCATGGAAAGTCTTCCAAATGAACACAAACATACCAACAGAGTGAGCAATCCATCAAACCGAAAAGTAACATTTGTAAGATGGCCAAGTCTCTTCTGTTGTCAATTTCACATATAATCTTGATGATATAAGATGAGCAGAAGCCTTTCTGACCATCAATGTCTTATGTTCTCAGAAGCAAGTTAACACTCACTGACACCTTCAATTGATACCGGAGCTGGTGCCAACATGTTCTCACTATGTATCCTAAAGGACATGCACCCCAACAAATGGCACACCATGGTACAACCTACAAAAATAACTACATCTCACAGCATATACTGGACCCTCAATTGTATGCCATGTCACAATCACACTGCACTGTCAATATGTCAGTTACGTGGTTGATACCAATGGTCCGACTATGGTAAGATTACAAGCATGTGCAGAGTTCAACAATGTAACATTTATGAGATCCAAACAACATCCATGTTGGTAAGAATGAAAGAGCCATAGGTCTTTCCTCTTCAAAGACAACAATGATTGAAACATACACCAATGAGCAGGTAGAGAAAGATCAAGGGCAGTTCCTTTACACAGACTGGTGATGATCCTGTGAATTCCATGTCATGTAAACTGGTGTGGGCCACGTCACAGAATATATTTAAGGAAAAAAATAGGCAGATTTCTAAGTACTAGAGGCAACAGGAGGTATGGAGATAGTGCAGGAGTATGGCACATTGATGGTGGAACCAGCAATTATCATATTGAGTGCAGACCAGTCTTGATAGGATGAATAGCTTACTCTTGCACCTATTTACTATATTTCCATCTAAAATGTCCATATAGTAACATCAATCTCACAATAATGTTCAACTTTTTTCTATTTTAGGGTGATGACACTACAGAGTGCTCTGGTGCTGATGTTTTCTGCAGCAATGACACTGAGGGAGCAAATGTCTCTTCTTGCTTTTATTTTGCTCTGTCAGTTGTTGGAACAGCCTGTTTTAAAGACAAAATGCAACTGTTTCTAATATGGTTTCTGGTGAAACATAAGTGTTTTACTTATTCTACATAATACATCATTCAGGAGAAAACATTGTTTCTTCCTGTAATAAATTTGCAAACAATACGATGTCATTCATCAAAGTCTAAATTGAATTTGCCTTTTGTTTGTGTAATTCATTATGTTCTTGACATAGGAACCTGTAGATAAGCTGTGCTCAAACACAAAGCCTTTTGACAAAAAAAATGCTACTCTGCAAAAAGATACTTGCTGATCAGTGTATAGATTGGGGATAAGTTTTTAATGTATTTTGTCCAATCACTTCTGACTTGGCAAGTGGGTCAGTACAGAGGCTGACTGTTAGAAAGAGCTTCTCACAACACATTCTAAAGCCAATTTGTTGTCTAGAAAGGAAGCCATTCGAATAGGATTATGGATTTGCTCCCTAATTTTATTTTACCCTGTCAAGTCCCCGGACCCCATACAATTCTCTGGCAAGGGTGAATTCTTTATAGGCCATTCCAATCTTACACTTGGCGGTGCATGCACATTGTTGGTATTCACAAATGATCTTTTTCTTGCTCTCATACTTTTTTAAAAAAAAGTGAATTTTGATGCTTTCTGCCAGGCACAGATTGGTATTCCCTGAAACTGTCAGGAAAAGTCTTGTCACCTTCTCTCAATAATATTGCTGAGACCAATTTACTGTGAATTGTCTAGATGGCCAGCCTCCTTGGCCAGTTTAGATCGTGACTAAAACACAATAATGGCAATCATGTACAACACAGGATCCAATATCACCAATACAACAATAATGTTATTCTTGAGGAACAGAGCCATTCAGTAATGCTTGGAAGTAAAGGCTGGAATAAGTTATTAAGATTGATTTAAGGGAGGGACACCTACAGCCAAATTTTTGTGAGCACTCTGTTGAAATTTCCGATTAAGACATGTGGAAGTATTTAAAATTTCAGTAACATCTTGCATTTATATAATACATTTAAGTGATGGAACATCCCAAAGTTTTTCACAGCAGCGTAATCAATCTAAATAGAGACTGAGCTGTATAATGATATTGGGGCAGGAAGCCAAAAGCCTGATTAAAGAAGTACAATATTATTTGGAAGTACATTGAAGTTTCTCAGAAATTCCTTGCACATTATATTCATTGACTTCGTGGAAATGAGTGAGGACAGAAGGGATAGAAACAGCCACAGCAATTAATGGTGTGCAGAAGTGGAGAAGAAGGAAGAGGGCGGCATGCTACATCTGCAGTGGATATCACCAGAGCATAATGCAGGGCTGAGAATTGCAACCCTGTGCAACAGACCCTTCTCTCTATAAAGGGTATATGGACCTAGAATTGCCCATTGGTATCCAGGAAATATCTGTAAAGCATAGGTAACAGGTTCAATGTTCGTTATAACAAGTCAGTACATCAAATTTCCCATGGAATTATCAACATGACAGAGCAGCAACAGCAATCATTGGCTACCAGAGCTTCAGGCAACACGAATGCAGTGACTAGGGGATTACTACTCGAGTTATGCATTCTTATGCATTGGAAATATTGCATATTTTCAATGTCCATGTGATATTCTAATATCAGGTGAGATGCATTGATTAGGCATTTGTCAAACATTTCTACATTTATTGAAAAACAGTGTCTATTGAGGGATATAGAGCCATCTGTAGTAATTGCCAACACCAGTCACACTCTCCAAATGAAAGTCAGCATAGTGACCACTAGTGGGACACCAGAAATATACTGAAGCAAAACAGTTGTGCTGAAACAGCAATTTAGGTACCTGAACAAACCTGCAAATTTCTTTCAATTCCAAAATTATTGTGGCTTCCATGCCAGTTTGTCATTCAGAGTATATTAGCTGAGAAAAATAAGAAAATAAACAAAAAGAGTGTTGAAAAGCCCTTGCAACAGAACATTACTTTGTCATCATGCACATTGCTGGCTAGGTCAGCATTTGTTGCCCATACTTCAGAGAGCAGTTAAACATCAAATAAGATTCTAAGGCTCTGGAGTCTAAGGTAAGGATGGCAGACTTTCTTCCCTAGCAGAAATTGTCAAGGTGCCAGGGTTGTAGCTATACTGAAACAGTTTGGCTAGGTGAATGGTTTGCTCTGGCTCACGTGTCTTCTGCACTTTTGCTGATGCTGCATAAGCCCAAAGTCTTCGCAATATCTTCAAATGTTTTTCTTTGTTTGATTTCATGTGGAGTGAATCAAATTGGTTGAAGACTGGCATTTCTGATGCTGGTAACCTCAGGTGAAAGCCAGTACAGATCATCCATTTGGCACCACTTACTGAAGATGGATGCAAATGTTTCAGCCTTGCCTTTTGCAAATTCACAGATTTGTTGGACTTCTCTGTTATGGAAAATGAGGATTGTTGTGGAGCATCCAATGTCTGCTGGTTGACAGAATTTGGACTGAAGAGCTTAGGTCTGATCTGTTATTTGAGGGATTGCTCAGCCCTTTCAATTGCATGCTGCTTCTGTTGTTTGGCATGCAAGTAGTCCTGTGCTGTAGCTCAACTAAGTTGACACTTCATTTTTAAGTACGATGGATGCTGTTTCTGGCATACCTTCCTGCTCATTTCATTGAGCCAGGATTGATCTTCTGGCTTGAGGGTAATGTGAGAATGGGAGAATATACTAAACCTTGAGGTTATATATTCTGGTGGACTACAGTGGAAAGATGTGACATATGTAAATAAAATGAGGAAAAACAATGGCTCATTTTTGTCATGAGGGGAAAGGGGGACAGGCATGATTTCCACATAAGGAATATTCAAACTCAGCTGGGCCATCTGAAGTCAGGACTGAGTTCAAACATCCTTGTTTTCATCATAGTAATTGTCTAAGCCCCAAATGTGGGAATTATGAATTTTTAATCATCATAAATGCTCTTGAAGTGTTACCAAGACTGCAGAACTGTAAAGCTGTGAAAGTTAATTATATCCACAGTTCTTTCTAAAAATAAAAAAAACAACCTTCCTGTGTCAGTGAGAGATAAGAATAAATTAAGCTGTGAAGTCAGTTAAATCCCCAGTTATTTAAAAAAAAAGTGTGGTGGTTGTAATGAGGTCAGCTATGTGGACCTTGTGGAATATGAGTTATCTGATTGGGGCTGTTTATCTGGTCCAATCTGGGAGCCTTGCAAACAGATAAGAACAGGAGTGTCAGACATCCTGTTCACTCTGAGGCCTGGTTCTGAGGGAGCTGGATCAATGTCAAGGATTCTTCACATATAAATGAAGGTGACTTGGTGATGGGATACCGGCCTCTGTAGAGTTATTTCAATGTGCATACACATATGTCAGAGAAGGTTGAAGAATCTGTTGTAACGTTTAAAATAGCTGTTTATTGACATTGCAAAATGGATAACATTATTACCATTATTAATGCTTGGTTACTTTATACAACATATCATTACCTCAGTAGGCAATACTGAATTCACAGTTTGAATTTTTGAAGATATTATTAGAGGATTCGCTGACTTTGTGGGATTATGAACACAAGTCTGTCTGTTCTTATAAGGGAGTATGTACTTGAGAGAATTAAAATGTTCGTAATGGTCTTTCCTAAATGAAAAATATTTTTTTAAATTATAGTAAAGGCTGATACAAATATTTAAACCTTCATTTCGTTTCATTTCAACACCCCCTGAAATCTGCCCATGTGCAAGGTCAAAAGATGGAATTCGTTGACATGAGTTGGCATTAGGTTTGTATGGGGACATAGGATGGATGGGAGCATGTATTGGCATGAAGGATATGAGTGACAACTGGAGGTGGGGTGGTATAGGTTGTCAAGAGTTTGGGCATGGATGAGGGTTACAGGACTGAATGTAAAGCAAAACAATTGGAGCAAAATCCGATAGAGCCAAGGTAGGCTTTTTAAAGAGCCCACCTTGACAATTTGCTCCTACGGATCAGTACCCTTACATTATCCCAGACCAATCCCCAAAGCAAGGATCCCAACATTCAAGTGAATTTCTCTCAAGGTAGTATGTCGAACCCTGGTCTTTTGACTGAAAGTTATGGGTACTCACACTGTTTAGAAAGAGTAATGGCTATCTAAAGAGTTGCACAGCAAGAGTGTGAAATGTCTCCTGGATTTTCATTTAGTTCATTCTCTGCACGTCATGATCTTCCTTGACAGGAGATCTCTTATATCATATTATAATACTATATAAATAAACGAGAGGCAACGGAAGCTTTCCTTGAGATGCATATCAACCTTGGAGTAACAGAGAGAGTTTGGTTTATTGTCAAACTGTTTTCCTGCATGTTTGCATGAGTAGATTAATCTACTTCCTTTACTTTGAGTATTACCAAAAAATATAGCTAGGTCAGAAGAGGTAAAGATACATTTTTATGATACCAAGGCTGTCTTTTGGTGGAGAACTTAAGACACACAATTTGTTATCAAAGTCAGTCTAGCTGCTAGACATAATTCAGTGACGCTCTGTGGTAACCTCATACCTCAAATAATTCTCACTAGTATGTGTTTTTCATGATCCTATGTTCTCCTGGAAGTTAAACCTAATTTGAACTCATTATCAATCTGGAAGGTCATGCCAAAAATAATTAATACATAAAAGAAGTAGTTTGGTCTTAAAAATTAAATTCAGTAGTATTATTGTTATCTTGGGCACTAAAACCCAATTATTCATCGTTATTAAATTATATTAAATATCAGTAGATTGCTAGTAATGTGCAATCGAAACATTTGAAGCTATTTTGTTCCTCTCCTCGGAGGCGAATGTTATGATGTACAATTCTATCCTCATGATGCATAACTTTATGGGAATAAAGCTTGATTAATCAGGAGGCAGCCAATTAACTTTTACTCCACTATATTGCTTTTCAATCTCTACTGTCATTAGTACTTCACTAACTTCTGTATGAAAATAAAACAATGTTAAGAGGGATTTTCACTATTTAAAGGGACCATGTTTCAAGTGTTGCTGAGATAGTTTTGCATAAAAGGTATTCAGTATATTTCCTAAATTTGCATTAACTATTCCCGGCTGTGTGCTTTGGTCTGACATTTTAGCACATCTCTAATAACCCCACTTTGAGGAATTTAATTAAGTCTTTCATCAAGCGATGTAATTTAACATTGTACCAAATTTGTGTTAACTACCTGAATTGTATTTGTAGAAGCAGACTTGCTGTTATAAATAAAAACATGAAACCTTCACAGTATAAGAAACCCTATAAAGTACCAACTACACATATGACAAATTCCTCATATGCTTTTGAAGATGTACATCATTATCAATAAATCACAATCTTATCTGATTAGTTTCATGGTAAGCATTGCTTTTGCAATTTAAAATACATTTTTGTAACTTCTCAAGAGCTTAAAAAGTCAATTTCTTGTATTTTATTACCAAACAGCCATGCTAAATCAAACACAGATGGCATGCTCTTTGCATGCTAAATGATAAACTATAATGAAATGTCTGCAGTTGCACATAGAGATTTAAAGGCCCTTTCACACTGGAATTTTTACTGCTGGCTTTGCTGTGTTCATCTTAACAATTGATTTTTTGATGGATGGGTATTATAGAAATTTTACCATAGTATCTAATTATCAGATGGTATTTGGAAGTAAATCTGGAGTCAAGATATATTGTTTGTTAAGCACTAAAGCGTCAGTCATGCTGACTACCCTAACTTGAATGATTTCTCTCTCTGCAGTCTGAAAATGTTAGCTTTTATACTAAAAGAGAAACAATAGGCCAATAGTTTCCTATGTGCTATTATCGCGATTGATCGCAAGCAAAAATATATTTGGCTGTGGGTTAAATATGTGCTTCAGAACACATCTGGGTACAAGAAACATTGGAAAATCAACAGAACTTGCAGCATTTTCATTCTGCTAACTTCATGAAATGTTGACTGGTTCTTTCACAGTCACGTGATTTTCTAATGTCCACTTGTTCCATGGCGATCCAGTGCAAAACCCAAAAAATGTCTCATCTACATTGCTGGTCAAAGTGAAAGTTCTGTAGTATGGATCAACTATTTTTATTTTAGTTGGTTTTTCCAAGCATTCCATTGTAGCTACACCATAAATTAAATGCAGTAAAACTGCTTGTATTTGAGCTTCAGAGATTTTCTTAAAATATCAGTGTATGCGTTCTGGTGGAATCACCAATTGTGAATAATTACAGTTAACTGGATGCCAGCTTTGGACTTTCAAATTGGTGTTCGCTAGGAAATGTTTGACGTTAATTATGGTCATTTTATTTAACAATTTAAAGGTATATTTTTTCATAATACAAGAAATGAGAGAAAAATCTGTAAGAAATACAGGACAAAATGAACTGGTATTTAAAATGTTGAAAGCAGATTGCTCATTTTGCAATTCTGTGCCAATAATAGTTCACCTGATCAACAATCTTTGGAAAATTCCAGAATAAATTTTCTATTAACTGCCGGTTTTAGTAATCTTTAAATGATCTCCATCTGAAAACCCTTCTATCTAGATCAAGAAATGATATAATAATTTTAAAATGAGTTTAATTAAGTCTGGTCTGCTCTAGTTACATGCATTCAATGCCTTGATAATTCCATGAGCTTTATTAGTGCTGCCATTTTGGATTGCCTCCAATTAAAGTTCAGAAATAGAATACTCATTTAACATTTATCAGAAAGACCAGACTTTCTGTCTGAGTTGGATTTGAACTCAGGACCCAGAGGTGAAAAGACATGGACTGCACCACGTAATCCCTTGTCCTGATCTTTCTGACCCTCTTTTTATAGAGGTTGAGTTGAGAATTAATATGAATGAATAGCAGTTTAAGTAAGCCCTTTCAACTCCTGTATAGGGTTTTGACTCTCTTCTTGAACATACGAGTAATATTTGGTACAAGTGTTTTCCATTTCCTTTCTTATTTAAAGCACACAGACACAAAAACATTTTTCCGCTGTGACATGATTTATGTATTATTTCACAACGTATTCATGAATACATACTATTTTCGATAGTCACATGAACTCAATTGGAAAAAAAACTTCCCTTTATATGATTCTTTTTACAACATCAAACTATCCCCAAATATTTGACAGTTAATTAAGTAATTTAATACATACACTTATACAGCGTGTCATGCTGAGTAGATACAAGGACACTACGCCCTTTAAATAAAAAAGCCAGGTGTCTTCTTTTAAAAAGCCCACTTGTGATTTTTAAGATGGCTGTCACAGGCCATCTGACTTCTGGACCTACAAGTTGGCCAAACTTCTGGAAGTTTCTAAAAGCAGATGACAATGGATTTGCTTAGACAACAACCTCATGAACTTGCCACAATAATCCCTCAGTCCTCTGACTCCAAATGTGCTGAGTAAAACAAAGGAGACTTAAAAAAACTGAATATACATTAGGAAATACTATGGATTCCTTGTGCATCTGTTATGTGTAATTCGTTCTGGCCATGGGAGGTGGAAGCTATTTCATTAATTTAAACAGAGTATAATTACTTTCTTTTTTGTATCAATGGACAATCACCACATGATCAAAATTCTTTAGTTTTTAACGCCTTTTATAATAAAGTCCTGTTTGATTTATGACAATGCTCAGACATTAACAGGAGAAATATCCATATAAGTGAATCTCTATCATCTGGCCCTTGTAGGAGCATAGGTTTAAAGTTTAAAATCTTCTCAAAACTTCCTCTAACTTTGCCTGATAAAGGAAACTAACCACACAAATACCAAGGCTGTCTGCACTACCTGCTGCATATATCTTATTCTGAAGAATCTCCAAGGAACCCTTCTGTCAACTGTTTTGAACTTCAATCCAAAGTGAACCTGCTGCAAGCATCTCTCTGAATTCTTGTTACAATCTCTTTACAGTCATGTAAAATGTTAAATATTCCACTTATTATCTTGTAAAATGAAATCCAATTTATTTTACTTTAACTCTCTCATGGGTGACTGTTTGTGTGGAGTTTGCATATTATCCCTCTGTCAATGTGGGTTTCCTCGAGGTGAAAATGAAATTTGGAAAAACAATGGAACTTGCAGCATTTTCATTCCACTAACTTAATGAAATGAAATGCTCCAGTTTCCTCCCACAGCCAAAGTTTAACCGTACTAAACTGCCAATTGTCTCCAGGAACATGCAGGCTAGATGGATTAGCCATGGGAATTTAGGATTATAGGGATGGGGGCGTGGGCCTGGGTGGGATTCTCTCTGGAGAGTCGATGTGGAGTCAAAAGGCTGAATGGCCTGCTTCCATGCTATAGGGATTCTACGACAATCTGATTTTATGATGTTGGTTGAAGGATAAATGTTGGCTAAGGCAGCAAGAAACTCCCCAGCTCTTCTTTGAATGGTGCCCCGAGCTCTTTTAAATCCACCTTACTTAGTCCATCTTTCCGACAATTCTGAACTATCAACAGTGCAGCACCCCCTCAGTACTGAAATCGTGATGATCGGCTCAAGGCTATGGGTAAAGCTTGTACCCATAACCTTCTGTATCATAAGGAAGAGCCACCAAGCTGAGACTGACACCCGATTTGATTCAATGATTAAATTCTTAACTAGTATAAATACAGAATTGACCAGGGAATTACTTTTCATTTTTAACATG
>NC_063343.1:24688620-24746935 GCF_021869965.1 Rhincodon typus
TAGTGGTATTGTAATGCTATATACCACCTTAAAATAACATTATCGGTGGCTTGATTGTAAGCTTTGTGTCCTACTGAGCAGCTATTATTTTTTTTTTCCTGGCATTTCTAACGCTGGATTATTGGATGTAATATTGTTCAATGACACCTGCTGAATGCCAAACCACAAACTGTTATGATGAAAATGATAACACAGTACAACTTTTGTGCAAGGTTAACAGAGTAGGAGCCAGGAACAGATTGCACAAATACATTCTTAGCATTGAAAACTGCTAGTCTTGTCTAAATCACACAATGGGGTAGATTTTTGACTTGCTACTAGCATACAAAACAATCATAACAGATTAGCTGCCATTTCAAAATCCTCGCAATTTTCATCATTGTTGTGGAAATTCAAGTTGGGAAGGTTTCTGTCACAGGGCAACAAGTTCAAAATGACATGAAAGCTATTTTGGCCTCACTATTCCCCAATTCCCTGTACATTTGGAATATTGATAAAAGCCAATAGGATCTCTTGGTAATGATAAGTGTACGAACAGAAGCATAAAAACTAAGACCAAGAATAGAGCGTATGCCCCCGTCAAGTTTGCTCCATCAGTCAATATGGCATCCATTCTATTTCTTGAATCTCAAATCCTTGATTTGCTCAGAGATCAAAGCGTATTTTCCCATTTGTAATCCACTATGGCAAATGGTGAATTTTCTCATGTGATCTTCTGCTTTTTATCTCATCAATTAACCATCGAGCTGTTAGGCACCTTGCTTGGGCAATTTAACGGCAAAGGAGGTGCAAGTGCTCATCGCTGTCAGGATCTTCTGGCTACCACAAGCATGGCACCATATTTAAACCCCAGCTGCAGAGTCACTGAGTTGCAACGTCTGAAACTGCAGAATTTGACGTTGAAAATGTGTCCCTAGCTAGCTCCCAACTTCCAGGACAGGAATCTTACATGTATGATGGATGGGGTGATGGAGATAAAGATAGTCATTTTCCTAGCTAGCCAGAAGAGGAGATCACCCAAACTGACCCAACCTTAGACAGAACTAGCTGCACAGATCAGTGCTGCATCCCAAAGGAAAAGGTGTTGCCCGGCACTGAAATTCAAATTCAATGATCTCCTACACTCCTCAATGTTAAGTGCCTCCATCATCTCTAAGATATTTCACACTCATATGGCCAGCACTCACTCTAACTCTGTTGCTGCAATATGCATCTCACACCAAGGCTGTTGGACCACATTCCTCGGTATCTCGTGCATCATAACCAATCAAGTGCTGTCAACCATCACATCCTTTGCAACTACTAATCCTTTTTGCTATCTGCATTTCCTATTCACTCACTGGAGGCATCTCAGAACCGTTCCTGCTCATGAACAGCCATTAATTACTGTTACAAACACTGTTCAATCCCTCCCCATGTCTCATTGCAGGAAAAGCTGGCCTATTCTCAGACTAATGTCTGAACAGCATTCCAGGCTGATCTATCCATAATCTCTGGACTGCTTGTCCTTGACTTGCTGGACTGACCATGGCCAATCCCTGTAGTATAGTCAGAGGAACTTTTTTGCCTGATTTTAGCAGTATCCTCAACTGATTGTAGCTCCCCCCTTCACCCAACATGAAGCACCTGCAGTGTAGTTGCCACACAACCTGCTGCTATATGCTGCAAAACTGATGTTATGCAGAAGAAGCAGTAGCATGGTGGCCAGAACAGGCATTTAGCGATCGGCAGCCACAAAGTTAACAAACCGAAAGAACTACAGATGCTGGAAATCAGAAACAAAAACAGAAATTGCTGGAAAAAGCCAGTAGATCATAGAGTTATAGTGTCATATAACTATACAGCACAGAAACAGACCCTTCGGTTCAATTTGTCCTTGCCGATCACATATCCTAAATTAATCTCGTCCCATTTGCCTGCATTTGGCCCATATCTCTCTAAACCCTTCCTATTCAAATCCCATCCAGATACCTTTTAAACATTGTAATTGTACTAGCCTCCACCACTTCCTCTGGCAGCTCATTCCAATCCTGCGCATGAAAAATTGCACCTTAGGTCCTTTTAAATCTTTTCCCTCTCACATTAAACCTACTACTTTTAGTTTTGGACTCCCCACCCTGGGGAAAAGACCTTGGCTATTCATCCTATCCATGCCCCTCATGATTTTATAAGCCTCCATAAGGTCGCTTCCCAGCCTCTGACACTCCAGGAAAAATAGCCCCAGCCTACCAGCCTCTTGCTTTAGCACAAAACCTCCAACCCTGGCAACATCCTTGTAAATCTTTTCTGAACCCTTTCAAGTTTCACAACATCCTTCATCCACATTATCCAGCAGGAGGCTGTCTGGCAGCATCTTTAGACAGAAAACAGAGTTAGTGTTTTGGGTCCAGTTACCTTTCATCAGGATTGATGGTAGCTAGGAAAATGTTCTTTTTTTGCAGCAGTTGGGTGGGGGATGGGGTAAAGACTAAATGATAGGTGAAGATAAAGCCCATTCAGAGAAAAGGGCAGTTGGACAGACAAAGGTGTGGACCGATCAGCCTAGCAGAATAAATCACTGCTAACTGGGACTATTTGTGACCTTCAATGGGTTGTGTGAATAGCAGACCATGTGATAACAAGACCTGGTGTGTGGGCTAAGAACATGGGAGAAGGTGCCTCAAGCCCTAAAATTGTTAAATTCGATATTGAGTCTGGAAGGCTACTGAATTCCCAAATGGAAAATGAGGTGCTGTTTTCCCGACTTTTGCTGGAGCACTGCAGCAAGCCTGAGACAGCGATGTTGGCCAGGGAACAAGGTGGTGTGTTTAAGTGGCAGGCAAGCGGTCATCCAGTCTAGGCTTTGTTTTCCCAATGTACAGGAGACCACATTGTGAGTAGCAAATGCAATGAACTAGATTGAGTGAAAGGCAGGTAAATTGCTGCTTCACCTGGAAGGTGTGTTTGGGCCCTTGGATAGTGAGGAGGGAGGAAGTAAATGGACATCTTTTGCAGTTGCAGGGGAAGGTGTTGTGGAGTGTTATTGGGAGTGGAGTTGGGAGTAACTGCTCTGTTTTACTTGTTGGGAATTTGCAGCATTTAGTTCCAGCCCTGTTTTCTGAACATAATTATGAAAAATTTGCATTGATTTTGGTGTCCTTTAAGTTTCTTTCCATTCTTAACAACATTATGAGGTTTATAAGATCATTATATTTTAGGACTGTTCTGCAGTCTGCCTGACAGCCTGGGTGGTTTGATTTTTAGAGATCAAAGGAAGATTTAGATCGTATTACTGAGAAGAAGGTCCGGGTATTTTGCACTTAGTGACAAAGGCAGCAGTCTCTGACTTTATCATAAGCAGGTTGAATCTCCCAAACCTCAGAAAGGTGCTGAAGGTACCAGATTGTAAGCAGTTGCGATGGAAAATGTCCACTTGCTTCTAAGATAAAAAAAAGTTGGACTTTTGAGTTTTTCTGCCTAGATACAAGGTTAATGCACCATACTTTAACATATGGCCAGCACAGATAAAAACTTTCCACTTGATATTTCTTTTATCACAAGCTATTGTAATTATCACCAATATTACAGAAAGAAAACACATTTGCTGATTTGGTAAAAGGAAAAGAACAAAAATCACTTGAAAATTCAACTCTTAAACCTACCCATCCTCAGAGCTTCTTATAGCTCAGATATCAACTTGTGCCATTGGCAAGCCTATGACAGAGGCTTCAAACACTTCACATCAAGTAATCTTGTCAAAATAGACATTACGAAGTTAACAAACAAAATCAGAAAAAGTAACTTATAACCACTCAAAAATGTCAAACAAGTAAGCTTAACAATTCTCTCTGGTTGTGAAAAGAAAACCATCCTCCCCATTCAGTTCTCAACCAAGAAGGCAAGATAGAAGAGAGCAAAGACAAATTATCTCAAACAAACTCTACCATTCTCATTCTGACTTTTCCATCTTCATTTTCCTACACAGTTTCAACAACATTCAGTGTGTTTTGAGAATGGTGTCTCACCTTTCTGCTGGGCACTCTATGGTCCTCTAAATATTAATTTTAGCAAGTTTAGACATTAGCTGTACTCTCTATGTTCTTTACAATGTAATGGTTAATCTCCCAAACAGACACAGGATAGCTCAAGTATGCAGATTAACATTTCATTCATTCAAACAACCTCAGCAAAATAGTCTGTCCTAAGCTGGCTAAACACAAGTCTGTCTGATACTCTGTCTGGCTTTGTCCCACTTCTCTCTAATACATACAGAAAATCATCAACCTTTATTCTCCCTGCGAACACTTATGCATATATTACTTACAATTCATTCTTGTGCAATAAACAGCAATCTGCTGTCCAGTATCTTTCTCTTATCCTGTCTATAGGAATCTGTTTATACTCTCTAGTCTGCTCCCAAGGCTGATACAGGCCTTAGGTGTACAAGGTTCATGTCTGCTAAAATGTGCCTTACAGTATTAGCTTGTAAAGAGTCATCATACTCTTGTTCTAAGCCCTTTTCGTAAAATCTTATTTAAATTTGACTAAAGTAATTTAGGTGCATGTAACATAAGGAGACTAGTTGTATCTAATACCCCAGGAACCCCCTCCCCCACCCCTGTTTTCTCATGGTAGTGCTGTGAGCCCAACTATCTTCAGCTGCATCATTAATTATTTTCTCTTCATCATGAAAAGTTTATCATTAAGAAGATGATCCTATTTCTCTCACAAGTCAACAAGACTAAGAGTTATACCACACATGTGCCCTACAATTCATTTTGTAACCAGGTAGCTGGGCAATCTCCATCTTTCATTCCAGTTGCAAGGGGTTCTACTGATCTACAGAGGTTCCTCGTCTGCAAGTTAGTTCTGAGATGTGTAAGGGTACACATATAGTTCTTATCATTCCTCTTGTGTGTTTATTCTTTTCTGCACCTGGTAGTGCAACCTATTAACGGCTGTAAAGGCATGGGTAAATTGTGTATAGACATGACAATGACCATACTGAGAGATACAATTGCTTAAATTTGAGGGAGAGTGATGCTAGGTGGATGGATAGATCAAGAAGTGAGGAGTTGCGTATAAAGAGAATGATGGTGCATCTGCAAAGTAGTTGGGTGTGAGAAGTGATCTGCAGGAATAGCTTGACAAGGAAGAGGAGGGTGAGAATAATCTACATAAAAGGTGAATCTGCAACTGCACTTACCTTTCCTATCCTAGTTAAGTCATTTAAGTACTTCCTGCACTTAATGGAATAATCTTGGGCTGCCATGCTTTCTTAATGACGGCAATCAATTTTTTCCTTGTATTTTAACGTTTAACTACAGTTAGTCTCTGTTCACGGAAATAAATCAGCGTAGCTATCACACTGACTTTCCTGTTAATATTCTTCCTCTCCTGTGACCAGCTCCCAACTCTTTCAGATTCCATCTTTGGATTGGTCTCTTAAATACTGGGATTGAGATTGAGTCATGCGGATCCTCACTATTACTCACTTTTTGTTCCAAAATCACAAGTAGAATGATTGTGAGGAGGCTTGTGTTAAAATGCCTAGGGTCAACGTTTTAAATGTATTTCTGGTTGGCACGCATAATGTGTACTTCCCTTCAGCCCACATCCATTGGAGTTAAAATCAAGGTAGTTGTGTTTATTTATTTGGCTCCGTTCCATGAACAGTACATATTGAACCTTTGTCTTATACTCATTTGTCAAGTAAAAGAAAGACAAGTACTGTATACTTTGAAGTAGGTAAGTGCCAGCAAAAACAGAAGCATTGTATAATTGGCCACATACATTGAGAACAAGAGTAAGCATTTAGTGTGGTCATCCCAAGGATATCCTGTTTTGATCACGAGACTACCGATTCCAATGGTTATGGCAAAATATGCGATTTTTTTTAACTGCAGAAGAAAATTGCAAAACATTTCACGATTGAATTGTTTAATTTCCTTTTACATTTTAATAAATGCAAAGTATATAGAAATGATATCAATAATCTTTCAATCTTTCTCCCTTGCTAAAACAGTCTAAAAATCATTATTATATTCTTTGAAAATGGCTTTAAAGTGTGCTTCAAAATTTTTAATACTTTGCAAATTTTATCTCAAACAAAATGATAACCTTTCCAACCAGCCTCTTTGTAATCTACTTGCTGTTGCTATGGGTTTTTTTGTAGACATTGTTTAGCTGGTCTTTTTAACTTTGGTTTGAAGTTCTGCTGTATTTACCCACTTGGATTTTCACTCAGCAGCAAAGGGCAAGTCACTGCTGACTTTGATGAAAACCGCGCACAAAAAGTTAACAACATCTGGAGTGTTAATTTTCCTGTTTTTATGCACATTTAATTCTGAGGCTCAGGAACAGTGAAACCATCCAGCTGGCTGAATGGCCAATCAGATCGAAGAAGACTCACTGTCAGCAAACACGGATTCCACTGGCAATATTGGAATTCAATTTATCACTTCATATAAGACATAATAAAAATTGACTGAAATACTTAGGATCAGGGTAGGAACTAAATATCATTAAGAAGATTTGTGGAATTTTAAATTATGGAATTAATGAAATTATTCTCAAGGGCTAGAATTTAATCCACGCAAGGGAAGATTTGCCAGCAACTTGATAGCCAGTTTAAGACAGTTTTACTTGAAAACTTGCTGACATCATTTCTGCACACTTCGTATTCATTAAAATGTAAAAGGAAATTAAGCAATTCAACTTTGAAATATTTTGCAGTTCTCTTTTGCATTAGAAAAAATTGCATACTTTACTGTAACCATTGCTAACAGTTATTTTTTCAGAAAGCTCACTGTGTTTAAGTGCTGGCCGGGTTCTTAAGTGATTAGAGGCAAGGCATCCTTGTGATGAAGGAATCTGATGGGAGCAAAATGCCCTGACAGTAACCAGAAAATCTCTCCAGAGTGGGCAGTATCTTTGGGAGGGGGGGTAGCTGTTGGATTTACACTTGCCTGAATTCCAGGATTGATGAGGGACTCAGGCGATGGGAGGGTTGGGCCAAAATGTAAGTCATGAAAAGGGAGTTGCTTGTTATGTTATGTCTCACAATTAGTATGCAGTATACCTTTAAGATACACGCTCATGATATCATCATGATTTATAACCTGTAACCTGAGGGTATAAAGGTCTCTGATTTCAATTCAACTAGGTCCACGTGAAACATGATGGATAACGAAATTGTGCTACTCTATGTAACCAAATGGATTAATATTCATCGAGACACTAAAGAGCCTGTGGCTGTTATATATGTACATATGAGCTGCAATGGATATTTATTGAATCTTTTAGTACCATGATACTCACATGTAATTCATATGCTGCAGGAACTAATCTCAGCATTGCTGTGTCAAGTACAAATACCCTACTGGTGGCAAAGACAACATTAAGGTGGCAGTTCCCATTGACTAGGGGACGGTGGCAGGAGTGGGAAGAAACAGCAGAAGCTGCCTCTAAGAATTCCCCCATCCCTATCCCAGGACCCTTCCCTGTGAGAGTTTTGCTTCCTGGACTCCTTATCAGGTTATTGCCCTAGATGTCCCTGTACTTAAGGATGTCAAATGTCATCAGGGTGCAAAGGGCAATCAGGAGCCTTCCCTTCCCTGATTTAATTTGGGTGGTGGAGAGTAAAATGCACCCTGCAACTTCTATGTCCATTAAATGTCCCCCACCTCTAAACATACTTTGGAGAGGGGAGTAAGTTTCACCCTAGGTCTCTAAAATTAGTTTATTCATTGGAGAGCTTATTTAGCAGTAATTATGACAGTATACTGTTAAAACTCAGTTGCACCTCATTCAACAAGGCTGATATTTTTAACATTTCTTTTACAATGGGAATTGAGAATAAGAAGTTAAAGTTCACATCACAATTCTGGTTGATTGAATCAGCAAAATGTACAACAAGACATCCTATGGAGGGACAAGCTGACAGTTTCACCCATTGGTTCAACCACAAATTCTAGGCCATATGCAGTTTACGGCTGCTTGGTACGTCTGGTAAGATCTGTAAAACAAGGAAGGTGATTTCATTAGGTTCTTGTTTAAATATATAAAAGGGCATTCAGACATTTTCGTGTGTACAAGAATTTTTTTTTAATGATAATAGGGTGCACAGGCAAACTGTAAGTGACAAAAGCAGATCTTTAGTGTGTTAAAGACTGCATGATATAAATCGATGAGAAAACAGTTTCACAATAATTATATCCATGGGAGCATAACTTGGCTGTTTCATTAATATTGTGCTGCAATTTCTTTAAGAATACTCCTTGGAAAGAAGATAATAAAGAGAGAAGATGATATGAGATCCCTGTTTTTTCTTCATGTACTTTTTTATTCATAATCTTTTATCATAGGCCTTAAGACCCAGTGTGTTCGGGAATAAGGTAGTGTGAGAATGTTCCTAAATAGTACTAGCATTGTTATTTTATGTCAAACCTGGTGCAATGCTTCTCTGCAGTTATTTCTTAGCAGGGGTTTACTTTGGTAGGACCTCGCTCACATTAAGTATATTTGGCAACTCAAAATAACTCAGGATAAGATCGTATGATTCTTCCTAGGCCCTGGGCAATATGGCTTATTGTGGGAAATCTGGGAAAATCAGGTGACATGTCCAGCAAGGTCCTTTTCAAATGTTGAGGCCAAATAAAATCAAATTTCCAACCAGGTATTGGATAACAAGACAACATTTCCACCAGTGAGCAGTGAGGGGCCTATTAACAAGGATAATTGCTCATTATCACCTTCATTATGACATGATCTCCCCTTGGTGACACGCAGCCTTCCATTCTCTCACCTACCAGACTGGAACTAGATGCCAAGAATTCCTTACATGCAAATCTGATTGGGTGCCTGGTGATTCAAGCTCACTGCTGGCTCCTTTGGACCTCTATCTTGGACACTGATCAACAATGTCAGTTACCATATGTGGCCTGCATCCACAAATGTTGACATCCGACATGTAGCAGCCTCTTCAAATGACACATCTCTGATTCACTCACAATACAGTTCTGCACGTCAATGCTGCACTTAGGAGTTCTCGGGCAACTTTCATTCTACTGCTGCTGCAAGGACAATTGTACATAGATAGGGACAGGCATCAAGCTCACATACTGGACCAGCTGCAGCTCAGGACTGCTCCTCACTCTCTTAGTGCTCACCTACTTTGCACCTACCTGGATGTTCACAACATCCTTGTCTTGCCTAGCCTTTCTTTGCCTTTTTGTGCTTTGCCTCTCAAATGAACTTTAAAGGCTCATAATAATTTGGTTTTGTGCAGCCACAAAGCCAGGCAGCTTGTCATGCTTGTCAGCTGTCCTCAGTCAATGGGGTGGACTTATTGAAGTATGGCATGATGCTACATCAATCTCATTAAATGTGTGTCAACCAAATAGCCATCCCTCAAACATGAAGAGGAGTAATCTTCATTCAATTCTAGAGTGGCTGCTATCAGCCATGGGGTCCCAATACAGTCAGTTAGGGGCTGCATCCACGCACTATCCTGGGGCTTGGAGCATAGTCAGTTGTCCACTAGGGGTGGTCAGGGTTAGACAGTCAATCTCCCTTTTCAGAAGAAGAGAGTGGACTGTGGTCAGTCCTGTAGGTCTACTGCAAGCAGTCAGGGGATCCATGAATCAGGGAGCTGCGTGTGCTATGGTCAGGGGTTTGCAGTTAGGGGAAGGTCAATCCAGGGAGTCAGTGGAATGGACATCTAGTAATATCAGGGGAAAATGTCACAGACCAGTGGGTGAAAACGAATGAATGCAGCAACTTTGGATGTTGTATGTAATAGGGTGAAAATTAAATATATAAGGTGAGGAGATCAGTAGTGCATAGGATGACAAGGGATGCTGTGGGAATTGGATGGCTTTGGCAGCCACTAACACCATAGCCTCAAAGGAGAGAATGTGCCTCTTGATGGTGGCAGAACTAAATTATAATGACTCAGTGGTAACGATGAGAATTGGAGTTGTCTTTCAAAATAGTGATGGGAACATGTGGGGTTTCAATAGTGATGAGCTGTCCAGGGAGTTGCAGATAGAAAGCGATGTGGAGGTTCAGGAAGGGGTACCAGGCTGGGGCTGGGATTCACAATGTCCAGCATGACCTGCATTGCTTTCCATGATCTCTGGATTCCTAAATACAGGCTACGAACAGAAGTTACTCACAACCACATTTTGTCCCAAACTTCTGAGCAATGGAAGTCCTTTCGAGGGGAAATAGAATCATTCATGCACTTGCAGAGTGCAAGTTGAAGTAATTTGCAATCATATCATTGTGCATGTGAAATCCATGCAGCATCCAACTGCATGAGGTGCAAATGCTGGTCAAAAGTAATGTTGACCATGTTATTGGCTCTTGCAGATTGAAGACTGACATCTCTGTAAAGCTGAAATAATCACAGATGACCTTAAAAGTGGCACCTACCTGCAACAAAGCACAAAACTAATTTGAGATCTCAGAGATTGCCCGAGGGGATTCCCTCTCAACTTGAAGTACAATTACCTTCTTATATTTAATGAAGCTTTTCGGCAAGCGTGGGAGTATTTCATATCTCCTACTGTCTGTTTGCAAGATTATTGGTGGTGCATTCATCAGAATAGGTCCAACAGCAAAGTTCTGAGTAGAGTCACTCCATATCGGAGTGATAAAGATGTATGGAGGAGTATGTGAAGCCATGATTTGTAAGTGATCTGAATGCTAACTGCCCACATTACTAAGGACCTGTTCGGTTTCTTTTGTGTCACTCACAGCTCCGTTGCAAGGATGGTTACTTGGGGACAAAAGCTATACACTGCAACCATTGCTAATGACTCTGTTACACAGCACTCCGAATGATGTTGGGTTAAGTTACAATGCAGCCCACATACCACCCAGGTCATGGTGAAGCAGATGTTGGGCCTGCTGAAGATGAGGTTCTGCTACTTGGATCAGTGTGTGTGTTGGGCAGTTGAGGGTGGTGGGGCTCACAGTACAGTCTAGACAGAGTCTGCTGCATAATCCTAGCATACTGTGCTCTACAAAACAAGGAACAGGCAACAAGGAGATGAGATCAATGCTGACCAGTGCAGAGTGGGAGCAGTCTTCCAAGGAGGGAGATGAGGACATTGAGCAGGAGGAACATCAATTTCTGCACAATGGAGCACTACAATGTATGTTACTGCAAGTTAGGCAGGACTTAATTGACAATGGGTTCCAATAGATGAGAACAGATGCAGTCATCATTCAGTGGCTGTAAAATTGTTGGTGTGCGACATGCAAGCAGTTCATTTTCATGCCAACAGGTAAATGCAGCTTCCGTTTGTTTGATTTCTGTTCCTTTTTGGTGTCATTGAATGCAAATGAATGTTTCAGAGTGACTGAAGGCTTTCCTGAATGAGACAGTCTTACACTAAGAAATAATGAGATGTTGGGCTATACTGGGGATTGGGAAAAGAGAGGATTATAACATGGGATATGGATAAGGGCAGGTGACCTATTTGGCTTAGTGCTTAAACAGCAATTTGAATAAGAATGTGCAGTTGAATGTGCAAGGAAGGATCAGCCATGCCACCTTTGTGCTGTGAGAAGCCCTGGTTTATGGCTGCTGTGCCACCACATTCGTGTGAAGGGCATCTCCCAACTGCCAACCCTTGACCAAGTGCACAGCTAGAGTTCTAAGATGGTGCTGGTGCCATCCCAACAGTGGTGAGTGCCTCTGCTCATAGCGAGTGGGAGAACCAGGCTAACAGTGGGTGAGACAGATGCTATGGGACATGGAATGTAGTTTGGGGAAGGCGATAGCCAGTGATTATATCACTGCATTAGTAATCCAAACACTCAGGTAATGTTCTTTACACCCATGGCAGATGGTGGAATTTGAATTCAATAAAAATCTAGAATTAAAAGTGTAATGATGACTGTTGAATGTCATAAAAACTCATCTGATTCAATAAAATCCTTTAAGGATGGGAACTACCATCCATATCTGATCTGGCCTACATTTGACTCCAGGCCCAGAACAATGTAGTTGACTTTTAACAGTGCTGTGGGCAATTAAGGATGGGCAATAAATTCTGGCTCAGCTGGTTTTGTCCACATTCCATGAGTGAATTTAAACATACTGCGTCACTATACCACACAGACTGCAGCAGTTCAAGAAGGCGACTGACCACCACCATCTCGAGAACAACTTGTCTCGCCAGCCATGCCCACATCCAATGGATGAAGTTTTAAAAAAATCACACAAGAAAACTTGTTACGCCTCAAAATAAGAATCCTTCAATGAAACTCAACTAAAATGACACTCAGAGATATATTACAGTTATCTTACACTGACCATGCTCATGGACACTAGCAGCAAGGAACAAAGTGTGACCCCTATGTTCAACTTGATGGTCATCAACTTGTACCCGGAATCTTATAGCAATTACCACCCTTGGCCGGTCAGATCTGACTCTTCAGTCTCAGCAGCTAGATACATTTAAAATAGCACAGAAGCTAGTGACAAGATTGTACTGTGCAAGATTCAGAGCCATGATTACTGAACGCGATCTAAGATATATTAATTGATAGGAAGATTATGACACTGAATGCATTGATAGTAACTCTTTTTCTCCACAGTTCCTTATAAACAAACAATTACATGACATGTTGCTGTACTCTGCTAATTTTCTACCTCTTGTAAGTTCTCAGGATGTTTTTATCTTTTGGTGGATTATGGACCTAAGGACACTGGTACTCCCTAAATGCATGTCAGGATTATAAAACAAGATAACAAAAACTTTCAAAAAGTTGACCTGTTATAAATAACTGTATGTTTATGAAACCAAACTATTGTCCCTCACTTAATGCACTTGGCACCTTTCCATAATGCCAAAGATTTTGGTCATATTGAAGGTGACAATTTATTTTCTAATCTGCTGCATACAACAATTGAGCAGTCCATTATCAATTAGATGCAATTGAAGGGAGAATAGGTAATTGAAGAGTGGTGAAGTAGGAAAGAGAGTAATCACAGTACATTGCTTCGATATTTTTCATTAAATTCTGACCCTACTTTTATAATCTGAAATGCTATTGGTTGGTTGGGTGTAGAAGTGGCTATGAAACTGTCTACTCAGAAGACTACTTGATTAAACTCTTCGTAGTCCAACCAGACCATAGGACTGCTCTCCGATTAGGGGGAGATGATGGGTGTTGGTTTAACCTGAGGGTCACCATGCTTCAGGCAAGGGGAGAGGTTGAGAAGGAGATTCCTTCATTGTAACGTCAGCTAGTGCGTGAATTGAACCCACACTGTTGACGTTACTTTACATTGCAAACCAGCCACTTGAGCTAACTGAGCCCCCTACTTCTCTAAAGGAAGCAACAGAACTGAGTTGATTACTCTGATTACCTGATGTCTACACATGCTTCAGAAGTAGGGTAACTGGTTGACATTTCCTCCTCATCATACATAAGAACACAATGTCCATTTGTTAAACAGGAACAAAAACTGAATTTGCTGGAAAAGCTCGGCAGGTTTGGCAGTATCTGTGAAGAAAAATCAGTTAACGTTTCGGGTCCAGTGACCCTTCATCAGAACAGTGATGTGGCTGTGGAAACCAGTTTTAACAAATACCTTGTCAAACACCAGGAGTGACAGTGAAATTAATGTCAGTGGACAAGAAGAAAAATTGGAACAGAAATCCTGTAGGAGAGAGGAGCAGAACTTCTTCAAGGGGGCATGCCTAGAAGAGATGTGACGGTGAGTTAAATACTAAATAAAAACTGAAAGAACTGCAGATGCTGTAAATCAGGAACAAAAACAGAAGTTGCTGGAAAAGATCAGCAGGTCTGGCAGCATCTGTGAATCATAGAATCCCTACAATGTGGAAACAGGCCATTCGGCCCCACAGGTCCATACTGCCCCTCCGAAGAGCATCCCACTGAGACCCATTCTTCTACCCCTGCATTTCCCATGTCTAACCCAAACATCCTTGGACACTATGGGCAGTCTATCTAACCTGCACATCTCTGGACTGTGGGGGGAAACCAGAGCACCCAGAGGAAATCCATGCAGACACGGGGAGAATGTGCAAACTCCACACAGACAGTCGCCCAAGAGTGGAATCAAACCTAGGTCCCTGGTGCTGTGAGGCAGCAGTGCTAACCACTGTGCCACTGTGCTGTCCTCAGGTCCGGTGATCCTTGCTCAGAAATTCCATTAACTCTGATTTTTTCTTCACATATGCTGCCAGACCTGCTGAGCTTTTCTAGCAACTTCTGTTTTTGTTCCTGATTTACAGCATCCACAGTTCTTTCAGTTTTATTGTCCATTTGTTAAATGTTAACTTTTGCCTTAGGTAATATTGACTAACCAAATGTAGGCAGGGTTGAGCTTCAGATATAAGAGAGGCAAGATGAAGTTAACTTGCAGAGGTTTATCATAGCATACTGCCACCCTGTACCAACTGTTGTGTAATTTCCAGGATTAGATACTGAACATATAGAATAGGACATCACTGTCACTAACACACACTGCTTAGATATTTTTTGTGAAGTGCTGTCATTTGAAACCGTAACTGACATCAGTTACTATATAATTGAATTTACTATAGATTACTGTTAGTTGAAATATTTGAACTCTGTCAGAATTTTCATTAATCATATTGGGCCAGATCTTTTGATGAGTGGAAATTCCATTCAAACTGATACACTGCTCCTTTTAAACAGTAAGAAAGAGATCCATATTTCTGACAGGAGATTCAAATCAAGGCTTCTGCATAAATGTAGATAATGGTTTAAATCTGATAAATTCTTTGTAATGCAGGATAGTCAGAGGAAGTAAAACTGTGCCCCCTTGTCTCACAGCAATAGTTGCAACATTTCGTGGTTTAAATGTCCAATATCACAGACAATTATTTTGACAGGTCGTGTGAAATGGTAAGTACATAAGTTAACTTTAAGGCTAGTGTGGCAGAAGAGGTAGGGGGAAAGTGAGAGAGGTGGCTAGAGTGCCAGGTGGGTAGAGATAGAATGTCAAGTCACAAGGTGAGAAAGGATCAGGTAAATATTGTCAGGTCTCTCAGAGAGAGGGTGGTTCTCAGGTTCTGGGGATAAAAGCAGGGCTATCTGGTCCTGATATTGGGTCCTGGGAAGGGAGCAGGATGTGGGTCTAATGGCGGGGGTGCTGTTGTTTCCCATGAGCAGAGCGGGGTGTCGAGTGATGTAAGAAGTGAGTAGGTGTTGGCTTAGGCTGAGTGGGGCATAAGGAGTCTGGTTATAGTTGGAGAGATGTGTTAAAGTGTGGGGTGTGGTCAAGTTAATAATTATCCAGGAGGTGGACTAGGTTTCCAATTACCTAACATTTCCTGGATAACTATTTACTTAACTGCAGTGGGTCACTCAGAATCCTCTGATTTGAATGGATACTTTAAGAGATTTTGCCGGTACTCGGCGAAATCTTATTTCACAGACAATTCCCTTGGAGTCTGCTACATCAGGGATTCCATAGGGTCCTGAAGTGCCACTGCCCTATATACAGAAACATCTGCCTGGCCTTTGGAAAATCTAGGCCATTGATCTGGTTTTCCCAGTTTGTGCTTTCTTGATATCAAGCTCTACTTTCCCGCTTAGCCCAGCCACTCAAAACCTTAGCCAATTTGAAAAAAAAACATCCCTAATTGGTCAAGCTACCCTGCTCCAGTGATCAGAGGAATAAATCATCACCCACTTACACCCCTTGTGGTGCCCATCACTATGTCACTGTCAATGTTTTAACTGCGTGACTGATGAGAGCACCCATCGGATAAAATATTTAAACCTGGTTCGCATGACATCAATAAAACTCCGTCCTGAACTGGGTGTAGCACAAGTGGTGCACATGATTGCAGTTGTGGTCAGGAGGAGACACAAAGGTAAATTCAATTTTATTTTTGTGGCGCCTGTTAGAATAAGGGGCCAGTCCTAGTTTGTTACATTTAGTCAGGTGGGCAACCTGATATTGCACTCTAGAATCAAAGAACAGCTGCAGCCAGCTGCTAATGAGGTGCAGGCCCTAATACCAAGGAGTTTACACCTAGATGCCCAGGATATCCACCCAATGTCAGGAGACAAATTCTCCAACTGTCCAACACAATGAGGAATCAGGGAGAGTAAATGACCAGAACTGCATACTTACAATTGTTACTGCATCTTTTAATTTTTATATTGACGATGTGGCAGTATTTCTAATCAACATAGTTCATTAATGTTAACTGCATCAAGGTAATAATTATTTAACACAGTTAACATAGCAAATATGATTAATCCCTTTCTGCTCCCTTTTAAAAAAATATGAAAATCATTTAAAACAAATCGTTACAGCTTCAGCAACTTATTAAGTATTAGGTACATGTATTTTCAGTGAGTTTTGCACTGTGATAACAGATTTTAAATAGATTGTTAAATACGTATAAGTGCAAAACAGATGAAGAGAAACTATTTATTTACATGAATGATTATGTTAATTTAAATCAGCTTTCAGTGTACACTGTGGTTAGCTGTGGCTGAATTTAGCTTGAGAGCTGGAAAGCTAGCATGCAGAGCAAATTCTACTTTGTACTAGCGCTAAAATTATCCGCTGTTTCTCATATACCTGAATGATTCAAATCCACCTGATTAGACCTGGACATGATTTTCAAAGATTCAGTGGCATATGTTAATCTGTGACTTCTGAAGTCTATACAATCAACTCTGAATTTAGTTTTCTCTCAAGATTTTTAAAAAATATTCTCTGCATTTGTAAGCATGTGCGTCAAATCTTACCAGGAGGACTTGAAAATGAGTTCATTCCTGTCCTTCTCTGTCACATATAAACATATTTCCACCTGAAGTTATTGGTTAATGATCAGGAATGGAAGCCCTGGATGTTAATTTTTAATCATCCCTTTTTCATGCTGTCCTTGAGATTTTAGTAACACCTATACTGTCACCAATTGAGGTCAGTTTAGTCACAACAGACCAGATATCCTGTAAACATTTTTCATATTATGGTTCTGTGCCACACTTAGCAGTACAGTTACTCACTGAATCATTAGGGAGATCCAAAAGCATTATTTTTGAAATACATAAATATACGTTTCTCTGCAAAATGTGGTATTCAGCAATAGAAATGCAGCTTGTCTTCCAAAATCAAAGTGCTTGTTAGGTTCAAAAACACTCAAAATGCTTAAGTGAAACAATTGTTCTGCCTTGAATAATATTTTTTTAAAGAAAATTTGAAAACTGGATCCAATGCACCTTTGCAACTCAAATCTACATGAAATTAATTGGATGAAAGTTAAGGTAACTGTTGCAATTTTAAAGTGAACATTTATACTAAATGTTAACTAGTCGTCAGTCATACTCCATGCACAAAGATATGACAGAATATGCAAATCTACCAGACGAAGCATTCTTATGAAGTTGTTGAGATTTCAACTTCTCAGGCAGAGTAGATTGAACTTTCTATTGTAGTTAATATATGTTTACCTCCATCAGGTTTAAAACTAAAATAAATAACAAGAAAATAGAGTTGAACGTGATATCTATTAAAAGTCCAAGAGTTTCATTCTGGTCTAACCACATTTAAACTATCTGAAAACTTCAGGTACAAAACCTAATTTTGGCAAAAAAAACACTTAGGATTACTCATTTTTTTAAGGAAGGCAAAGGATATTTAAATATATATCTTGTAACCTCCAACGGAGTTATCAATCGTATCAAAAATAAGGAGTACAACTTACTTGTAGCTAATTACTTTACTTGGCCCTTCTTCGGAGTCTGCTGTCAAAAGCTTGGGTTTCCTAATGGGTCATTAAACTCCTAGAAATGAAGTAAGGGACTTCTACCGTTTGCTGCAACAATGCCTTCCTGATTGCAAGTGTATTTCTACCTCAGGAGGTGGGCTCCAAAGTTTTTGGCAGAGAATCATACTGCTGGCTCTTCAACATCGCGGGGCCAAAATCCTGAAATATCCTCCTTAACAGCTCTGTCTTTGTACCTGCATCAAATGGACAGTAGTGGTTCACGAAAGCGGCTCACCATCACCTTCTCAAGGGAACTTGGGGATGGGCAAAATTTGCTGGCTCAACCATTGATGCACACACCACGTAAAAACACAAGTGAAAACAAACAATCTTGGAGCAAAGAGATAGTGGGAACTGCTGATGATGGACAATCTGAGATAACAAGGTGTAGAGCTGGATGAACACAGCAGGCCAAGCAGCATCAGAGGAGCAGGAAAGCTGACGTTTCAGGTCTGGACCCTTCTTCAGAAAATGGCTTCACAGTGGGGTTAAAATCAATTCAGAGATAGTGGGAACTGCCGATGCTGGAGAATCTGAGACAACAAGGTGTAGAGCTGGATGAACACAGCAGGCCAAGCAGCATCAGAGGAGCAGGAAAGCTGACATTGCGGGTCTGGACCCTTCTTCAGAAAATGGCTTTGCAGTGGGGTTAAAATCAATTCAGAGTGTGGTAAGAGATCTTGTTGCTGCTGCTATGGGAATTTTGGCAATTGCATGCCTCCTCAGGGCCTGGCTGGAAATAACTTTTGATTGATTTTTTTCTGAAGAAGGGTCCAGACCCGAAACGTCAGCTTTCCTGCTCCTCTGATGCTGCTTGGCCTGCTGTGTTCATCCAGCTCTACACCTTGTAATCTAATCTTGGAGCAAAGACCAGTCTCAGGAAATCCTGGGTACCTGTCACAGAAAGTGAGCTGGCCATTTTCAAAAATTTTTAATAAGCCCGCGTCTTTAAATTTCAAGCATTCTTCCTGTTACCTTCCTTTTTTTCTAGCTCTGGCCTGTTACCAATTATGCTGACTGCTGAATACTGGTGCTAACATATCACATTGAAAACCTTTTTCCTTTATTTATATATCTCAAGGGCAGGCATTGTTTCTGCTGGTGCAACCACAATACTGGAGGCTCAAGTACAAAGAACAAAAAGAACAAAAGAGAAGTACAGGAGAAGTGTAGGCCATTCAGCCCTCCAAGCCTGTGCCAATCATCATGCACTAACTAATCTAAAAAACAAACCTTCTCCTCTTATTTGGTCATATCCCTTTATTCCCTCCCTATTCATGTAACCATCCAGGTATCTCTTAAATGTTGCCAATGTGCCTACTTCCACCACCTCTTCTGGTAGTGCGTTCCAGGCTCCTACTACTCTGTGTGAAAAACTTCCCTCGTACATCTCCCTTAAACTTTCTCTCTCTCACCTTGAACCCATGCTCCCTTGTAATTGAAACTTCAACCGTGGGGAAAAGCCTCTGACTGTCCAACCTATCTATGCCTCTCATAATTCTGTAGACCTCTGTCAGGTCTCCTCTCAGCCACCATCTTTCCAGTGAAAACAATCCTAGTTTTTTTAACCTTTCCTCATAGTCAATGCCCTGGAGACCAGGCAACATCCTCGTGAACCTTCTCTGTACTCTTTCCAAAACTTCAGCATCCTTCTGATAGTGTGGCGACCAAAACTGCACACAATACTCCAAATGTGGCCTAACAAGGGTTTTAGAAAGCTGCAACATGGTTTGCCAACTCTTATATTCCATGCCCCGCCCGATGAAGGCAAGCATGCCATATGCCTTCTTAATCACCTTGGCCACCTGTGTTGCCACTTTTAGGGAACTGTGGACTGCAGCCCAGATCTGCCTGTCTGAATGTTAATGTTCCTAAGGGTTCTGCCTTTAACAGTATAATTCACACCTAAATTTGATCCTCCAAAATGCACCACCTCACATTTGTCTGGACTAAACATTATCTGCCATTTCTGTGCCTGAGTCACCAATCTATCTATATTCTGTTCTATCCTTTCACAATCGTTGGCACTATGAGCAACTCCACTAATCTTTGTGTCATCTGCAAACTTTCTAATCAGACCATCCACATTTTCCTCCGGGTCATTTGTATGTACAGAGGACCTAAGACTGATCCCTGTGGAATTAGTTACTGGTCTGCATTCTCAAAAACATCCTTCCACCGCTACCCTCTGTCTTCTATGACCAAGCCAGTTTTGTATCCACCCAGCCAGCCCACCCCAAATTACATGTGATTTTAGTTTTTGTATCAATCTACCATGTGGGACTTTATCAACTGCCTTACTAAAGTCCATATAAACTACATCAACAGCCCTTCCCTCATTAATTATCTTAGTCACCTCTTCAAAAAAATTCAATCAGGTTGGTGAGACATGACATTCCCCGTACAAAACCATGCTGCCTGTCACTAACAAGTCCATTTTCTTCCAAATATGCATATACCTTGTCCCTCAGTATCTTCTCTAAGAGCCTCCCAACCACGGCTCATCAGTTTATAATTTCTTGGATTATCCCTGCTGCCTTTCTTAAACAAGAGAACAACAATGGCTAATCTCCAGTCCTCTGGAACTTTACCTGTGATCAAAGAGGATGTGAAGATAAATGTTAATGCCCTAGACATTTCTTCCTTTGCCTCTCGCAGGAACCTGGGATAGATCCCATCTGGTCCGGAGACTTGTCTATCTTAATGCAATTTAGGATACCCAAAACTTCCTCCTTCAATATGTTGACATTCTCTAGAATATTTCACACTCATCCCTGACTTCAACATCAGTCAAGTCCTTCTCTTGGTGAACACCGATACAAACTACTCATTAACGATCTCCCCCACTTCCTGTGGCTCCATGTCTAACTTCCCTCATTTGTCCTTGAGTAGGCCTACTCTTTCCCTTGCTACAATGGGCTAATTTTTCCAGTAGGTAACAATGTTGGCCTCATTTTCTGGAACAGGAACCTTGACATTGTCATTGTGAGATGACGATTGAGATCTTCTTCATAGGTCACCCATAGACCCTGTTTTGATTGGAACCAGATGGATCTCATTGAGTACGAGATCCTTGACCACGATTGTTAACCTGGACCAATCAGGAAGCCCTGGCTGACCAATATAAACAGGGGATTTCGAATCCCCACCTCAATTCAGGGGACTGACTCCGAGCTGGCTGGCCACAGCCAGTGTACTGTACATTAGTAAATAAAGGGTGATTTGGTGATGGGATACTGGCCTCTGTGGAGTTATTTCAGACCCCCATGCAATTTTGGACAGTGAACTGACCAGAGGTGCGTGAGGCCTAATAGGAGGCTTGTAAAGTTGTCATGCGGCCACTCCCACTGAGCTCTGCTGAAGTATGAGAGTGCCACAACATGGAGATAGGCTCAGTTTCCTTCAGAGACATTATCACCTGTAGGATTGAGGGACAGGTTTGTGGCCTTTCTCCATTATGGCTCCACTGGAGACACTGAGCCTTCAGCAAGTAGCCTGTCATTAAATAGATGCCTCACCTGAGTTGACAACCTCCAACTTGACAAGGGGATCACATCCACAATGGAAAAATAGTGGTATCATCTCATAACAACCCATAAGTATGAAATTAATTGACCTAAATGACTGCCTCTCTCCATGGGACTGAGCAGCCCCAATCCAATTTCCAAACCACCCGGGAAAACTGCTCTAGAGGCAGGAATGTGCTGGGGAAGCTGAACTTACTCAACTCTCCCTTTTGTCCCAGGCTCTCCTCGTAGACCCACCTCCACCAGGTCTGACAATATTCAAACCAATGGCAAAGGTCCACAAATTTGTTTTTTGCTTTGGGATGTTAGCATTTAAATCATCAAACCTCAAATTTGTAAAGGAAGGGTGGAAGTTTCAGGAGTATATGATCAAAGAAGGTAGGTGCCAAGATGGGAGTTTTTAAAAGAGGTGGAACCAATCTTGTGATTGAGCTGTTACTGATAAGAAGCACATCTCGGGGTCAAAAGAATGCTGCAGTTACAGTGTGATTCAGCCTCAGACAGTGACTGGGAAGAGGGATGGAGTTGGTGGCTAGGGTACTGAGTTTGCAGCAAGAATTGAAGATAATGACTTTGATCTTCCCAATTATTAGTTGGAGGAAATTTCTGCTCTGCCAGTACTTGATGCCAGACAAGTGATAAATCACGGAAAGTAAAGTTTTGAGAGAAGTCCTGGTGATCGGTCTGACTGTCCTTCATGTATTTGTTGGATGTGATATGCATTTGGATAATTTTGCTAAGAGACAGCACATAGATGACAAACAGACAGCAGCTAGAACATATCCTTGGAAAGATCTCAGGGAAACCACAAATAGCACTTGTACTCCAGGTTGGGAAAGGGCAAATAGGCAAGTATTTTTAATTTTGGAGAAGGCAGTCAAAGTTTAGACATCTATGTGGTATCTTTTACAGTTAAATTGTTTAACAACACACGTTGTCAAGATTCACACTTAAATCAGATTGTTACTGCATTACTAAACCAATAAAGCACAATAAAAGGCTGTCTTTTTACAGGATGTAAGTATTCAATTCAGTGTATCTGTTATCACTTCAGAGTAAAGATATATCACTTATTTACAAAAGTAGAAGAATGAACAAGCCCTTCTCAACAAAGTCCATCAAGTTTATCCAATGATAATGAGCTCATGAAGCATGTGAATTAAACTCAGTAGAAATCTACAAATATTCGTAAAGTCAGTAAAATAAAAACAGTCTGAAAATAATCAAAATAAAAACACAGGGTGTTTGAACTCCATACTGTATCCATGACATTACTGATCTGTCCCTGCAGAAGGAGATAGTGAGGGTCTTGATTGTTGCATGAGTGGACTGTGGAGGTCATAGACAGTATGAGGCTATCTGAAGGGGATGGGAATGGGGTATGGTACTGAGCCCAGTGGGTCAGTGCTTAGCACTACTGCCTCACAATGCCAGGGACCCGGGTTCAATTCCACCCTTGGGTGGCTGTCTGTGTGGAGTTTGCACATTCTCCACGTGTCTGCGTGGGTTTCCTCTGAGCAATCTGGTTTCCTCCCACAGTCCAAAGGTTAAGTAGATTGCGAAATTGCCTGTAGTGTCCAGGGATGTGTAGGCTAGGTGAATTAGCCATGGAAAATACAGTCTTACAGGGGTAGGGAAAGGGTGGATCTGGGTGGGATGCTCTTTAGAGGGTTGATGTGGACTTGATGGGCTGAATGGCCTGCTTCCACACTGTAAGGATTCTATATGTGCTTTAGAACTGGATATATCCCTAGACCAACTGCTGAACTATGGCTGCATCACTATCATCCAATTAACAACGTAGAAAATTGCTTTGATATGTCTCAACCAGAAAAATATAGTTAAATCCAATTTGGTCAGTTTATTATCCTACCAGCTCTTTCTCAATTTTCAGCAGTGATCGTATGAGTTGTCAACAGTGTCATCTCGTGACCTTTATTGGCCAGTCATGCGCTCACATTTGCTCAACTTCAGGTTCTTCTAGAACAACATGACTCCAAACATTGAATTCCTGTGGGTTATGAGGTTCTGCACCCTCGTCATTAAGCCAATATTCATGCATTTATAGCAGCATGGAAATCAATTAAAATTGAGCTCACTGAGGATCATAGCAAAACGCCTTCATTAGTTCGAGTCATAGCTAACACAAAGGATGGTTGTTGAAGGCCAATCATTTCATCTTCAAGACTTCATTAAGGGAATAATCCATGTCATTATCTGAGGTCCAAACATCTTTAACAGCTTTGTCAATTATCAGGGGTGAACTAATCTGATGCATGGTGCCTGGGTAGGCTTCTAAAAATGAAATTGCAAGCTCACATTATAATCACAATCTTTTCATTTAGCAAGAAAGGATTTGTCTCACAATGCAACTTCATCCTCAGGGTGGCTATCTTCTTGAAGTTTAGATACTGTTTGTCAAGTACAGATGTGATTTATCATGTAGAGAAAAAAAATTAGCATTTCACAGTTTACAATCTAACTAAATTCTGTGCATAGGTTAATTAAATTCCCATAGCTTGGGATGATATTTTAACAGTAGTACAGAGAACTCTCATGATAAAAGATTAGATTGATATATAAATACCTTGGGATAAAATTTCCACCACTGACCGCCAGATCATTCACCATAACTTTGGCTAGAGATCCATGGAAACTTCACAGAAACAATACAATTGGCTCAAACCCCATCTCTCTAGGATTAGTGTGGTCCTTCTGCCAAAGCTACAGAGCTTGATCAAAAGAACTCTTGTAAAAAATAATGGTGTCTTTATACAATGAAGAAGTGGAGATTTTGAACAATGTCTGAAATATCGTAGGAAGATAGCCCCCTGAGAGTTGTTGATTAAATAAGCTGCACACATCTACCATAAACATTGAACAACTGCAAATGCTGGAAACATAAAATAAAAATAGAACATGATGGGGCCACTAAAGGTCAGCTAATAGATGTAGACAGAAGTGAAAAATTGATATTTTAGGTCCAGTGTCTCTTCAAAACTAAAAGAAATGAAACTTGAAGGAGTTATTTTAATACACTTAGAAGAAAGGAGGAAGTGATTTTTTTAAAAATGTGTCATGGAGTGGAAATGTCAATGGAACATTCAGTTTCCTGCTTAACAAGAGTAAGACATTGTGAGGCAACTGAGCTGACCTTAACAAATTGTTACATATTTTGTGCATATGTTTGCACATGACTCAATGCAAGAAGTATTACTAACCGACTTTAGTATGCAGAACATTGTATTCACTATAGTTATAATCCCAGGTAATGAAGTACTGGATAAGTCAAATCCCAGAGTGAAACTTGGTTTGTTTAATGATTTGTTTAATTTTCAGTTTTGGTTACCATAGTGGTTAATCACTGAAACATAATTACATGTATCTGCAAAAGTTCTTTAATAAAGGAATACAAATATATTATACAGAAGAGTAAAAGCAAACAAACCAAGCTCTATAAATATATGACAGTTTAGAAAGATTTTTAATGTAAACAGCAAAACAAAATATCAACCCATTTCCCAACAATGTCTGTTAAAATACTCAATCCCAGAAAAATATCATTCCGGTCTCAATACTTAAATGTCTTACTTGACTGGCTCTGTCCAGTTGTCCTTCTGGGACTGCTGGCCTGAAACTCTTTTCAGTTCTGAAAACGTCTATACAAACTCTCACAGCTTGGAGACTTCACAAACTTTTAAAATCCAGTTTCCAAAAATGCTAGAATATTATCACATTTCCCCACAAGTAGGTTTTTATTTTCTTTGTTCTGAAATCCAAGTCTCATGTTGTTCAGGTGTTATTGTGATAAATTATTTCCATTCTTTATGAAGTTTAAGAAAAATTATTAAGAAAAGAATGGGCAGTCAATAATATCTTATTTAGTTTTACTCCTGACATCATAAACTCTTATCACTCCTTCTCTTGCTATATATCAAGCAAAATTTGCATTTCCCACACTGTTAGTTCTTTTTCTGGCATTTTGGTTCATCCGTCTACAGCAGACAAAGTTACTTCCAGAACAAGAAAGAATGGCTTAATGTCTAAACTAACTGGATTTCTCACCACATAGTAACAGCCAGTCTTTTATTATTTATACCAAATAAAACATCAGCTATTATTAATCTCTTGCACAATCATTGAATCAAACATTTTACATTTTTCAATTGTTTTTGGTTAAGTCCCAGATTTTAATCAATTCTCAATATAGGCCCCTTGAAATATCTTGCTTCCCATATTTGTAAAATTTCCCTTCAATCTGTGTGATAAACAGTTACATAATTATAAAGTATTACAAATACTTTGATACTCAAAATATTGTTATGAAATTTGGATTGTTGTTATTGAAGCATGCCAACTATATACTTCCTCGATAGCCGTTTATGAACTTCAGAACAAGATGCAAGGGAGCCAAAGCTGTGAATGTGTTTGTTGCCAGACAAGGGTAGGATGTTAGTCTGCACAGCTATGAAACAGAAGAAGGTAATTAATGTTGGGAGGGATAAGGATATTGAAAACTTTAAAAACAAGAATGAGAACTTTGAGATTAACCCGCTTTATGACAGGGAAGCAGGCTGCTAGAGGAATAATAAGTGAGTGATAGAGTATGGGAATTATTGTGAATGTGAAGTTAGGCTATGAAGTTAACTTGATTCCCAAGCCAGCATTTATTGCCCATATCATCTTGCCCTTGAGAGGTAAGCTGTGAGCTGCAGTCCAATACAACTGTTTATACCTGTATTGCAGAGGATGAGAGTTTCAAGAATTTGACAGAGCAACAGTGAAAAAATGGCAGGCTATAAATTTGTCAACAGAAAGAGAGAGATAGTATAGAGGCAGGTAATAAATATAATGGAGGGGGCAGGGAACAGTTTTAGTACCTGAATGCATAGGAAAAAGTAGAACTTAGTTTATAATGGGATATCAAAAGTTGTGCAATTTCTTGCTCATCTTGAAATGTTAGCTGGGAATTTGAGAGATTTCAGGCCACTGAATATGATAGAAGAATGTAGGCCACCAAAAGAGGCAGCAGGGAATACACTTCCATCAATGCTAGTTGCTTCAAAAATATTTAACCTTTTGAGGAACAAAATTTGGCTGGAAGCAAGATTTAAGCCTCTCACCTGGGAGGAAGTCTCACCTCGGAGAACTGACAGCAATATTATTGCCTTGAAGCACTTCGGCATTAGCAGGAGCAGTACACAATGGCCACTGGTGAGAATGAAGGCAGTCCCAGAGTCTAAATCAAAGAGGCAAAATGGAGGTAAATGTGAGGGTCTTGCAGGAGGTGAGCAGCGAGGACCGTGGAGGAGATGGATTGGATGTCCTCATGGTAAGTATTATGACCCAGACCAGCCCCCCTCAAAATATTTTAAGGTCGTAGCCTAGACCTTAAGTTTTTCTTATTTAAAAGGTAAATGCAAAGTGCATGTTCCGAATGTGATGCGACTGATCAAACTACTCGATGTTAAGCAGAGCACAATTTATTTAAATACTATAGTTAAAATACAAACAAAAGAAAGAGGAATTTAGAATAACTTAACTGAATAATAGACACAGTATCTATTACCAATTAATTGTGTCAATGTAGTCACATCCCATAAGCACACCCCTTGGCAAAAAGGCAAATTCAGATACAAATTCTTACATGCAGTTCTCCAATCCAGGAGGAAACAACATAAAGAGAAATTTTAGAGAAAGTAGCTTCCCACTCTTCTGGAACCCAAACAGCTTCTGACTGCTAGAGCTAAAAAAAACTAGATAGCCTGATCTGTAAGAACTGGCCATTCCCCCTCCATTGTTACAACTGATTTTTAAAAAATTCTAAAGCCCCTCCTACGTTATTTAATTAAGCTGTTTTCAGCAGCCAGTTTTTTCACCTCTGCCTTTAAAACCTCTGTTAAAAAAAAACCCAGGACAAAATTACTTTAAAGTGACAGCATTGTCACTGTAAGGCCACGTGGGGATGGAGCATCTGGAGTTGGAGACTGAGGCAGAACTTGGTGCCATAGTGACAGACATTGAACAGAAGCCAGCGAGGAATGCCATCTTATTTCACACCAGATGACCTGCCTGGCTTCCTCCCAGTCTATGGTCTTCTCGTGCCAGTCTCAGAATGGAAGCCGGATGTGACGGGGCCCTTAATAACTGTTAACTGGTCACTTAAGGATCTCATATGGGTAAAGGCCACACTGTAAAATTTCAGGCAGTTTAATGTAATGCTGGCTCAAGGGTGATACCACCCTCAATAAATCTTCAGCATGCTGCCAACAAACCTCAGGGGATCTCTCTGTCTCCTCTCCACCTATCTTCTCCTCTATCCATCTTCTATCCGCCTCCTCCTCTCTCCTTATTTATTTCAGAACCCCCTTCCCCTTCCCCTCCCCCATTTCTGAAGAAGGGTCTAGGCCCGAAACGTCAGCTTTCCTGCTCCTTTGATGCTGCTTGGCCTGCTGTGTTCATCCAGGTCTACACCTTGTCATCTCTGTTTACTCATAATTATTGTTATCCATGTTGTTCCCTGACTCTGGTCTCAGCGTTCCACTGTTCTTCTGCATGATATTTCCCCAGAACTGCTCATTAAATTTGTATATTCCTCTTCCACACCACTCCTTAGACCTCAATGTCTGCATCACCAACCAGGAGCTCTGATTTGTCGAAAGTGTGGCATTATTCAATGAACCAGCTGTACCCACTCCTCATGTTGAATGGACTGGGAACTGGAAGTTTGGAACTGGCAGGAGAGTGTTCACATCTCCTTGGAAAGAAAATCAGCAGTGAGCCGACGCAATCCCACCCTGCAGTTATATCATGTTGCAGAGAGGCTGCATTGCCTTATTATGGGACCTCCAACCCTGACTCGAGAGGAAGTGCCAATCTCTGACCAAACGACAGGTCTACGAGCTTGGTCATGGGGACTGCTGGTATTCCAGACAGCCCTGCAAGAGGAGGACTGTGGAATGAGGTAATCTGGGGCATTTTGTCAAAGAGAGTTTTCAAAGAGGTGTATTAACTGCACAGATGCCGGTATCCCCTTATTTACATGTGCACAGTTCATGGGCTCTGACCAGCCAGCTCAAAGGCAGTCCTTAGACTGAGGAGACCTTCTGAATCTCCTGTTTATGTCTGTCAGCCAAGGTTCCCTGATTGGCCCAAGTTAACAACCCCAATAAAAGAGATTCAATGAGATCAACCTGGCCCTGGTTACAATCAATACAGAGAACAAAGGGTGTGAAGTGTATTTATTTTTAGGAACAGTGATTGGTTAAAAAAGAGGGATGGGAGAAGGTGTCACTATCTTCAAAACAGATGACCCTAATGTACATAAGGTGTCCACTGAAGATAGTTCCCTTTTTCTTTCCTCAGTTTTATGGCCTTCTTGAAAAAAACCCTGCCCCTTCCCATACTGCCGCCAACTGACAGCATTTTATCAGGGTCCATTAAGCTTTTAATAAGCTCAATTGACAATGAATTATCTACTTACATGTGGTGAGTGGTCTGTTGATTTAGCCTCTCTTCCATCCTCTGTATTATGGGGGTGAGGACAGGGGAATTGGTGCAAAGATGGGGAGCTAACTACCCCACCAATATTATGTGCCCACTCACTGAAAACACACCATGCAGGGGAATGTAATATCTAGCCCTGGAACCTTTCAGGTTATTGCCCCCTCAGAATGTGCATTATATAAAGATGCAATAAATATTTTGAAAAAACTTGCCTGGTTAAATTAAAATATCCCATAATTTCACTTGTCTCGCCTTTGGTTTGTTCCAGGATGTGGAAATTGTTCTGTCTGTGGGTCTGTTTGCACACATCAAGCAATAGTATAATAGAGAACCTGTTTGCAGGGAGTGTGAGTGACGCGAGGTCCCCTCTGCATGGAGTGGAGAAACCAACCCTACAATCTGCAGTTACTTTTGCATATCTAGAGTCTATAGGTGTGAGGCTGGAAAAGCACAGCAGGTCAGATTGCATCCGAGGAGCAGGAAAGTCAACATTTCAGGCCGAAACCCTTTGTCAGTCCTGGCTTCCAGCATCTGCAGTCCTTATTATCTCCTCTCTCTCTCTCTCTCTCTCCACTTTCCCACATCTGCTGGAAATGGGGAATTCTGTGCCTGAAGCTTGTATTGGGTTAAGGGTTGAAATTTGGCATTCAGATTGAATTTGAATTGAGGTTGGATTTGGCTTTAGTTTGATGGTTTGAGAATATGAGTGAAGTTCCTGTCATTGGTCTATTGATGGTAAATTGCTGCATGGCAACAGTTGATAAATATTGATTAACAAGCCAAACCCAACCCAAAATGACATTTTCACTCGTGTACATGATCAGTAAAAGGTACAGCACATTCCAGGACGAGGAAAAATCCATTCCTTTAGCAGCACAGCCAGAGTTAAGTTAGCTGGAATTAAACCGTACACTATCTGAGGCTTCATATTTTTAGGTCATCATGTTTCCAGACAAATGGGTCTACACTATTTAATAAGTGCAGCTGATAAAACAATAGGAAACTGGAAGCTGACTCAAGGCCCAAATACTATGTAATTTAGCATATCCCCATCGTTACAGCTGCAGCATCTGAGCAAGTCTGCAGATGCTGAGTACCTGATTCCAAATGACACTTCAGGGAGGCTGTTTCAAAAATAACAAAATGACACTGCGGACATTCTTGCATTGTTTATAGCTACTTGAAAAGTTATCCATTGACCAGTTCTTCAGCTGTGACTTTATGTTATATGGGAAAAAGATAATAATGTTTTAAAGGCAGTCAACATTCTCTGCTGGCATATAGCATTTTGGTTCCTGACTTCATGACACTTTCAATTTGTCATGTGTTAAAACATTGAAAGCTGCACAAAGTATGTAACAGAGATAGTAGGAACTGCAGATGCTGGAGAATCTGAGATAACAAGTTGTAGAGCTGGATGAACACAGCAAGCCAAGCAGCATCGTAGGAGCAGGAAGGCTGATGTTTCAGGCCGAGACCCTTCATCAGAAATGGGGGTTCTGAAATAAATATGGAAAGAGGGGGAGGCGGATAGAAGATGGATAGAGGAGAAGATAGGTGGAGAGGAAACAGACAGGTCAAAGAGGCGGGGATGGAGCCAGTAAAGGTGAGTGTAGGTTGGGAGGTAGGGAGAAGATAGGTCAGTCCAGGGAGGACAGACAAGTCAAGGGGGTGGGATGAGGTTAGTAAGTAGGAGATGGGGGTGCGGCTTGAGGTGGGAGGAGGGGATAGGTGGGAGGAAGGACAGGTTAGGGAGGCGGGGACGAGCTGGGCTGGTTTTGGGATGTGGTAGGGGGAGGGGAGATTATGAAACTTGTGAAATCCACATTGATACCATTGGGCTGCAGGGTTCCCACGCGGAATATGAGTTGCTGTTCCTGCAACCTTCGGGTGGCATCGTTGTGGCACTGCAGGAGGCCCAGGATGGACATGTTGTCTGAGGAATGGGAGGGGGAGTTGAAATGGTTCGCGACTGGGAGGTGCAGTTGTTTATTGCAAACCAAGCGTAGGTGTTCTGCAAAGCGGTCCCCAAGCCTCCGCTTGGTTTCCCCGATGTAGAGGAGGCCACAATGGGTACAGCGGATGCAGTATACCACATTAGCAGATGTGCAGGTGAACATCTGCTTGATGTGGAAAGTCTTCTTGGGGCCTGGGATGGGGGTGAGGGAGGAGGTGTGGGGGCAGGTATAGCACTTCCTGCGGTTGCAGGGAAAAGTGCCGGGTGTGGTTGGGCTGGAGGGGAGTGTGGAGCGGACAAGGGAGTCACGGAGAGAGTGGTCCCTCTGGAAAGCAGTTAAGGGTGGGGAGGGAAAAATGTCTTTGGTGGTGGGGTCGGATTACAGATGGCGGAAGTGTCGGAGGATGATGTGTTGGATCCGGAGCTTGGTGGGGTGGTACATGAGGATGAGGGGGATTCTTTTTTGGTTCTTATTGAGGGGACGGGGTGTGCGGGATGAGTTGCGGGAAATCCGGGAGACACGGTGGAGGGTGTTCTCGACCACTGAGGGGGGGAAGTTGCAATCCTTGAAAAACGAGGACATCTGAGATGTACGGGAGTGGAATGCCTCATCCTGGGAGCAGATGTGGCGGAGGCGAAGAAATTGGGAATAGGGGATGGCATTGTTGCAGGAAGGTGGGTGAGAGGAGGTGTATTCTCGGTAGCTGTGGGAGTCGGTGGGCTTGAAATGGAGATCGGTTTCTAGGTGGTTGCCCGAGATGGAGGCAGAGAGGTCCAGGAAGGTGAGAGAGGTATTAGAGATGGTCCAGGTGAACTTAAGGTTAGGGTGGAAGGTGTTGGTGAAGTGGATGAACTGTTCGAGCTCCTCGTGGGAGCACGAGGCGGCGCCGATACGGTCATCAATGTAACGGAGGAAGAGGTGGGGTTTAGGGCCAGTGTAGGTACGGAAGAGGGATTGTTCCACGTAACCTGCAAAGACGCAGGCATAGCTTGGGCCCATGCGGGTACCCATGGCCACCCCCTTTGTCTGTAGGAAGTGGGAGGAATTGAAAGAGAAGTTGTTGAGAGTGAGGACGAGTTCGGCTAAGTGGATGAGGGTGTCAGTGGAAGGGGACTGGTCGGGCCTGCGGGACAGGAAGAAACGGAGGGCCTTTAGGCCATCTGTATGGTGAATGCAGGTGTATAGGGACTGGACGTCCATGGTAAAGGTGAGGTGTTGGGGACCGGGGAATTGGAAGTTCTGGAGAAGGTGGAGGGCGTGGGTGGCATCACGGACGTAAGTAGGGAGTTCCTGGACCAAGGGACCACTCTCTCCGTGACTCCCTTGTCCGCTCCACACTCCCCTCCAACACCACACCCGGCACTTTTCCCTGCAACCACAGGAAGTGCTACACCTGCCCCCACACCCCGCCTCCCTAACCTGTTCTTCCTCCCACCTATCCCCTCCTCCCACCTCAAGCCGCACCCCCATCTCCTACCTACTAACCTCATCCCGCCCCCTTGACCTGTCTGTCCTCCCTGGACTGACCTATCTCCTCCCTACCTCCCCACCTACACTCACCTTTACTGGCTCCATCCCCGCCCCTTCGACCTGTCTGTTTCCTCTCCACCTATCTTCTCCTCTATCCATCTTCTATCCGTCTCCCCCTCTCTTCCTATTTATTTCAGAACCCCCTTCCCCTCCCCCATTTCTGATGAAGGGTCTAGGCCCGAAACATCAGCCTTCCTGCTCCTACGATGCTGCTTGGCCTGCTGTGTTCATCCAGCTCTACACCTTGTTATCACAGTATGTAACTGCTCTTTTGGTTCTGTGAGTGTTTCTATCCCAGAAGCAGGAGGTGTGGGCTCAAGCCCCATCTACTCAAGACGTGTGTAATACAATCTCTGAAAAGGTTGATCAGAAAATACCTCTAACTGAAATGATTGTGACAAAAACTCAGGTGGTTTGATGATCATATGCAATGCTACTAGGTTTTTCAAGCAAGTCAGGAAACCAATGAGAGTTCATTTTACAGCTATGTAATGTACTTAAGGATATGGAGTATTACTTTAAATTGTGAATAATTAGGAGAGGAGCAATTGAGGTGAGGACCTCAAGACAGGCAGTCAGAGACAGAGTTGGATTAACTGGAGTGTAGGGAGTGCTCCCTGGTTCTGCCACTGGGCTTATGTCGTGGAATGTGGTGTGCTGGAAAACACAGGAGGCATATGCTTCAAAGGCAAAGAAAACACTGATTTTATTTAAAGAAAAGACACAAGCAGAATTTAATATTTACAGAAAACAAGGATATGAATATTAAAACCCGCCTATCTCTGACTGAGTCAGAGTAGTAAGAACTGCCAATGCTGGAGTCAGAGATAACACAGTGTGGAGCTGGAGGACCACAGCTGGCCAGGCAGCATCAGAGGGGCAGGAAAGCTGATGTTTTGGGTCGGGTCTGAAGAAGGGTCCCAACTCGAAACGTCAACTGTCCTGCTCCTCTGATGCTGCCTGGCCTGCTGTGTTCCTCCAGCTCTACACTGTGTTATCTCTGACTAAGACCTTGTCTCCCAGATCACTGAATGCACAGTTAAGCCTTGCAGCTAAGACTTAATACAGTGGGTACATAGATACAGTGGGTGGCTGATACTTATTTTTATAAGGAAGTGAGACAGAGAAGAGAGAGAGATTACCTTCTGACCCCACGTCCTGTTTCATCTCCCTCCTTAGAGGTGCCCTACACTGTCAGCTCCAAACCGCCTCTTCCTCCATCTAAGACTAGCCAATCTGGGTTAGAGGGTCACACCCTGGGTGTGAAAACGCGATTTTGACTGACTCTTGTCTGTAGCCTCTTGCCGTAGCCGGGACTCCGCGAAGGGCCCGCAAGTACCGGTAACGGTCAGTCTAGTGGTGTTCACTGATGTGGTAAGATGCGTGGGATCGGCCCAGTGAGTACCTCGGGTTTTCTTTCTTCTCTTGGTGGTCCTTGCGAGTGGGTTGTTGTTGTGGATGGTGGTGGACGACGACGTTGCTGTTGTTGCCCCGGTTGGTGTCTCGTGTCTCTGGATGCCTTCAGTCACCTCCAGACGTCGAGTGGAAGTTTGTGGTTAGTTGCTGGTGCTCAGTGGTTGCGAGGACTGCTTTACTTCATAAGTGGGGCCTGCTGCTAACTCGGATTCTCAAACTCCCCTCGGGGAGCCCACCTCAGAGCCCCCCTTTGATACTCTACATACTAGAGTATCACCTTGGGTGGGCAAAAATCATTGAGACCTCAAAACCAGCTTCCCAGATTACCGAACCCCAAACACACTTATGTCCTTCCTCAAGACCCTGTGCATCGTCCCCTGTAAAGAAAACACAAGGCTGGATTAGAGAAAATCAAAACATACAGGTATACAGTACATAGTGTACACATAGGAGATTAGATTCAAAACTTAAGTACGTTTTACACTCATGTGTCTTTACACAAGATAAACAAAATACATTCCCATCAAAAGTCCCCTCTAGGAACAGTTTACACACATACACACCTCTGTTATACACTCTGTCTAGAGTCAGGGTCTGTGGGCTTGATACTATTCCCTCCACTTGACTCCCCCTTTGGGTTAGTGTCCTCTAATGTGTTCGGTGTGTAGAACATAGAACATTATAGCGCAGTACGGGCCCTTCGGCCCTCAATGTTGCCTATCTAACCTACACTATTCCATTATCATCCATATGTTTATCCAATGACCATTTAAATGCCCTTAAAGTTGGCGAGTCTACTACTTTTGCAGACAGGGCATTCCACGCCCTTACTACTCTCTGAGTAAAGAACCTACCTCTGACATCTGTCCTATATCTATCACCCTTCAATTTAAAGCTATGTCCCCTCGTGCTAGCCATCACCATCTGAGGAAAAAGGCTCCCACTGTCCACCCTATCTAATCCTCTGATCATCTTGTATGTCTCTATTAAGTCACCTCTTAACCTTCTTCTCTCTAACGAAAACAGCCTCAAGTCCCTCAGCCTTTCCTCATAAGACCTTCCCTCCATACCAGGCAACATCCTGGTAAATCTCCTCTGCACCCTTTCCAATGCTTCCACATCCTTCCTATAATGCGGTGACCAGAACTGTACGCAATACTCCAAGTGCGGCCGCACCAGAGTTATGTACAGCTGCAACATGACCTCATGGCTCCGAAACTCAATCCCTCTACCAGTAAAACCTAACACACCGTACACCTTCTTAACAACCCTATCAACCTGGATGGCAACTTTCAGTGATCTATGCACATGGACACCGAGATCTCTCTGCTCATCCACACTACCAAGAATCTTACCATTAGCCCAGTACTCTGTATTCCTGTTACTCCTTCCAAAGTGAATCACCTCACGCTTTTCCGCATTAAACTCCATTTGCCACCTCTCGGCCCAGCTCTGCAGCTTATCTATGTCCCTCTGTAACCTGCAACATCCTTCCACACTATCCACAACTCCACCGACTTTGGTGTCATCCGCAAATTTACTAACCTATCCTTCTACGCCCTCATTCAGGTCATTTATAAAAATGACAAACAGCAGTGGCCCCAAAACAGATCCTTGAGGTACACCACTAGTAACTGAACTCCAGGATGAACATTTCCCATCAACCACCACCCTCTGTCTTCTTACAGCTAGCCAATTTCTGATCCAAACCGCTAAATCGCCCTCAATCCCATGCCTCCGTATTTTCTGCAATAGCCTACCATGGGGAACCTTATCAAACGCTTTACTGAAATCCATATACACCACATCAACCGTTTTACCCTCATCCACCTGTTTGGTCACCTTCTCAAAGAACTCAATAAGGTTTGTGAGGCACGACCTCCCTTTCACAAAACCGTGTTGACTATCCCTAATCAAACTATTCCTTTCTAGATGATTATAAATCCTATCTCTTATAATCCTTTCCAACACTTTACCCACAACCGAAGTAAGGCTCACTGGTCTATAATTACCAGGGTTGTCTCTACTCCCCTTCTTGAACAAGGGGACAACATTTGCTAGTCTCCAGTCTTCTGGCACTATTCCTGTAGACAATGACGACATAAAGATCAAAGCCAAAGGCTCTGCAATCTGCTCTCTGGCTTCCCAGAGAATCCTAGGATAAATCCCATCCAGCCCAGGGGACTTATCTATTTTCACACCTTCCAGAATTGCTAACACCTCCTCCTTATGAACCTCAATCCCGTCTAGTCAAATAGCCTGTATCTCAGTATTCTCCTCGACAACATTGTCTTTTTCCTGTGTGAATACTGACGAAAAATATTCATTTAGCACCTCTCCTAGCTCTTCGGACTCCATGCACAACTTCTCACTACTGTCCTTGACTGGCCCTAATCTTACTCTAGTCATTCTTTTATTCCTGACATACCTATAGAAAGCTTTAGGCTTTTCCTTGATCCTACCTGCTAAAGACTTCTCATGTCCCCTCCTGGCTCTTCTTAGCTCCCTCTTTAGGTCCTTCCTGGCTAACTTGTAACTCTCAAGAGCCCTAACTGAGCCTTCACGCCTCATCTCTACATAAGCCTCCTTCTTCCTCTTGACAAAAGATTCAACTTCTTTAGTAAACCACGGTTCCCTCGCTCGACCACTTCCTCCCTGCCTGACAGGTACATACTTCTCAAGGACATGCAGTAGCTGTTCCTTGAACAAGCTCCACATTTCAATTGTGCCCAGCCCCTGCAGTTTCCTTCTCCATCCTATGCATCCTAAATCTTGCCTAATCACCTCATAATTGCCTTTCCCCCAGCTATAACTCTTGCCCTGCGGTATATACCTATCCCTTTCCATCGCTAAAGTAAATGTAACTGAATTGTGGTTACTATCACCAAAGTGCTCCCCTACCTCCAAATCTAACACCTGGCCTGGTTCATTACCCAGTACCAAATCCAATGTGGCCTCGCCTCTTGTTGGCCTATCTACATAGTATGTCAGGAAACCCTCCTGCACACATTGGACAAAAACTGACCCATCTAAAGTACTCGAACTTTAGCATTTCCAGTCAATATTTGGAAAGTTAAAGTCCCCCATAACAACTACCCTGTTAATTTCGCTCCTATCCAGAATCATCTTTGCAATCTTTTCCTCTACATCTCTGGAACTTTTCGGAGGCCTGTAGAAAACTCTCAACAGGGTGACCTCTCCTTTCCTGTTTCTAACCTCAGCCCATACTACCTCTGTAGACGAGTCCTCATCAAACGTCCTTTCTGCCACCATTATACTGTCCTTGACTAACAATGCCACACCTCCCCCTCTTTTACCACCTTCCCTGATGTTACTGAAACATCTAAACTCTGGAACCTGCAACAACCATTCCTGTCCCTGCTCTATCCATGTCTCCGAAATGGCCACAACATCAAAGTCCCAGGTACCAACCCATGCTGCAAGTTCACCCACCTTATTCCGGATGCTCCTGGCATTGAAGTAGACACACTTCAAACCACCCTTCTGCCTGCTGGTACACTCCTGCGACCTTGAAACCTTGCATCGGTTTGATTTGTGTTCTCCAGATTCTAGCTTGTGGAACCTTTCATAATATCTCCAGCAATCGTTCTGTCTCCTGTGGGCATCATTCTGGTAAGTGAGTCTTCGTTTTTAACTTTTGTGTAAGGGAGGTTGTGGACCAGTAACCCCATTCGCCCTCAGAATACCAAACCGTACCTGGTCCCCTGGGGATGGCAGGACATCCATTTAGCGAAATGATCCCCCCTTACCACCGAGACCAACCCAAGCCTCTCCTGTTAGGGCTACCCAGCAGTGAAAACCTTATCCATTTGACAGTCCTGAATACAAACACAGCCTCGCCCATCAGCAGTGCTCAGGCTCAACTTCATATTAAAACAGTCCAATATTCTACATATCACACAAACCTTAGCCCTAAAAAAACACAAAAAACCTACACAGAGCTATATACATTAAAACTACAGGCTACAATTTGACCCTTCTGTGCCTCCTGCAGCCTCTAGTTGACCAGTGTACTGGGGACCAGGGCATCTTCAGTTCTGGGGTTCAGAGGGTTCTCCTCAGCGTTCCCCCCCCCCCCCCGCTTTCTAACAGGGGACCCTCCCAAGTCCCAAACTATGGATGGGCTGGCCTTGCCTGATGGTGTCTTGGCTGACCCCAGCTCTGTAGCCAGTGGGACTGTGTCCTTCCCGAGGACCTCTCCGCTGTCTGTGCCTGCTGCCTGACTTGTGGCCTCCCCTGGGGGCTCTCCCCATCCCAGGGCTGCTGCCTGGCTTCCCACCCCTGGGGACCATGGTGTCCCCGTCTTTGGGGCATCTCTCGACTCCCAAACTATGGGTGGGCTGACCTGGCCCGGGAGGGTATTGGTTGCCGCAGGGCCTGTGACTGTGGGAGTATGGCTTCTCCAGGGAACTTCCTGAGTCCCGCTCTATGGGCGGGGCTAACTTGACTTGTGAGGCAGTTCACCGGCTCAGGCACGGCAGTCTGTGGGACTGGAGCTTCCTCTAGGGGCTTCCCACCATCGAGGACCACTACCTGGTTGCCTGTCCCTTTACTGTGGCCCACACTATCCGGCTGCCTCATTATTTTGAGGGGGCGCTCTACCTTCTTTCCCTCAGCCAGTGTTCCCAGGAGAGTGTTAAGGATGGGATCCTGTGCCTGGACTGTCTTCAGGTCTGGAACCAGCACTACCCTTCACCTCCCTTTGCTCCCCCTCTATCGCGGGCTGCTGCTATTAGGCCTGAGCCCCTTGGTTCCCAGCTGGTACCTGTTTGGGTTCCTTCTTTGGCCAGTGTGCCAGACTGGTTCTTGCCCTCAGCGCTGGGAGCAGTCTTTCCTCTCTCCCCAACCCACACAGTCAGCCACAGGGATTTCCTTCCTGCCAGCCCACGTGTGCCTCCTTTGGGTTCACCCTGAACCCTTCTGGCTCTAGTCATAGGCTGGGGTTCTGGTGTGGGGTTGTGGGGGCTCTTTTACTAGTTTCTGTGGCTGCCACCTCTGGCCCTGTGAGTGTGGCCTGGAATGCTGTTTTAAAACTCCTCAACGGAGTTCGGGGTACGCAGCGCCACTGCACTCGGTTCTCGGGTGAGCACGGAGGATCTCTCCCCTCACCCTTCCTCCATGGGTTGGGGCAATTCTTGTACCAGTGCCTGCTCTTTCTGCACCCAAAGCAGTCACGCCTCTTATTGAGGGGGTTACCTCTTCCTTACTTGGATCGGGCTTCAGCTCATTGACACTACCCTTGGGTGGCCCTTCATCCCCCTGGCTGTGCCTAAACTCGAGGGGAAGTTGCCTTGCCACTGTCTCCTCGGTCATCTGGGGGTCTTTGGAGTCAAACTAAAGCTCGGCCTTGGCCCGCAGCCTCAATTAACTTGTTGGCCACCAGGATGTGGAGCCAATGGGCTCGGTCACCACCTCTAAGGTTGTCCCGTTCCAGGTTCCCTCCACAGGCACTCGCATAAACAGGCCACAGCCTGTCAGCGAAGGCCTGTGGGGTTTCTCCTGCCACCTGTATGGTGTTTTCTACCCAGGAGAATGGACTCCTGTCGTTTTACTCCATTGCCTCCAGGATCTCTTCCTGGACAGCTGCAAATGTATTGCGACCCTGTTTGCTATCTGCAGAGCGGGCCTTGTGTAGCCTGCTGTACAAAGAGAACTGCAGCAACTCAGCCATTTCTGCATCATCACACCCGTTAATCTCCCCCGCCTGCTCCACTTCCATGAACTGCACAGAGAGGTCCCCCTTATGGGTCAGTTTCTCCACATGGGCCACAATGGCCCTAAGCTGCTGAGTTCCATGTGGGGACTTGAACCGGCTCTCCAAATTCCCTTGCTCCTGACCATCCTGGGGCACGCCATACTTGTGCTGTTGTACCAGGCACATTGGCCCTGATCCCAACCCTTCCCACAGTGGCCGTACGTTCCCCCTCTACCTGCTGCTGGCCCGGGCCAGCTCTCGGTGCCCTCGGTACTGATAGAGCCTCAGGTGGTGATTCAGAGAATCCCACTGCCTCGCAGTCTAACTGCTCTTCCCGCTGCCACACCGGGCCTCCCCCTGGTGCACCAGGTAACCAAGTGTTCCCGACTGCCCTACCCATCCGCACTTGTCTCGCCCCCTTGCTCCTTCCTGCCCATCTTAGCTGCTCCCAGGCTAATCAGGCACACTAAGCCTCTGGCCTGGGACAAAGCTCGGCGAAGTTGGCAGATCTTTTCTTGGCAGGGATTGTGCTCTCCCCTACTGAACCCTTCCCAACAGGCCACTTTATAGACTGCCTGTATATCTTTCAGCTTCTCCTCCTGCACTTTAACTTGTTCCCCCAGACGCTGGTTTTCCTGCTTCAGGCCCTGTTCATTGGTTTTGGTCTCTGTGGCCTGACACTGCATGTAACCTACCTGATTCCAGTATCTTTCCTCCACCTGCCCATCTTTCCTGCCTCTCCCGCTGCAGGTCCTCATGCAGCATCTCACCTGTCCTTGACCTTAAGGTGCAGTCCTCCTCTGATTCCCTCAGCGCTGTCTTTAACTCCTCGACCTTCCTGTCCAGTACTTGGACCTGTCTCTGCAGGTACAGGAGCCAGATTGCCTTTTCTAATGCTCCTTGCTGTCTGTCCACTGGGCTACTGCTTCTGCTGGATGTTCTGCCCTCAGTAAGTCTAGTACCCACTTTGAAATATTCACTTTCTTGAATACATAAGAGGAAATCCTCTCTTCCATCAAGCTGGAGAGAAAGCAGCTGCTGCTAATGCTGTTTTTCCCCCTCTCTCCTGTTCTCTAAACTGCTGCTGTACTGTGGTGGACACCGAAAGCAAGAAGTGCAGCTCAAGGTGACTAATGGCCCAGAAGGATCAACTGACTGGCAAGAAGTTCAAACTGCCCACACTAAGAGTGCTACTTCTCTTCAGTCTTCAGACTTGTTGAAAGTAACGGAATATACATCTTATCAACAGGGTTGCTGTAGTGTTGGGTCAAAAAGGATAGCTCCTAACCAGACCATAAGCAATTGAAGGAAACTACATGAAAACGGGCTCAGCATAAAAGCAGAGATAGTAGGAACTGCCGATGCTGGAGTCTGAGATAACAAGGTGTAGAGCTGGGGGAACACAGCAGGCCAGGCATCATCAGAGGAGCAGCAAAGCTGACGTTTCGGGTCTGGACCCTTCTTCAGAAATGGGGGAGGGGAAGGGGACTCTGAAATAAATAGAGAGTGGGGAGGTGATGATAGAAGGTGGATAGAGGAGCAGATAGGTGGAGAGAAGACGAACAGGTCAAGGAGGCGGGGATGACGCCAGTAAAGGTAAGTGTAGGTAGGGAGTTGGGATAGGGGTTGGTCAGTGAGGAGGGAGGGGTGGGTAGGTGGGAGGGAAGACAGACAGGTCAAGGAGGCGTGGATGAGGCTAGTAGGTAGGAAGTGGGGGTGGGATTTGGTCAGTGAGGTGGGAGGAGCAGATAGGTGGGAGAAAAGACGGACAGGTCAAGGAGCCGGGGTCGAGATGGGCTGGTCTTGGGATGAGGTCGGGGTGGGGAGATTTTGAAGCTTGTGAAGTCCACATTGAGACCATTGGGCTGCAGGGTTCCCAACCGGAATATGAGGTGCTGTTCCTCCAGCCTTTGGGTGGCATTGTTGTGGCACTGGAGGAGGCCCTGAATGGACATGTCGTCCAAGGAGTGGGAGGGGGAGTTGAAATGGTTGGCGACTTGGAGGTGTAGTTGTTTGTCACGAACCGAGCGTAGGTGCTCCACAGAGCGGTCTCCAAGCCTGCGCCTGGTTTCCTCGATGTAGAGGAGGATACACCGGGAACAGCGGATGCAGTATACCACATTAGCAGATGTGCAGGTGAACGTCTGTTTGATGTGGAAGGTCTTCTTAGGGCCTGGGATGGGGTGAGGAGGGAGGTGTAGGGGCAGGTGTAGCACTTCCTGTGATTGCAGGGAAAAGTGCCGGGGGTGGTGGGACTGGTGGGGAGTGTGGAGCGGACAAGGGAGTCACAGAGAGCGTGGTCCCTCCGGAAGGCAGATAAGGGTGGGGAGGGAAAAATGTCCTTGGTAGTGGGGTCAGATTGCAGGTGGCGGAAGTGGCGGAGGATGATGCGTTGAATTCGGAGGTTGATGGGGTGATATGCGAGGACGAGGGGAATTCTGTCTTTGTTGTTATTGCGGAGAGGGGGTGTGAGGGCTGAGGTGCGGGAAACGCGAGAGATATGGTCGAGGGCGTTTTTGACCACTGTGAAGGGGAAGTTATGGCCCTGGAGAAACAAGGACATCTGGGATGTCTGGGAGTGGAATGCCTCATTTTGGGAGCAGATGCGGCGGAGGCGAAGGAATTGGGAATAGAGGATGGCATTCTTGCTGGAAAGTGGGTGAGAGGAGGTGTATTCTTGGTTGCTGTGGAAGTTGGTGGGCTTGAAATAGGTATCAGTTTCCAGGTGGTTACCAGAGATGGAGGCAGAGAGATCCAGGAAGGAGAGAGAGGTATCAGAGATGGTCCAGGTGAACTTAAGTTTGGGGTGGAAGGTGTTAGTATGTTAGGTGTTAGGTGTTATAGCATAAAAGCAGCATACTTTAGCTGCAAGGTAACTCTTGGCTTGCGAACAGGCTGTCTTGCAGTGACACCTGGATTTGTTTGTGACCACCAAGCACAGAGGAATGCTTGGGAAAGTACTCGGGATGCCAATATAGCTCAGGGTTCACAGATTTGGAATTGTACTAATGTTGGGAACTTCTCCCAGCTCTTGAAATCTTTCACCATGGGGACTTTCAGCATTGCATTGGGGTATGCAAGACCAGTGCTATGGAAACTGAGATAAAACTCCAAGTGGAGCAGTTACCCAAGAGTCCCCTATGGGTAGAAGGCAGTGAGACTCGGTTGCTGAATTTATCTAATCTAGTTTAAACTACTAGATGCACTCATTAGTTTGTCTATATCTAAAAATGATTAAACTAATAAATTTGCTTTCCATTGAAGTGCATGTGTCTTTCTTTTGTTCGTTTTAATTAGACTTTAACAAATCTGTTAGATATTTTCAGCCTAACAATAGACAGTGCAGCGTGCAGGGTCTGAGCAAAATATTCAAGAAGTGAAAAGGAGAGGAGGAACCATTAAGGGACAAATTCCCTAACTTATTCTGGACAGTTTATAGCTCAATTGCTCCTTTCATAACCTCTTTTGAAAATCTATCAAGAACGCACTCATAACTGCCATCACATTTTTCTACAACTTCCAGTGCAGCTCTTGATCTGATCCTTTTCATTAAACCTTTGATGGAGAGCTGGATGGTGCCCTCACCACTTCAAGAAGACCGAAACATTTTGTGCCAACAGCCTGTTTGCCTGGTGTCAGTGAACCATCCCAAATTGTCTCAGTTATATATTTTCTTAGTCTACCTAACTAATGTATCACAGTAGTAACTGTTTAATTGGCTTTCAGTTTGAGAAGCTGTGAGAAGAATCAGTTTTAAATTGAAGTTGTCATGTCATTGGCATGTTCTAAAATGGAACTTGTAGATAGTTTAATGAAAAAGTTCATATCATCAGCTGTACTGGAAATTGTAGAAACATGTGATGGTAATTATGAGTGTGCCCTTGATAGACTTTCAAAAGAGGTTATACAAGGAAGAACTGAGCTAAAAACAGTCCAGGATAAGTTAGCCTAGGGTGCTTATTTGTGTGATTTACAGTTGGATTAAGGATATAGAAAGCTGCAGGAACTGGTTAAAAAAAAAACTGCAAGGTAAAAAGTGATTACCAACAGGAAAGTATTGTACTTGATATGTGTTGAGGAAAAAGCTACTGGTAGATCCAACATTGTGACTGGACAAATTAGACATTGATGTTGAAACTGATGATGAAATAGAATTCTCCCTTGATAAAATTGCCTGAAAGTCAAGAATGCTGGGATGTGAGTGTGCAGAAGTGGTTTTGTTTGTTACATCTGTCGACAGCTGGGACTGTTACCTTGCAAGACAAGGCAGGTAACCTTGAGAAAACTTCCCCAACTGGTCCATCCCTGTGTCGAGAGACAAAGCCAGTGTGTAATGTCAACCAGGAGCCAGGAGACAATATTTGAGGACCCTTCAGCACAGTTGGGGAAGGGATCAATAAGTCCCTTTCCCCCAGTGAAGTTAAAGCCTTCAACAAAAATTGGAATATATTCACAGGGAGTTCCCAAAATAGTTACAGTGACAGCATCCCTTAGATTCAACTGAAATCAGTACTAAACAAAAGAGTAGTCCAAAAACATCATAGGTTCAAGATTTTCAAAACTTATTTCATTGAAAAGTTTATGAAGTTTTTTTTTTTAACTGTTGCAGAAAGATGTTGTCCTCAAAACAGATAAATATTTTTTAGAAGACATCCAATTTGAACTTTGAATTTGGAATGAATTTTTCTTTTCTCTGTATACCCATATTGTTTCTTTTTGAAGGTGGTGCTGAAATAAATATTTTCTTTAAGATAAATAGAAATTTAAAATGTCAGTTTGAAATTATCAGAAGATTTTAGCAGTGTTTTGAACAGTGTGCATGAAAGTATAACATGATATCACCAAGTGACTTGGGCCCTGCCCCTTCTGAAACCAATAGAGTTAACACTTTCTGCTGACAGGTTTAAATCTTCTCTCATACCTTCTGTGTGATGAAGTGTATGATTTTGGACATTATTAACCATTGGGCTTCTTTTAGAGCTGCAGTGGATTTTGTCTTTTTTTGTTTTTGAACGGGTTTCAAGAACACAGCAAGGGAGCTGAAAATCTTGTGGAGACAAAGGCTTTGAAAACTGGAGAACCCTGAACTAGCTACAATCATTGGAATCTCCAGTATAAAAGCATTGTTTAAAACCAACAAGCCTGGGTGTAATTGTTTCTGAGCATGGTTAGCACTGCTGCTTCACAGCAGTAGGAACCCAAGTTCAATTCCAGCCTTGGGTGTGGAGTTTGCACATACTCCCTTGTCTGTGTGGATTTCTTCTGGGTGCTTCACTTTACTCCCACAGTCCGGAGATATTCAGATTAGGTGAGTTGGCCATGCTAAATTGCCCTGCAGTGTCCGGGGCTGCGGGGCTAGAGGATTGGCCATGGTAAATGCTGGGTTATGGGTATACGGTCTTTGGAGGGTCATTGCAAACTCAAAGGGCCAAATAGCCTCTTTCTGCACTGTAGGGATTATATAAATTGGGAATAATAAAATTACTCGATAGAAGTTGCTAGTTCAAGCACACAATGGGAAATTCAGATGAATTTTAAAGGGCAAATATATTTAAATCTTTAAATTTTAATTTGAAACAAGAGCCAATGTAAACAGTCTAGGTGGTTTAATCTGCATCAGGGAAAACTGGGATAGATTGTTTGGGAAGAAAATAACTGACCACTGATAAAATCTGTCAGCCCAACAACACTGCTGGGGCTGAACACAAAAGAGACCCTTAAGTCTATTGTTATCGGTTTTGAATTTTTTTGAATAATTTCAAAAGAAGAGAAATCAAGGAAAATCAAGCATGTTTCATTTGAGAAAATTGTATGCATGTTTTTGTAAGAAAGACTAAGCAAGAGAAATTTGGTAATGCTTGAAACCACATGGTAATAATGTTTGATCGTCTCTTTTAAAGCTATTGTGAAAATAGGCTTTTTTCTAAACAGGACATTAAGGTTTCTCCAGAGTTCGTGAATAAGTTATAATGGTCATTAATGGGGGCCACACTAAAGTAAAATAATAGTGACTGGGAAAAAAGTGGCACAGCATTAAATGGAAATGGAATGACTCACGTTAGGTGTAGTAAAATGGAATATATCCAATGAAATCAAAGTGTTGATAGAATTAAGTAATTAACAGCCTTCTGTTGGAGATATGTGTGCTCTTGCCTGTGATGATTTGGCCATCACTTAGAACACTGGAACCAGGAGAAGAGGATGCATTGATCCTCTCTACCAAGTTTTGATCTTTTGAACAAATTTCCTAAAAGTCAAGAATGTTGGGATGTGAGAGTGCAGAGGTGGTTTTGTTTGTTACATCTGAAGTAACTAACATGTAGGAATGCACAACAAAAATGCACTGAAGAATGGGTCTCAGACAAGTACACATACTTGATAAAATGATAAGTGTGGCTTGGAGGAGCACAAAAACATAGTTTAAATGATAAGGCACTGATGTTTAATTCTTAAAGAAATTGACTTTAAAACAATGAAAGTGGTATTGATGAAAAAGAAGTAAAAATTACAATTGGAGATTAATGGGTGAAAAACTTAAGAAGTAGTCACAGGATGCTTAAAAGTGAAGGAAGACCTGGAGAATCTTTAAGTCCATGCATAACCCTGTCACTAATTAAGCATGAGCCAATCTTAAAATGTAATCAGCTTGTGACTATTGAACAACAAGTATAAGCTTACGTAAGGTTTTTATCATCTGTTCTGAAGATAGGTGGTGAAGAAAGTATTTGCTAAACTTGCCTTTATTGGTTAATGCATTGAGTATAGGAGTTGTGACTGTACAAGACATTAATGAGGCAACTTTTAGAATACTGCATTCAATTCTGGTCTGTCTACTATAGGAAGGATGTTGTTAAACCTGAAAGGGTGCAGGAAAATTTACAAGGATGTTACTTGGACTGGAGGGTTTGAGCTGAAGGAAGAGGCTGGATAGGCTGGAGTTATTTTCCCTGGAGCGTTGGAGGCTGATGGGTGACTTTTACAGAGGTTCATAAAATCCTGAGGGGCATAGATAGAATGAATAGCTAAGGTCTTTTTCCCAGGATAGGAGAGTCCAAAACTAGACGGCATAGGTTTAAGGTGAGAGGGGAAAGATTTAAAGGGGACCTGAGGGGCAACTTTTTCACTCAGATCGTGCTGTGTAAATGGAACGAGCTGCCAAAGAAAATGGAAGAGGCAGGTACAATAACAACATTTAAAAGGCACCTGAATGGGTACATGAATAGGAAGGGTTTAGAAGGATATGGGCCAAATGCAGGCAAATGTGACTAGTTCAGTTTAGGAAACCTGGTTGGACCGAAGGTTCTGTTTCCATGCTGTATGACTTTATGCAAGTAGAATGACAAAAAGTACACCTTACAAGGGCTAAGAGGACAAATGGACAACTGAAAAATATTGCCTTGCCTCCAGGATTAACAAGAATTTGCAATGAATCAGTTTACAAAGAAGCTGAATCTCATTCGGAAATTCTATACCAAATCCTGGGAACTACGCAAATAGTACTGAGGACAAAAATGATGGAAGCCCTTGTACACTATTGACTTAAATCCATTGATTAAATATTACCAAAGTATCGCACTCTGAATAGTGAATCTGTTGGAGGAGTGTGTAGGAAATGTGTTGTGGCCATTATGAGACGGTTTGCAAAAAATAATATGCATTCCACCTAATCTAATTTAAATAAATATAATTTGCACTTGAAATTTCTTGACCTCTAGGGCTGATTTGGCCAATTTTGCACAAATTACCCTGGATAAAACTGCAGTCTAGTAAACTGCATTAAGTTTAATATAACAGAGTTTTTGCACTCCGGTAGTATTATTTCAGAGAATGATGAGAATTAATTGAGATCTTTAGATTGGGATTGCAACAGTACACAGTCATAGTAAAACTGAGAAACGAAATAGCTATTCCTGCAGTTAATATATATGATATTAGTTGTGACTGGATATTTGTGACAATTTTACTAAAGTGATTTATTAACAAGTTGTAGGAGAAATTTAATTTGGCTGCAAGCACTGTGATATCAATACACAATGATCTAGTATATTCTTTAATGTTTTACTACTTTTTTTAAAAAGCATATTTTTAAATTTATTTTCCAAAACCTGTTTGACGAATTTATGTTTTGAACGTACTTCGTGGCATTAACTGGGAAAAATTCTGATTCACATTGTTCTGAAAGTGACTCTGGCCTCAAAATCAATAACTAACAGCAAAGTACTGCTGCATATGATTGAACTGTACTTGATACAACCATAACGGGAGTGAAAATGAGCAATCTTTATAGAACACTTCTTCCTAACTACTGTAAAAGTGATGAATTCCAATTTCCCATACTTAAAGATACTGGAATTAATAAATCACACTGCACGTATCTTCTACAAATTGAGTTTCTCATAAATTGTTAAGTCCTAGAAATTGCTTACTGATTAGCTGTGCTGCACAGTTTTTGCTATGTTCACTTTCTTTTTCATATTGAATGTATTTTCACAATGAGTAATGCTTGTACATGTCTCAGTACTTACTCAGTGGCTGTACTGATGTGAGTGTTGCTTATACATTGAAAATAACCCACATCTACATCATAGATGTGACATTTAATTCTTGCAGTATTTCACGGTGTCTGACACCATATTTTTCCATTTCCATGATTATGTTTAGCTGATGGACACTGTATAGCCTAATTTGGTTCTACTCATATTGTACTTTGATTATGCTCCAAACATTGTATTCATTGTTCTTCAGCTGTCCTGGATGATGGAAAGGTAAGAAGTATCAAATTGTGCAAGAACTTTAAACAGAATACCTTTCTAATTGTGTGTGATATACCTCCACACTTACAAATCTTTTTATTGATTTTGGTCAGTTGTTTATTACATGTTTATTTTATGAAGGCATACGTTCACATGTACATTTTAAGAAATGATTGCACATTTTTTGTTGCATTACACTTGCAGGAAGAGAGTATTGAAATTCCAGATATCTTGACAAAAACTGTGCTTAAACTGAGAATATTGCATGGCAAGGGAGTGCAACAGCTTTTTCATCTTGACATCTGGTAATTAGTTAGGCCAAGTATCAGGGATCTTCAAATTATTGATCATGTAGCTTAGGATTGTCTTTCATCAGAGTTTGTGAGCTTTTGAGAATAACAACGCCTTTCCCATCAAATTCCCGATTATTTTATTGAGTAAAACTTTGAAAAAAAGAGACTTGTATTTATATAACATATTACAATAAAATATATCTGTAAAGAACATCTTACCCTGTCATATAATAAAGGCTGCATGTATAAGTACTTACTTGTACAGCATTGCATCAACAATCAAAATCCTGGCCTGAAAGTAATGAATATTTAGTCCTGATGTATTAGCAATAGGAGACTCCAAACAATTTCTAGGAGACTGTAGAGAGGCTTATAGTATTCCTGGTTAGAGATTTAACCATTGCCTAGCTGATTACATTCCTTTTCAATTGTAAAAATGGGGAAAAACTAATGTTGGCTCAGTTTCAGCACACTTGTACAATGCATTCTTTAACACTTCTCTACTACAGGTATCAGCACTTTGCATCTTGTAGCAGCCAAGTCTGAAACGATGTTCTAGAAACTGCTTGAAATATGTTAATGCACACCTCCAAAGTAGGTGGTACTTAATAACAGATTTCCTAGTCCAGAGGTAGAAACATTCCTACTGCACCTAAAAACCTATTTAACATTTTTGAAATACTTGCTTTGTACAACCAGAAATGCTCTTATGCACAACTGAATACATTTTTCTCCAAATCACTCATGGTATTTTTTTCATCCATTAACCACCGCCATTAAATCACCCATGTATTCCAATTGATTCATTTACATACAAAACTCGTTAAGGGCAATATAGATCATCAAAGATGGGAGTGAGGGAGGGAGCTAAATCAAAATAGAGTTGAAAGAGGGAAGATATTTGAAATATGCCACAAATCAAAATGTAGATCAGGTGCACATGTATTAGTTGATATTTAGACATATGTGCAAAGTTCATTTGCCAGTAGCCAAGTGGTACTCTGTGTGGGCTATTAATCCAGAGATCCAGGTAATGTCCTGTGTTTGCATCCCTCCGGGCAGATAGTGGAATCTGAACTCAATAAATACTTGGAATTAAAAGACTCACAATGACCATGAAAACCATTGTTGATGGTCAGAAAAACACATTGGGTTCACTATTGTCCTTCAGGGAAGGAAACAACCATTCTTACCTCATCTGGCCTACATGTGACTCCAGTCCCACAGCAATGTGGTTGATTCTTAATGTGCCCTCTGGGTAATTAGGGATGGGCAATAAATGCTGGTCTAGCCAGAAATGCTGAGATTCCATGAATGAATAAAATAAAAAGTCCTTATATATTATAGTTAGGGTTGAGCTTCTATGTTTGGGCTACCTAAAAATGCACCATATACATATCAGTCAAGACAGACCCCTCCTTTCATGCTGGAACATAGGGACACATGAAACAAGAGCAGGAATAAACCATTTGGCCCTTAAAGTCTGCTCTGCCATTCAAATTCCTGTCTCAACACCATTATTTTCCCCAGTAGTCCCAGATCCTTTGATGTCATAAGTATTCAGAAATCTATCAATTTACATCTTGAATGTGGTCAGTAATTCAGCTTTGATAGCCCTCTGGGCTTGACCATTCTGAAGAATCACCATACTCTGAATGAACAAATCCCTCCTCATCTCAATCTTAAATGGGCGACCTCTTGGTCCGAGACTATGTCCCCTGATCTAGATTTACTGACTTGGGGGAGACATCCTATCCACATTTACCTTGTCAAACCTAATAAGAATTTTGTAAGTTTCAATGTCATCACTCCTCAGTTTGAACATCTGGAGAATACAAGCCCAGTTTCTTCATTATCTCCTTGCAGCACATTTCCATCCAATGAATTTTAGCTTAGTGCGTGGAAATTCCTGGCAGTGTGTTGTTTGCTTGTATCTAAATGAAACCTTGTTTAATTGTTTTCTTTTCTATTTTAAACAAAAACATTGTTCAGTCAACTTCTTAAAATAGAAAGATATGATCCCATTCAGTGGTCATGAGTATATCCTGAATTATAAAGTTCATGTGTGAGGCCAGGAAAGACATTCTCCATGCTAATGTTGCTACAAATTAAGGAACATTTCATTTTAATAAGCATTTAGCAAATTTCTTGCTTAACCAAAAGGAGAAGAATATTCCTGAATCTAAAGCACAACTGACAACTGTTGTTAACCATGATCAGTTCTGAAATAACTCCATGAAGGCCGGTATCCCATCACCAAGTCACCCTTTATTTTCAAGTGCATAGTACATGACTCTGACCCAACTAGCACAGAGCCAACTCCGAGAGTGAACAGAACCCTCGACACTCTGTTTATAACAGTCAGGGCTCCCTGATTAGGCCAGGTTAACAGCCCCAATTAGAGAACTCATATTCTATGAGATCCACTGCTAACCTTGTTCCAATCACTACAAATTCCTATCTCACTGTCAACTCCAAACCTCCTCCTCCAACAGCTTCAAGCTTTTTTTCTTCATCACAATCTTTAAATTGTATCTTTGAAGGGTTAGATATAACTTGTGGGCCTCCAGCAACCAGGGGGCCTAAATTAGTCTCACCAGTTATAATCATGTGCAATCCAGTCTGGATTTTTTATTGTGTGTGTTGGCATTATTTAGCTAGGGCCCAAGGTCCAATGTCAGATTGGCCTTACACCAACAATTCTGAGCTGCATAATGGATCCATGTGAATTTGTAAATGATTCTGATAAACTTCATTCCCTCTGTTGATGAGGCTCTACTCCAACATGCACTCTTGCCTGTCACTGGCTTCTACAATTTTAGTTATCCTGCAGAACCTCTGATGTGAAGTTTTTTTTTCCCCCAGAAATAATCATATTTCTCACACCTTGGAGAAAATGACGCTGTCTCAGAAATACAGCAATTATTCTCCCACGGTTGCCGCTGGACAGAATCCTTGTTGTTGCTTAGCCAGGCATCTCAATCTGTAAAAACCACATCAAGGTGATCCAGTTTGCAGACGGAATTTCTCGGCAGTTCATGCAGCTGCAGCCTCCCCAGTTAACAGCCATCAGCCTTCCCCAAGCTATGCCGCACCCACTGAGGTAGCACTACATCCCAGCACATACAGGATGATAAGAAAAGGCACAACAGTGTTTTTATATACAAATGGATTGATTTAATTTATAAAATTTGGAATATTTGTTTTGTGGTGGCTTATATTTTTACACTGTGCCCAAGAAGTTGCAGTGTTGGTTGGCTGAAAAGGGAAGCTAAGTTATGGGTCTTCTTGTTTGAGGAACTAGGGTTGCAGTTACTGCAGACAGACCAGCCAGAAAGAGGCTATTTATGGTTTGTTCCTGTTTGTCCTCAAGCTATTGATGTTTTAGTTTTATTTGTTCATATACTGTAAACACCACTGGAAATACCAGTATTTATTGCCCATCCCAGACTGCATTTGAGAAGGTGTACGTAAGCTTCCTGAATAATTGTACTCCATATCATAAAATCATATCATATCATAGAATTCCTACAGTGTGGGACCAGGCCATTCAGACCATTGAGTCGACACCGACCATCAGAAGAGCATCCCACCTAGACCCACTCCCCACATTTCACACCCTAGACACTATGGGCGATTTAGCATGGCTAATCCATCTAATTTGCACATCTTTGGACTGTGGGAGGAAACTGGAGTACCCAGAGGTAACACACGCAGTCACGGGGAGAATGTACAAACTCCACACAGACAGTCATCCGAGGCCGGAATTGAACCAGGTTCCGGGTGCTGTGAGGCAGCAGTGCTGACCACGGAGCCACCTGTGCTGCCCCATGTGCTATTAGAGAGAGAGTTACAGGATTTTGTTGAGCGACTATGAGGGAACTGCAATATAGTTCCAAGTCAGGATGGTGAGTGGCTTTGAGGCGAATTTGTAGGTGGCAGTGTTCCAATGCATTTCCTAACTTTGTCCTTCTAGGCGGTGGAGGTTCCTGGTTTGGAAGAAGCTATTGAATGAGTCTTGGTGAGTTGCTGCAATGAATCATATGCATGATACACACTGCTGCTATACAGTGTGCTGCTCGTAATCAGAGCTAATGTGCAAAGTGGCGGATAGGATGACAATCAAGTAGATTGTTTCATTCTGGATAATGTATAGCTCAACATTTTTATTCTTGTATGGAATGTGGTGGTTCCTGGTGAGGCCAACATTTGTTGTCCATTTCAAGTTACCCTAGAACTGACTGGCTCTGCAAGCCATTTTAGAGGGCAGTTAAGAGTCATTATATTGCTCTGTGTGTGAACTCATATACTGCAGACTAGATAAAAATTACGGATTTACTTCGCTGAAAGGCATTAGTGAAGCAGATGGTTTTTTTTTTAAATGATAATCACCAGTGATTATTGTTAAATTCTGGATTTTATTGAATTCATATTTCACCATCTGCCACGGTGGGATTCAAACACTTGTCAACAGAGCATTGTCTGTGTTTCTGGATTCGTGGACCAATCATATTATCAGTACGCCAACATACATTGTTAGAGCTACACTCTTCTAGGTAAGTGGAAAGTGTTCTATCTCACTCTTGACTTGTGCTTTGTGAATGGTGGACAAGCCATTACGAGTCTCAAGGTGTGTTACTTGTGATAGAATGCCCAATATCTGGCCTGTTGTTATAATCATGATATTAAGGTATGCAACAGTTACATGTTTTATCAATACTGAACTCCAGTACACCAATGGCAGGAAATTCAGTGATGTTAATGTCAATCTCTGTCAAACAGAGATGGTTATATTTTCTTTGGTTGGAATTGGTCATTTCCTGGCATCTTATGTGGTGACCAATGTACCTTCTAACCTGCACGGTTCTGGAAATCACTGCTGTGCATGAGCCTCAGAGGGCTGCAAACCTCGAAAGAAAATTAGAGGGGACACTGGTGATGACAATATTACGTGGCACTTATAAGCCCTAACCTGAATGTTATCAAAATCTTGCTATAAGTAAGAACAAGACATTTTATTCCTTGAGGATTTGAGCTTCATTTGCTTTTCCCCTTCCTTCTTCTCCCATGCTCATTTTGCTCACTTTCTTGCTGACAGTAATGCCTTGCAGTATAGCAATGAAATTGACGTCTGTCAGGATATTAGCCATTAACCTGCATGATTCTGTGGGTATGGTAACACATCAGTTGGACATTGAGCTAAATATTTCAGTTGTAGTCTAGTGTAGAGTTCACATGTACTACTAACAACATAATGTATGTGCTTTCAATGACATCCTGCAAAACTGTGTACTCAGTAGCTTATGTCTTCCCTTCTGCATCAGTAAATGGAAATCTATTAGATATCGCAAATAACTCTAGCTCCGGTCTAGGGAGTGGCAATTGAATAGAAGTTCATAGCCATAACCAACTTCACAGCCACTGATAGTGCAGTCCTTACTTTCCATCTTATGACATTGTAGTCGTGGCTACAGAAGGTGGCCTCTAGATTGAGATACATGCTGTGTCCCAATAACAAGCACCTTCATTCTGCATGTATAACAAATTTATAACGAAAATTTATAATGAAACAATTGCCAATTCAACATAGCTGAGTTTGCAAACCCTGTGACATATACTTGTCCCTTCAATGTCCTGTTGATCTGCAGATGAGAGCCTGTGCTTTCACCCAACAAACTGACACAGGTTCTTCCCATGTTGTCCTAGCCATTTTTGCAATTGCATTGCGCATCTAGAGAATAGGAGGAAACAGCAGGGAGCACAACTCGCGTAGGACACTAACAGCACCAGGTGCCACCTGGTCACCAGTTACCCCCCTTCAGGTCACCATACCGCTTTTACCTCAGTCTACTTTGACCCATTTCCACCAATCACACTCACCCACCTACCATGTGGAGACCTATCTCATTGAATTTTGTCTCCAATTGTCCTCCCCACTCACTGAGCCTTGACATTCCATCTTAATGATGCTCACCAGCTCATCTGCCCTCCTCTTGTAAAGGTCACAGTGATGGTCTCTGCCAATAACCTCCCCCTCATAGCCTATCATTCCCTGTGAGCCTGTTTCACATGTCTTCCATACAGCCTGAGATCCCTCCCATCGCCATCTTTACTCCACCTCTACTATTGCCTCTGTCTCCCCTCCTTCCAGTCTTGACCCTCCCACCCCTTGTGACAGTGACCCCCTGCTGTCCCACTGGCCCAGCTTGCACCCTCCTGAATAATCAACAGACTGACCCTCAGAATTGTATTCACTTGAAACCTCTGACTGACTTCAACAAACAGCTCCTCACCATGACTGACAGAGCCCCGACTGCTGTGTTTGCAGCTCCTTGAGTGATGATATATGGTACCCAAAAATGTTGGTGCTAGCTCTACAGGTCTGACCATTGCCCACTCCCTGCATTGTCGTTGAATATATTCCCTGACTGTGCCCTGAGGAGATGATTGACCATTGCCAAACCTCTGGACTAAGTACAGATTGTGCCTGTGACTGATGTTACTGGGACCCCCTGAGAGACAGCGGTCTCCCTTAAGTGCATTGAGAACTAGTCCCCATCCAATTAATGACATAGCCATTTAGTTGAATTAATATGCTATTGTTTGCCACACAGGGAGCTGGCACATGCTACATGTGTTAAATTGATTAGCCCACCACCCCTCTGCTCTGACTTTCGTTTCGAGAATTCTCAACATCTATCTTGTTGAGTGTTGGCAAGATAGGAAACTGAACATTTAATGAGATAACTTGTGACATTAGTAAGATGTGTAACAATCTATGATCCTCCTTTATTTTATTCATTCATGAGTCATGGGCTTCGCTGGCTGGCTAACATTCATTGTCCATCCCTAGTTCATAAAATCCCAACAGTGTGGAAACAGGCCCTTTGGCCCAACACATCCACACCAACCCTCAGAACATCCCTCCAGACCCATCTCCCCCCCATAACACACCTAATCTACATTTCTACAGTTTAGCATGGCCAATTCCCCTAGCCTGCACATCTTTGGACTGTGGGAGGAAACCAGAGCACCCGGAGGAAACCCACGCAGACGTGGGGAGAACATGCAAACTCTACACAGACAGTCGCCCGAGGGTGGAATTGAACCTGGGTCCCTGGCACTGTGAGGCAGCAATGCTAACCACTGAGCCATCGTACCACCACAGTTGCCCTTGAGGAGTTGGTGGTAAGCTGCCTTCTTGAACCGCTGCAGTTCATGTGCTGTAGGTAGACCCACAAGGTCCTTAGGGAGGAAATTCCAGGGTATTGACCCAGCAACAATGAAGGAACAGCAAACTATTTCCAAGTCAGGATGATGAGTAGTTTGGAGAGGAATTTGAAAGTTGTGGTGTTCCCTTGTATCTGCTGCCCTTGTCCTTCTAGATGGAAGTAGTTGTGGGTTGGAAGGTGTTGTCTAAGGATCTCTTGTGAATTACTGCAGTGCATCTTATAGATAACATACACTGCTGTGACTGAGTGGTAGTGAAGCGAGTGAATGTTTGTGGATGTGGTTCCACTCAAGCAGGCTGCTTTGTCCAGGATGGGAAAAAGCTTCTTGTGTGTTATTGGAGCTGAACTCATCCAGGCAAGTTGCGAGTATTCCAACACACTCCTGGCTTGTGCCTTGTAGATGATGGACAGGCTCTGGGGAGTCAGGAAGTGAGTTACTCACCAAAGCAATTCTAGCTTCTGACGTACTCTTGCAGTCACTATATTTATATGGCGAGTCCAGTTGAGTTTCTGGCCGATGGTAACTCCCAAGATGTTGCTAGTGGGGAGTTCAGTGATGATAGCACCACTGAATGTCAAGGGGCGGTGGCTAGTTAATCTGTTATTGGAGATGTCATTACCTGGCATTTATGTGGTAGGAATGTCACTTGTCAACCCAAAGCTGGATATTGTCCAGATCTTGTTGCGTTTGAACATGGGCTGCTTCAGTATCTAAAGAGTTGCAAATGGTGCTGAACATTGTGTAGTCATCAGAAGTGAGGATGTTTGCTGACCTTATGATGGGGGGAAGACCATTGATGAAGCAGCTGAAGATGGTTGGGTCTAGGACTCTACCCCGAGTAACTCCTGCAGAGATGTCTTGAAGCTGAGATGACTGACCTTCAACAACCATGACAATCTTCCTGTGTGCCAGGTATGACTCCAAATAGTCGAAAATTAATTGACAACTCACTTCGCCACTTGGCAAAAGCTTAAAAGGTGCTGTGAGATACTCCAAAAGTTGAGATAGACCTTGCTGTACATCTCACTCAATTCTTCCACAAATCTCACTATGCTCAGATCCCTAAAAGATTTCATCCAATGTGTCTAAACTACACACTTCCAGTAGCCATTTTGCTTCTCTAAGAATGTTCCAGTTGGATTTATTCTTGAATTCCCTCATTTCTCACCTATCTGCTGTTCTCAGTCACGTTATTTGAAAATGCAGCTACTGTTTAGGACTCCATGGTAACTATGGCGGTGATTTCTAAAAGAAGTTAGGCTTGGCAAGGGTTAATAAAGACTGCTACAGTTTATGGTCTTGGTAAATGGCCTTTTATTTAACTTTCTATGAACTATTTACACTGTTAAATTTAGCATAAGGTTCTGCAGGGAATCATCTCTCTCCAGACTCTGTCATGTCATATTTTGCATCACTAACTGATATAGCTTAGTATTTTCATTTTGAAGATGTAAGTGCTATGCCTTTTTGTTTTGGTTTAAAAAAAACAACTGTGGACTGAAATGAGGAAGAGTTGTTTGAAACCAATGTTTGAATGAGTGCTTGCAGTTTTAAGAGGCAAGTAACGTGATGCTCATGCTAGGTGTCATATAAACAATTGTCTGAACAAGGAAACATCTGGAGAAGATGATTGAAACAATGTGCTAACCAGAAGAGAAGTCATAAAGATCGTCGCAACAACAGAACCTGGGAAGAGAGACGACGGAATTGTTTTTCCAGTTTCTCCCCTCTGTCTACAGGCTACTTAACACTGTTTGGTTGTCTGTCTGTATATGGGTAAGGGGGAGTTTATAGAACATTAGAGTATTATATGCCAAAGGTTTATAACTGTTACCTGTAGCTCGAGTCTAATTACTCGTAATAAATAATGCTTCTTGCGCAGTATGGAAACCTGGTCCATGCTTTCTATCAACATTGGTCTGAAAGTCAGGTAAATTGAGCAGCTGTGCATTTTTATAAAAACTCTTTAAGTTTTGTGACGAATCCAGAATTAGTGGGACTCAATTTCCAGTGTACCAACTCAATGAATCATAATGAAGAATTATCCTTTTCTCCACATTCCACTTGCACCTCTCTTGATCCCTCCAATGTCTCTAAACTGATAGACTGTTTGTCCAGCAGAGATTTCCTTCAATTCTTCTTGAGTTCTCTGCCTGAAAATAAGTGTCACCTGCAACACTGCAATTTTCACCACAGGTTAAGGTGAGGAGGCAGATCCCAAATCCACGCCAGCTGGAAGGAGGATTTAACCCTGTGGTGTTGGCACCAATAGATCCACAACAGCCGAAAATCTGACTGAACCCACCTGTCCTACAAGTTGCTGTGGCAGCATACACTTTTACTTGCATGTTGTAATCTGGAGCTTCAGAAAGTGATGCTAAGGGTTCCAATTCCACTCCATCACCTGGTTAACCAGGAACCTTTCCTGCTTTTATTACTTGCCATTGGTGCATGGTGGAAGGATTCACAAGTTGTTACTCAATCTGAGATAGTAGGAACTGCAGCATCCGAGACAACAAGGTGCAGGACTGGATGAACACAGCAGGCCAAGCAGCATCATAGGAGCAGAAAGGCTGATGTTTCGGGCCTAGACCCTTCATCAG
>NC_063343.1:24747335-24830046 GCF_021869965.1 Rhincodon typus
GATGTTTCGGGCCTAGACCCTTCATCAGAAAAGGGTCTAGGCCCGAAACATCAGCCTTTCTGCTCCTATGATGCTGCTTGGCCTGCTGTGTTCATCCAGCCCTGCACCTTGTTGTCTTTGTTACTCAATCTGTTTGGCCACATCTTTCCATGGCCATCAAGTCCTAGTGTTGAGTTTGAAGCTTCTGCACCAAAAAACTTCTTTCCTCCAATGAAATAAAAGAAATATAAAAGGGCTTTGGTCCCTATCACAAACTTCATTCCCTAGTTATCAACTCCATTCCTCTCTTTGCAACTTTCTAAGGCTGAATGAAATGTTTGCAACTTTGGTATTCTATTTAAATCTGAGATAAGTTTCTGAGTACACCACTGAGAATGCCTAGTTCAAGCCTGTAACATCTGGACTCTGCTTTTGTCCAAGCTTATCTGCTGTTGAAATATTCGTACATGTATTACTACTAGCCATGATTATTCAAACATTCCTGGCCAGCCTCTCCAACTCTACCCTTGAGGTAATTCTAAATGTCATTGTCTATATCTTAAATCACATCTAGTCCAGCTCAGCTATCACCCAGTGCTTTCTAACCTATATAAATGCCTAGTTAAGAAATGCTTCAATTCCTAAATTCACATTTTTGTTTTCAAATTCTTCAATTGCCTCGTCATCCCTCCATCTGTGACCTTTTTCCATCTCGTATCCATCCAAGATCTTTATACTGCTTAAAATCTGGACTACTGAACTTTTCCTGATTTTAATTCCTCTACCATTTGGTGGCTGTACCTTCAGCTACCAAAGACCTAATCTGAGTTCTTTGAAAAGCCTCTCTACCAATGTTTCTCTTGCCTCCTTAATATGCTCCTTATCTCTTTGAAATTTTGATTGTAGAATCATAGAATTCCTGCTGTGTAGAAGCAGGCAATTCAGCCAATCAAGTCCACAACGACCCACCAGAGAACATCCCACACAAATTTACCCCTTTACCCTATTCCTGTGACTCTGCATTTCCCATGGCTAATCTAGCATACACATCCCTGGACACTATGGGCAATTTAGCGTGACCAATATGCTTAATCTGCATATCTTTCAATCATCAGGCATGATATTCCCTTATGAGGCTTGATGTCAAAGTTGTTTAATAATACTTGAGATGCGCCTGGGATGATTGATTTTTAATGTTAAAGGTGCTGTATAAGCATAATTTGTTGCTGTTGTACTCTACACGCATATTAACCCTCACCAATATGATGTCCAGGCCAACTCAAAAGTGTGCTGAAGACAGACGGGAAAATGTACAAGCTGAATTTAAGTTGAATTTAGGAATATTTTGCAATCAGTCATTCTGATTTTGTTTACGTAAATACAGTTGTATTTCAAAAAAATATTAAATAGATTTGAAATATTCTCCGTAGTTACTGTGAAACAGGAATCCGATAATTTTCTCTTCGTTTTGACAACTAGAACAGGATGCTGGTCTGCAAAGCTGCAAATATGTGATCTAGCTTGCACAAGATAAAATCTGAGTCTATTTTTATTCTTGACAACCTACCCTCTCACACTTGGTGACCTATCATGGTGAACAAGGCTCCAATTTCTAGCAAGATGCTGTGGCTAAGCATTATATCGTGGTCACTTATATAGTTATATCTTTTAAAAAATCTTACTCGAGTGACATTCAGTGCTTCAAGCCAAAGCCCCAAGCACTATTTTTCCCATGACACATTTCCTGAATTTCTGTCCTGATCAGAGCCAGACAAATACAAAAACATAATGTTCACAGTTAATTTCCTGGCTATATTACACTATGTTCCCATTAGTGACAAAATATTGACTTTATATTGTTTTAAGTCAATCATGTGCCTTCTAAGTGTTTTTCTTTAAGTCTATGCTTATCGATAAAGTAACCCAAACTCATTAGAAAAACTCTGGGCTGAATCTTACCAAAAATCGGCACAGTCTCAATTTTGGTAAGTTTTGTGAAGGATTTCTCTCTGTGAGCTTTAGTGAGTTTTTCTTGCTCTATCTTCCCAAACCCGCATTATCACCTTTGAAGAACACACCTTGGCGCCCACTCAGCTTATTCTCCCACTCGCCAGAGACAGGTCTATTGGGCATAGCTGGGACTTTCCAGGATTCTGGGTGCTAGCACTATCTTTAAAGCCCAGCCACGCACCTGGTCAAGCGCTGACAGCCTGTCACTGCCCTGTTTGTTTTATTTGCCATGAACATGTCAGACAAAGGGTAACTGGCACTCTGGTTTGCTGGAGACTTGGAGTTCCTGCTGGAAGGGGTCAGTGTACAATTGCTGCCAATGAAATGTGTCCTATGCGAAATTGAGGAATGAGTGACAAGCTGGAATCACCAGGTTACTGCTCTGACCTTTATGTTGGGATTTGTCACCATTGCACTTCTATTCAGCTGTGGGACAATGGAAAAGTGCATATTCCTGAGGTGACAAGATGTAATAATGAGAAGTTAAATCATGCTAATGCATGGAAATACTTACAAACCGGCCTTTTACTGCCCACTAGCAAGAATGTCAACTTGTTGTTCAGCATTTCATTGCAAAATAGGACAATTTCCTATTGACGATAGGTAACTCTTCACAGCCCTGTACGCAATTCTTCTAACTTTCTCACCCATGTCATTCAGAGCCTAGGAAGATTTCACAATTACTCACTTTTTATTAGCTCGTTTAGATGATTATTTCTGGTCTTTCATCAGGATTGATATTTGCTGATGTTTGCCTAACAGTCAACACCATTCATGTGTACTCAGATAGTAAAGAATCCATGTCTAAATGCAGCTGATGTGGATAATGTCCAGTGTTGGACTGACAAGTGGGCATATTCACAACCCATAAGCACCAGGCAATGATAATCTCCAACAAGAGAGAATCTAGCTATCACCCTGTGACATTCAATGGCCTTACTATCATTGAATCTCCCACTATCAATTCTTGGGGTTATCATTGTCAAGGAATTGAACTTGACCAGCCATGTAAATACTGTGGCTGTAAGAGCAGATCACAGGCTAGGAATTTAGCAAGTAACTGACATGCTGAATTCACAAGAGTCTGTCTATCACCTACAGTCCTGATTTGTGCCTTGTGAATGTAATACTCCCCATTTGCCTCAATGATTGCAGCAACACTGAAGAAGTTTGATACCATCCAGGATTATAATCCCACCATGGCAGATAGTAGAATTTGACTTCAACAAAATAGTTGGAATTAAAAATCTAAAAATCCCATCTGGTTCACTAATGTCCTTTCGGGAAGGACACTACCATTTCTACCTGGATTGGCTTACTTGTGACTCCAGACCAACAGAGAGTAATTCACTCTCAACTGCCCTCTAAAATGGTTTAGAAAGCCACTCAGTGTATCCAAGGGTAACTAGGGATGAGCAGTAAATGCTGGCTTAGCTGGCAATGCCTACATTACATGTGTGAATATAAAAAGAGATGGACTGCAGTGGTTCCAGAAGCCAGCTTCCAATCACCTTCTCAAGAGCATCTAGGGATGGGTAATATATGTTGGCCCAGTCAGGGACAACCACATCCTATGAATGAATAAAAATGTCAAGCGTGTAGCTACTGTTTTTCTTTAATCAGATATGTAGCATTCTGCACATGTGTATTAACCCCGCAGCCACCTCCAAAATAGAGCTGTTGACCACAGATGGAAGGACCTCAGTGCAGAAATGTCTAATTTACAACCACGTATTATTTTAATGAGAAATTCATAAATTCCTTTTAGAATTTTTAAAATAAATTTTGATCTTTTATAACTGAGTTAATTTACCCTGTTGGAAAGTGCAGAATTTTCTCACTTCAAGCATGTTCAAATCAGCAGTTAGCCAGCAATGCATTGAAGCACCATTATCAAGTCATGCAGGGGATTGATCCAATTGTTTCCTGACAAATGCAAAGATGTGGAGTAGTTCAATTGACTCCATAATGTGGGAATGTCACCTGCGCAGTACTGTTCTCTCTATGAGGCTCCAATAATGCAGAGAGGAGTTGTTTACACTGGCTCAGAGTCTCCTTCCATCAACACTATTCCTATTCATCTTTCTCATTATGTCCCAGACCTAATGGTAATCTTTACTCAAACTACAGTTATTGAAAGGCTTTTCAAATTGATATCACCAAGAGGTACATTTACCCAGATTGGCTACATAACTATAAAATGGTGCACAAATTCATTATGCGCCATTTATTTTATGTTTCATGTTAAATGTCTCCTTTGCCCATTTTATTCAATTGCATGATGGAGAAAGGCAGGGGATCATTGTAACTGAATAAGAACATTCCACATAATCTAAATTATTGAATCGATAATAGATTTTTTCCTGTGTTTTGATATATTATTGGAAATAAGCTAAATGTTGAACATTAATAATCACTACTAGTGGAATCATGTGATATGTATCACCCATATTCCAGAGTAAACATTAACATTAGTATGAAGTATGCTGATTTAGAGGCAATTTTATGGGCTAGCTATGTGCAAACTAGGAATTTGTTTGAGGCAAGCTAAACCCATGTTACTCAGGAATCAAAGGGTTACAAGCAGGAAAAATATTAATTTCATCGATATTGGCTGAGCTCAACATGGAATTCTAGAGGCAAAAATCAATTTGCTCACGAACTACCCCATCCTAAGAAAAAAAATAAAAATGAAAGCGCCAAATATGGAATGCATGGTGCTCTTGGAGAAGTGTGTGGTTGCATTAACTTTAGAATGTAAAGAATACATAATAAAATATAATTATACCTGCATATTAAAATATATTGTAGCACAGATGAACATGTGACTTGACTTTAAGTAAAGGAAGAAATATATGCTGAAGTATTTAATCATCAAATAAACAGACCTGTAATACTTCAGCATGCCACTTCCTGTTTTAAGTCCTGGTTTTAGGTTTGTTATACAAGTTCATTTTAGAAAGAGAACTTTCTGTTCATTGTTGCTGAGTGTCTTATCTCTCAAAGCAGAGGAACTTCACTGAACCAGAGCAACATTGACCATTAATTACCTTCTATTCCTCACAAAGATTCAGGAGCACACTGAATACAATACTGTGTTTGTTTCCTATGTTCTTTTTCTTTTTCAAATTGGCTGAATTTCAAAGTATTCCGATGTTTTAAAAGATATCCTCTCCATATTAATTAATGCTGTGAATATTCTACTGTAATCTTTTATTGCTGATTACAACATTGAGAAAATTTAGTATAATAGTCCTAATATTCTCACAAGGTTAAAATTAAATAAGTCCATTAGCTGACTGAGGGCTCATAATGCGCAAGTAGCCTATGGCCATTCAAAAATAAAGCAACAAAATGCAAGTTTGTGCTAACTGGTCACTTCTTTGACAGTCTTATGTAACCCAATGCCAGCAGGCCTTGATTCACGAGTGTCTAGCATCAATTAAAGTGAGCCTTCACATATTAAGGTTACTTAGCAGCTTTTAAAGGCGTGTACTTTTTGGCTGCAGAATGTCATTCAATTATGAATGAATGAATGCATCTTTAAATGTCATCTCCTGTCAACTGCATCATCAACATCGACTGCTCAATGCAGCACATTCCCAGTACTCTCTCATCAGCATTCTTTAACAATTAGGACTAATGCTAAACATTAAATGCTCATCCTCACACATATACTACGGCAATACACAAATCTCATAATTTTTATGTGTATTCAGCTATGACATTGAAATCATTCAATCAAATTGCAAAGCAGTCCTTGGCTCTCTCTCTTCTCTCCATTGCAGGACAAAGGGGCTAGAATAGGAGGCAACACCAGTGAACCAGCGAAGGACTGGCATGGCTGCATCTCTTCATTCCTTGGAGGAGATGATGCTAGTATTTTTAGCCCAGCTCTTACTGAGGCCACAGCCAGCTGCTGTGATGAAGCCACCATCATGAAACAAAGTTCCTCCTTTATACACCTTCTGAAATCTCATGTCAAGTTTATCCTGCAATTTGCTATAATGTACAAGCTGGAGATCATGGAACCACATACCTTGTCATTTTATCCTTCCTATGCCTTCCTTCTAACCAACTCATAGCTATTTTTGAGCTTTTGGAGAATCAAGATGTGCTGCTAGTGATTGGCCAATGGTACCTGACAAAGACTCAGGGAAACAGTTGAATCTACCATCACTTGATCTTACACTCAGAGCCATTAGCTCTCGTAACGGCATTGCACATTCCATAGACAGTAGCATAGAGGCAGAGTCCACACATGTGGGCACAAGTGGGTTGCAGCTGATTTAGAGGAAATAGGTAGCAAATGAGCCAGTTCCTTGGCAAGCAACGTGGCAGATACATTCTATTGCAGGGGATTCAGATAAGGACTTCACTGAGGCAGCACTGGGCAATAGGCCGATGGATTTGCACAGCAAAATGCTTAGTTTATTGACTACCCTGCAAACAACATCTTGTCACTGTAAAGGAACATGAAGAAGAAGCTCCAACTTGGTATAAAACTTTACACAGCTTTGCATGGAGCCTCAAGCCAGTATTTTCAATTTGGAAGTGGTGGCCAATTCCATGAGGCACTTTCAAATCCAGGAGTAATGAAACAATCTGACGGCTCAAGTTTTGTTTTCCACTTGGACATAGGTAGGGGCCACCATAGATCTGCATATTGAATTGGGAACTCAGATGGAGGCCCTGAAATCCATATTTGTTGCCATGCAAGCTCAGTCTGATGGAGATACTGGTGCTCAAAGGAGTTTGAGTATTCTCAAAGCAGCCCAGCAATCTGCATAGAACAGGTTACACAGGCTACAGTGCCATCCCAGGAGAGTAGTAGTAGTGGTTCAGTGTTGGAGGAATTTGTTGCCCTCTGTCAGGATGATAACATTTCTGCTCCCAGTGTTGACACTGTATCAATAGCTCCTCCATTATTTCTCGTCCAGCCTGCTCTGACCCATGCCAAGCGGATCAAAAACTCAAGGTACTGAGCTGCTTGAGGACACATTGCAAGGCCATATGCTACCAAGATGATGTGAATTAATCTGATCTATGTGAGTCATACACCATCTACATATTCAGAATATAGTGTGATGTGTCTTCCCATTTAGATGTGATGGCTGCAGAGCCACTTGTTTGCAGTTAATGGCTCCTTGAACTACGGGAAAAGGAAAAATTCTTTTATAACCATGTGCTTCCTTCTCTTGCTTCTCTCTACTCAGAATGAAGACAATGATGACCTCTCAGTAACCCCCAAGTTGCAGAGATAAATGGAGAATGCCTTGATGGTGACACAAGCCTCACTGGTGTAGAAAATCTCACAGATGCAGAAATTGAGGGCCTTCATGTCCTTGACAGCAATACTGCACTCACCCTGCTCTATGGCTGTGAAATTCTGAAATCACCTCCTGGATGATCCACTAACAACAAGCATTCAGCTCTGCTGGCATCATATCTAAATGGACAAGTGTTTAACACCACATTCTGAAAATGTAGATGGTGGGCCACCCACACAAATCAGCTTAAACCACATTATCCTTGGTGAAGCGTAATCACTTAAACACTACTGTTGACTGAACTGAAGGTACAATATTCGCTGAAGGTCCTAGGTGAGTAAGGCCTCCTGTGCAGGGCCCTACCTCTTAACTCCCTACCAGCATCTCCTCACTCCTGTCTTTGCTCCATGTGCTTGTGTTGCTAAAGAGAAAAAGGAACTGAAACCATAGTCACCACTTAATATTGGCAGGTCAAATAACTGCATAATCTGCCTAGTCTGTACACATGGAGTGCTACACAAGATGCCTACACACAATCACTCTTCAAAGTGTGGTCATTGGTTGTGAGGTTGCATGAAAAGTGTTCAGTGGAAGACCCTAACCATCTTTATCCTGAACTGTCTTATAGCACTATGACTACTGGGTTTATTGAGCATAATTTTGTGGCCTCAGAGTCTTACGTTTAGTAACTATGCAAATGTTAGCAAAGGTGGTTATTGGACCCTGGTGGCAGGAAGCCTGGAGTTCCCTCCTGGTGTAGCTATCTTGTTTCATTACTTTCTATTGTTGTTTTAGTGACTGATTAAACTTTAATATTTTCTTCTCAACAGCGTTTGCATTGTGACCATGCGCCTGTGCCACTCTAAAGTAAACAGCCTCTTGGTGTAGAGAATGGTATAAGATGAGGATTTCTGACTTTATACTCATGCCTACTTTGTTATTTTGTTTTTAAAATGAGAGAAACATATCTTGCAGTAGTGTTAAGCCTTTTATAGCTACAGGTTTCACATTGGTATGACTGCTTTTATCTTCTCTTTGATCACCCAAAAATATAAGATGTCAAAGTGGATGTTCTGATCTTATCACTGTTGACTTCCTTTCTCTTGGTGAAGAATATAATCAGACATGAAAGATGTAAAGTCAGACGTCATAAAACTTCGAAGATTGCAGGTCTCAGATCAACCCAGCACAGCAGTCAGCAAAGCTAACTCAAACCAAAACAATAAAATGCAAGCCAGAGGAAGTTACAAGCAAGTTTCATAGTGCTCCATTCTGACTCCAGCCCAAAACCTGCATTTAGTTCCAGTACAGAGATTCTAGACCAAATGAAAGAAACTTTGCAAGGCTAAGTTTTAGGTGGGGTTTGACGCTGAGATCAGCGCACATAAATAAAAAACCGAAAGAACTGCAGAAGCTGTGAATCAGGAACAAAAACAAAGTTGCTGGAAAAGCTCAGCGGGTCTGGCAGCATCTGTGAAGAAATAAAGAGAGTTAATATTTCGGGTCTGGTGATCCTTCCTCAGAAGAAGGAAGGACCCTTCTGAGGAAGGGTCACCAGACCCAAAACATTAACTCTTTTTTTCTTACCAGATGCTGCCAGACCTGCTGAGCTTTTCCAGCAACTTTGTTTTTGTTCCTCAGTGCACATAAAACAGGCTTAGCTATGGAGTCCATGGACATGACAGTTCAGGTGAACCAAAATCGGTTGATATCTGTTTCCTACTTAGAGAGTGGAAGTCAGAATCAGGCAGCAGGAGGCTACAGCTGGAGATCCACTTCATCTGACCCAGGCAGGTGGGTAAGGTGGGGAAAGTTTAGCTGTGAGGGAGTGTTGGGAGATTCCTGGCCATGGTTGGACTCAAGGAGCATTCCTGCTCATACTGGCCCAAAAACACACCTAAATGTTTTTAACAGCATAATTGCTGGTGTCCTCTGACCCACAATCACCTCCTGACAAGTTTGACCTGATGGTGATACTGACTTTGCTCCTCCTTTTAAGCTTCCAATGAACAGTTTGGGTCTTGTTAACAACATTGAGTTCCAATCTGCATTTAAATCAGACTCTTGTTAGCTAGGCTGGGTGAGCTACCTGCCTGTTTGAAAAAGCTGATTCATATTTGAAACACAAAAAGCACGCAACAAAAGCTGGGATAGGATATGGGAGTAAATCACCCCCTTCCCCTTGCAGCCAGCACCCTTCCCAGCCAGATTTACTTCCTGCCAGAAGACAAAACAAAATGATGGTCACTGTGTCAAGGCTGAAACATAAAGAAAGGCTGGTGAGATCTGATATTTCCAGTGTAGAAATAGATGCTTGAGGAGTAATATTTTTGAGCTAGGAGTGGGACAGGAATACAAACAGTAAATCCAGAATATTACTGGATACTAAATTAAGTTGTCAGATGTTATCAAGTGGGTACAGATTAAAGCTCATGACAAGTAAGTATAGGGCTGACATAGTAAAGAGTGATCAGCATCCAGAATACATTCCAGACAGAGTAGTGAATGTAAAAACCCTCACATCATTGAAGGAAGAATTAGATGCTGAACTGGGATGCTGACGAGAGATAAATTATAACAGATCAAATGACTTCCATACAGTCAATCTGAGTCTTACAATCACTTGGAAAAAATGTATATGTGAGTGTAGACTGGCTCGCTGAGCAGGTGTGTTTGGTTACAGACGTTTTGTTGCCCAACTAGGTAACATGGTCAGTGCGCCTCCAGTGAAGCGTTGGTGTTCTGTCCTGCTTGCTATTTATAAGCCTCGGTTTGCTGGGGTGGTTGGCATTACTTCCAGGTCTGTTTTTCAGTGGTTTGTATATTGGGTCCAGTTCAATGTGTTTGTTGATGGAGTTCTGGTCAGAATGCCAAGCCTCCAGAAATTCCCTGACATGTCTCTGTTTGACTCATGCTAGTATGGATGTGTTGTCCCAATCGAATTCATGTCCTTCTTTGTCTGTGTGTATTGAGACCAGTGAGACTTGGTCGTGTCTCTTGGTGGCTAGTTGGTGCTCATGTATCCTTATTTTCAGTTTTCTTCCAGTTTTCCAGTTCCATAGGCCAAACTGGAAGAAAAATGAAAATAAGGATACTCGAACACCAACTAGCCACCAAGAGACACAAAAAATTCTCACTGACCTCAATACACATGGGCAAAGAAGAACATGAATTCGACTGGGACAACACATCCATTATAGCATGAGCCAAACAGAAACAGCCAGGGAGTTCCTTGAGGCCTGGCATTCCAACCAGAACTCCATCAACACACACATTGAACTGGACCCAATATATAAACCACTAAAAAACAGAGCTGGAAGTAATAACAACCACCCTAGCAAACCGAGGCATATAAATAACAAGCAGGACAGAACACCAACGCTTCACTAGAGGCGCACTGACAATGTTACCTAGCAGGGTGACGAAACATCTGCAACCAAACACACCAGCTCAGTGAGCAAGTCTATAGCCTAAGCAACAAACCGAGCTACAAATCTTCTCAAAAACTTTAAAATGTATCTGTGGAATGTAGGACATAATCTTATAGGGGCCTGAACAAAGTGGACTATAGTGAGAAAAGTGGCAGAATCACATGAGAAGTCCAGTGAGCCCCATCTCAACTTCCTTTCTTTTGGTGAACAATATAATCAATTGTAAAAGTTCTAAAGTCTGATTTCATAAAACTTCAAAGATTGCACGCCACGGATAAAATCAGGACAGCAATCAGCAAAACTAACCCAAGCCAGAACAATAAAATGCTGTACAAAACTCACTGTGTATTTTAATTACTTTTGGGGCATCGAGGCAAGATTTGTACTCAGCAGTAGTGAATTACCTAATTAGGGGGATTATTGCTTGTTAACTATCTTATTAACTGCAAATCTCAACTCATTAATATGCAGTTTTCTACTGTACTAAAATGTGAGCAATCTAGAAGCTGAAATTGCTAGACATGGAAGTCAGATGGGTATCTCGTGATTTCAGTTCACTTCTTTCTCCAAAGAACCTCTATTAGATACCAATATCTCAGGGCATTCTCCACATGCACCAGGACACATCCATGGATATTTTGCATCTGATGTGCTAGCCTTGAAGAATCCTCATGGCACCTTTCTTCTACATTAATGCAGACTTCTACACTTCAATACTGCACCCCGGAGTTAAAGGCAACTTTCATTAAAATGCTACAGCAAGGACACTTTTCAGTCAGAGACATGCACCCAGCTCATTGACTGGACCAGGTTGTATATCCAAGTCAATTACTAAATAAGTACTAAATTTCTACCCCAATCTCACCTTCACTTGGTCCATCTCTGACTTCTCCCTTCCCTTCCTCGATATTTCTGTTTCTATTTCTGGGAATAGACTGGCTGCCAATATCCACTACAAACACTACCAACCAATTCCCACAGTTTCCTGGATTATACATCCTCATACCTTGCTTCCCATAAAGACTGTATTCCATTCTCCCAATTACTCCATCTCCGTCGCATCTGTTCTGATGATGCCAACTTTGACAAAGGAGCATCCAAAATGTCCACCTTCTTCCTCAACTGAGGATTCCCCAGTACTGTTGTTGACAGGGCCCTCAGCTGGGTCAGGCACATCTCCCACAGTTCAGCCCTCACCCCCTCCCTTCCCTCCAATGAAAGTGATAGAGTTCCCCTGGTCCTCACCTACCATCCCACCAGCAGCCACATCCGGAGGATCATTAGCTGCCATTTCTACCACCATAAGAGGGATGCCACCAGCAGACACATATTCCCCTTCCCATCAGCATTCTGCAAGGATCGTTCCCTTCGGGACACCCTGGTCCACTCCACCATCACTCCCAACATCCTCCCACAGCCCCACGAAACCTTCCTCTGCAACAGCAGAATCTGTAATACCTGCCCGTTTATTTCCTCCTTCCTCAATATCCAAAGGCCAATCAACATTCCAGGTGAAGCAGCACTTTACCTGCACTTCCCTTAATCTGGTCTACTGCATTCACTGCTCACAGTATGTTCTCCTCTACATTAGGGAAACGAAGCATAGACTAAGTGACCACTTCACAGAACATCTACATTCTGTCCACAAAAAAGAACTCCCGTCACCTGCCACTTCAACACGTCACCGTTTTCCCTGTCTAACATCTCTGCTTCAGGCATGTAGCAAAGCTCCAGAGCAGCTCAGTGCAAGCTGGAAGAACACCTCAATTACTATTTGGGAACTCAACAGCTTTCTGGATTCAATATTGAAGTTCAACAAGTTTAGGACTTGAGGCAACTTCACATGTGCTTACCCTAACCCCCAGACACTAGGCCTTCTAATCGCGTGGTCTGCTATTACTCACCACCCATTGTTAGCCACAAATTATCCACTAATAGCTATTAATTTTTTCCAGGCTGACCGGTATCTACTCCTTTGTCCAAGTATGCTCCTCTCTCTTTGGGCTCTATCTCTAACTATCGTTCACTCCTTAAGCCCTCCCTCCATCCTATCTTCTACACAAAAAAACAATCTTCTTCTAGCTACCATCAGTTCTGACGTGCTGTTCCTCCAGCCTTGGACATGTCGTACCAAGCGGAGGCTTGGAGACCGCTTTGTGGAGCACCTACGCTTGGTTCGTCACAAACGACTGTACCTCCCAGTCATGAACCACTTCAGCTCCCTCTCCCACTTCTTGGACGACATATCTATCCTGGGCCTCCTCCAGTGCCACAACGATGCCACCCGAAGGCTGGAGGAACAGCACCTCATATTCTGCCTGAGAACCCTGCAGCCCGATGGACTCAATGTGGACTTTACAAGTTTCAAAATCTCCCCACCCCCGACCTCATCCCAAGACCAGTCCCTCTCGTCCCGGCCTCCTCGACCTGTCCATCTTTTCTCCCACCTATCTGCTTCTCCCACTTCACTGACCAAACCCCACCCCCACTTCCTACCTACTAGCCTCATCCCCGCCTCCTTGACCTGTCCGTCTTCCCTCCCACCTATCCGCCCCTCCCTCCTCACTGACCAACCCCCATCCCAACTCTCTACCTACACTCACCTGTACTGGCTTCATCCCCGCCTCCTTGGCCTGTCCATCTTCTCTCCACCTATCTGCTCTCCTATCCACCTTCTATCATCACCTCCCCCTCTCTCTATTTATTTCAGAGCCCCCTTCCCCTCCCCCATTTCTGAAGAAGGGTCCAGTCCCGAAACGTCAGCTTTCCTGCTCCTCTGATGCTGCCTGGCCTACTGTGTTCATCCAGCTCCACACCGTGTTATCTCAGACTCCAGCATCAGCAGTTCCTACTATCTCAGAGTAATCAACAAGGTGGGATCTGAAAATATCCATAATAAGCAGACATTTCTTTATCCAATCCTTTTGGTCTGAAGCTCCAAACTTTCCTCAGCCACATTTTGAAGTCACCTTCATCATCCTTTATTATGAATGTGCATAGCTACTCTTTTTTGACAGTTGCTGTTATAGGATGGTTTTTTTCTTGAATATCTCCACTTCACTCAGCCTAGTCTCATTCAATACATACAGCAGCACAATGGTGAATCTACATTTTTCGAGGCTAGTTTTCATATTGGTATTGTTTTGCTCCAATGGTGCTTACTGTTTGACTGATAAACGTTTCAGAATTCGTGGGAATGGCATCCATTTTTCCAATACAGGCCAATCTACCTCCATTATTTTATCAATGTTTTGATTCTAAACTGCAGACATGTAACAATCCTGTTATCAAATTCTGCTTGACGACCCAGTGCAGGCTTGGTCTCCTGTCACCCTATAAAATTCTCTCTCTTCATCAAAACGGTACACTACCAGGGCTGCCTTTGAAAGCTGAAGTGCTTATTTTTTTTTCCCACTTGTTTCAAGGCAAAAATTTGGATAGATCAATGAGAAACTGAAATTCCATTCTGATGATTTTTAGAAGGGCCTGTTTCCAAGCTGTATGAATCAATTGACATAATTTGCAATTTCTTTTTCAAGTTGTGGCTACATGCTAGGCTTTTGTCTATTTGCACATTTATTCACATACTGACACATTCATGGGGTTTGGGCATTGCTGACTGAGTTAGTATTTATTGCCAGCTTGAGAAGGTGGTGAGCTGTCTGTTGAATTGCTATAGGGCTTGTTGTGTAGAAACACCCATATTGCGCATAGGAAGTGAGTTCCAGGATTTTGACTCAGTGACAGTAAAGGGACTGTAATACTGTTCCAATGTGTGGCTGAGTGGGGAGCTTGCATTTGTTTCCCATGGCCTTCTCGGTAGTAATGTTTATGGGTTTGATAGCTGCTGTCAGAGGAAACTTGTTTGATTACTGCAGTGCATCTCATATTTGTCACGCACAGCTGCCGCTGTGCATTGGTGGTGAAATGAGTGAATGTCGAAGGTGATGGATGGGTGCCAATATAGTGGGCTGCTTTGTCCTGGATGGTGTTGAATTTCTTGGGTGTAGTTGCAGCTGCACTCATCCAGGCAAGTGGACAATATTCCATAATACTCCTGACTTGTGCCTTGTTGATAGTGGAGACAGTAGGTGAGTTACTCACTGCAGGATCCTAGCATCTGACCTGCTCTTGTGGCCACAGTATTTACAAAGGTAAAGTCACCATAATTCCTGAGGACTATATATAGAACATAGAAGGTACAGCACAGGAGCAGACTCTATGGAGCACCACGTCTACAACAATTAAGATGCCAATCTGAATTAATCCCATTTGCCTGCACATGGTCTGTATCCTTCTATTCCCTGCCTGTTCATGTGTCTGTCTAAATGCCCATTAAATGTTGCTGTTGTATCTGCATCTACCACCTCCCTTGACAGCACATTCCAAGCACCTATCAGCATCTGTATAAAACATTTGACTCGCACATCTCCTTTTAACTTCCCACCTCTCAACTTGTGGTTATGCCCCCTTGAATATAACGTTTTCACCCTGGGAAAAAGACTCTGACTATCCACCCCATCCATGTGTGTATGCATGCATGTGTGAGTGTGTGTGTGTGTGTATAGAGTGGTGGGGTCACCTATAGTGCGATATTAACCCAACATCCTGGTTGAGGCTGTCCTCATGGGTAACAAACTTGGCTATCAGCATCTGCTCGGCGACTCTGCATTGTTGTGTGTCCCAAAGACCGACTTGGAGGATGTTTACCCGAAGATCTGAGGCCGAATGTCCTAGACTGCTGAAGTGTTCCCCAAATGGGAGGGAACATTCCTGTCTGGTGATTGTGGCACAATGTCCATTCATCCGTTGACATAGCATCTACATGGTCTCGCTAATGTACCATGTCCCAGGGCATCCTTGCCTGCAGCGTATGAGATAAACAATGTTAGCCGAGTCACATGTGTATCTGCCGTGCACGTGGTGGGTGGTGTTCCCACGTGTGATGGTAGTGTCCATGTCAAAAATCTGATGCGTCTTGCAAAGGTTGCCACAACAGGTTGTATAGTGCTGTGGTTTATGTTGTCATGAAGGCTGGGTAGTTTGCTGCGAATAATGGTCTGTTTAAAGTTTGGCAGTTCTTTGAAGGCGAGGAGAAGAAGCATGGGGAAGATTTTGGCGAGGTGCTCATTGTCATTGATAATGTGTTGAAGGCTCCGAAGAACATGGCGTATTTTCTCCACTCCCAGGTAGTACTGGATGATGAAGGATACCCTATCGGACGTATTCTGAGGAGGTCATTACGATTTTTCGCTGTGGCATGTTGGAACTGGAGATCGATGAGTTAAGCATTGTATCCTGTTCCTATGAGAGCATCCTTCAGCACCTTCAGGTGTCCGTTGCGTTCCTCTTCATCCAGACAGATCTTGTGTATGCATAGGACTTGTCTGTAGGGGATGGCTGTTTTAGTATGTTTAGGGTGGAAGTTGGAGAAGTGCAGCATCGTGAGGTTATCCATGAGCTTGCGGTAGAGTGAGGTACAGAGGTGTCCATTCCTGATGGAGATGCATGTGCCCAAGAATGAGACTGATTTTGAAGAGTAGTCCGTGGTAAGTCTGATGGTGGGATGAAACTTGTTGATATTCGCTACGTGGTCATTTCAGTGATTCCTCGCCATGAGTCCAAAGGAAGAAAATGTCATCAATGTATCTGGTGTATAGCATTGGTTGGAGGTTCTGTGCAGCAAAGAAGTCTTGTTCAAACCTGTGCATGAAAAGTTTGGCATATTGGATGCAAATCTGGCCCCCATGGCTGTTCCGTGTATCTGGATGAAGAACTGGTTGTTGAAGGTGAAGACGTTGTGGTCGAGGATGAAGCGGATGAATTGTAGGATGGCATCTGGAAATTGGCAGTTGGTGGTATTGCGTACTGAGGCTGTTGAGGCAATGCTGTTGTCGTGGGAGATGTTGGTGTAGAGCACCGAAACATCCATTGTGATAAGGAATGTTCCTCGTTCGACTGGTTCTTGGCTGCTGAGTTTCTGTAAGCTGCAGATTCCCTGTACAATGGGTTTCAAGATGCCCTTGACATAGCCAGAGAGGGTCTCACACAGGGTCCCATTGCCTGATACAATGGGATGTCCAGGTGTGTTGACTTTGTGTATCTTTGGAAGGCAGTAGAAGTCCCCAAGGCGAGAAGTACACGGGATGAGAGTGTATAGGGTACTCTGAAGGACTGGATCAAAAGTCTTTACCAGTGTGTTCAGTTGACAGCTGTGTTCTTTGGTTAGATTGGCAGGTAGTTGTCTGTAGTGTTCCAGGTTGTTAAGCTGTCGGTACACTTCCTTGCGGCAGTCCATTCTCTTGTGAATGACGATGGCTCCTCCTTTTTGTCTGCTGGTATGACGACAATGTTGCAATTGATCTTGAGAGCCTGGATGGTGTTGCGTCATGCTTGGGTGACGTTTTGCACTACCTTGTGAGTGTGGCTGATAAATCTGGTGTTCATGCATTCTCTGATGGCTTGAGCATACCTGTCAAGCTCCAGGCAATGGCACTCCAGAGGGTCCAGTTCAAATCCTTCTTTGTCCACCCGCCCATTGATCTCTCTGTCGACTAATCCGGTTCATTGGTTTCCTCATTGAGCTTGCTGCTGACACCTTGGAAGAATTCCTGGAGTCTCATTTGTTTGATGAATTCCTCTGCGTCTGTTGAGAGACCGGTGGGGCATCCCACACACACACGCGCGCGCACACACACATACACATACACTCTGTCTCTCTCTCTGTCCCTTCCTCACATACACACACTCACTCTCCTTCTCCCCCCTCTGAAACACACACACACACACACGCACACACACACGTAAATCTACGGGGTGAATTTGTATTTGTTCAAAAAGCACATAATTTATAGACAGTCAGTCAATGTGGCATTTTATAAATTCCTACTTTAGAAATAAAACCCACTAACTCCAAACCAAGACACAAACAGATTCTAAACAAGGTTTCACACCTGACGTGCATTGTCTGACCTCAAATGTCACCTCCTCTTTAAACTCATAAAACCTCTTGTTCTCTCAGGGCAGTGACTTGAAATGAATTCAGGGATTTACATACACATTAATCAATTAAAATCTTCTAACTAATTAAATATTTTAACAGCATCTTAGGTTTGTTTAATACATCCTCATCAGTGGTGTGACCCTTTGATCTTTTACTTATAAATTCTGTGTCTGATACTACCTCTCACACTAACACCTGAAGAAGGAGTAAGATTCCGAAAGCTTGTGTTTTCAAATAAACCTGTTGGCCTATAACCTGGTGTTGCGTGATTTCTGACCTTGTCCACCCCAGTCCAACACTGGCACCTCCACACATCATTCCTTAAACATATCAAAGCCCTAGAGAGATTCTTTTTTTTCTCGAAACTCTAATGTTCTTCTCTAGCATATTAAATTCTCTAATTGCTGTAAAATTATTCATCTGTTCTGCAATCTCAATGAATTTATGTTTGAACAGGGCTGTGTATCTGCTATTCCTTCCTTAATTCATATTGTCATATCAGAGGACAGGTTTGGTGGGAAATCTGCAAGTGCTAGTGAGCTAGTAACCTTGGCAGCATTGTTGGTGTACTGGAGCTGAAGGAGGTGATTAGTCACATACGAATGAGTGGACTTACACAAGAATGAGATTGACTTCAGTCTTAAGTGGTGGCAAATGAAAGAAATTGGCTTTCTAAACAGTTAGAGTTGACTTATCCTGAGGACTGTGAAAATATAAAATTATTTTGGCCATAATTTGCAGGTTGATTTTTATAGGAAATTTGCTAGTTACCCAAACTTCTTGTTCGGACACTTGAACTCTTCTCGAGAATGGCTCACACCTGGCATGCACAGAGCCCACCTCAGTGTACACACCTAGTTGGAATCGGAACGCGTTGCTGGTATCACCGTGCACACTGCTGCGATCATGACCCTGGTTATGCCCAGCTGCAGGCCCTCTTATCTCCCACCAAATCTGATGTTGGCTGCCGAGCTATTGTTCCTCCTCTCAGGGCTGAATGGGTTTTCCTGATCACTGGAGGATGGCTTTTCGATTAAGGTGAATGGTTTTGATGGTTTGGAATGTCTTGTATTTCCCTTGGATGCATGTTCATTAAGTTTTGAATAGTAGTGTAAATGTTCTTACATCCAAAGGTGAAACAAGTTTACATGTAGCACAATGGAATGTTCTGTATTTTTGTGCCTGAGCACTGTTTGGGAAATGAATGACTTTGTACCTCTGTAGGCTGCAGAAGGTCTGAAGTTGTTTGTTTCACGCAGCCTGGCTTCCATTGTTTCAATCTACGGCATGATTGTGGGTCTTCCTTTCAGTTCTGCAAGCTAACCCCTGTTCCAGACATCTACCTCTGGACTTGCATATTACCCAGACTGTCCCAACAAGCCTTTTCCTGGTTCAGTTAAGGCCCAAGGTTCCTCGAGTCCAAAAAGGTCAGTGAATTTTAGTTCAATGTAATTTCCACAAACTTACAACTTCAGTCCAGGGTATATCCATAAACTGATGGGGATTTTGCCCCACCTTGCACAATGTCCCTCAGAAGTCACTCAGTGTCATACTCACAATTCACTATTCTCTTTAACTTAGTATCATCTGCAAATGTAGAGATTTTGCCCTCAACACCCATCTCAAAATCGTTTATATAAATCAGAAAAAGTAAGGATCCCAAAACAGATCCCTGAGGAACTGCACTTTCAACTCATCTCAAGTCTAAAAAAAGCCCATCCCCACCTATACCTATTCTGTGTTTCCTATCTTTTAGCCAACTTCTAACCCATGCTGCCAAAGACCCATCAATCCCAAACATTTCTAATTTGCTAAACAACCACCATGTGGCATCGTATCAAAAGTTTTCTGCAAGTCAAAATAAACAAAATCCACAGCACTATCCTTATCCACTGCCTATATTACACATCATAGAACGCAATTCAGTTTGTCAGACATGACTTGCCCTTACAGAGCCATGTTGACTGTGTAGTATTAATTTATTTTTCTCTAAGTGTATATTTCTCTCTTCCTGTGTTATGGCCTCCATTTATTTTCATAGTATTGACATCAAGCTGATAGGTCTGTAGTTTCCTGAGTTGACCTTTGCCCCGTTCTTAAACAACGGTTTCACTTTTGTAATCCTCTAGTTCCCCAGTACTAATCCAGTGGTCAGAGATGCCTGGAAAATTTCTGTCAATGGCTCCACAATTTGATCCCTTCCCTCTCTCAACAGGATGGGATTCATCTCATCTGGGCCTGGTGACTTCTGTGCCTGGAATGCCACCAGCATTTTTAGCACCTCTTCTTTATCTATAACTATACTGTTCAATTGCTCAACAGCCACAATTTCACCTGGGCCATTTTCATTATTTTTCAAATTGGTAAAGACAAAAGCAAAGTACTCATTTAGTATATCTGCCATACCCTTTGCTTCAGTGAGCAGATTACCCTGCTTATTCCTTATGGGCCCCACTCTACCTTTCACTCATCTTTTACTATTAATATATTTGAAGAAAATTTTATTATTTGTTTTAGCTCAGTCTGCCATGCTTTCCTCATGCTTCCTCTTAGCCTTCCTTAATCCAGCCTTGGTCTACCTCCTACATTTGAGATACCCTTCCTGATTTCTATTGCTATTATTATTTCAGCATGTATCATATTTCTCCCTTTTCTCCTTATTTTCGCATCAATATCCTTCGCCATTCAGGAAACTTTAGCTTTAGATACCCCATATTTATTTTTCATGTGTATGAACCAGGTTGCATCTTATTCATCTGTCCTTTGAAAGTCTCCCATTTTCCATCCACTGTTTTATCCAGCAAAGTGCGTTTATGATCAACCTGCTCCAGTTCAAAGTTTAGCTCCCTAAATTCTGCCTTGTTCCAGTCTGGGATCTTAATCCTTGACTGATTTTTAATCCCTTGCCAATGAAGTATTGAACTTATTGTATAATGATCACTATTTCCCAAATGGTCCCACACTCTGACATTATCCACTTGGTCTGCCTCATTTCCTAAGACTAGATCCAGCACAGCTCTCTCCCTAGTAGGATTGGTAATGTACTGTTCCAGAAAGTTCTGCTGCACACATTGCGGAATTTCTCCCCTTCCATACACCACAATCTATGTTTTTCACAGTCTACCCTACAGTAATTGAAATCGCCAATTATCAAAACCCTGCTGGACCTGCAGATTTCCATAATCTGCCTCCAAATGCTCTCTTCTACCTCCTCCCCATTATTTGGATGTCTATAATAAACCACAATAAAGCCACCACTCACTTCCTGTTTCTCTTTCCAACCATATAGATTCTAATTCAGGAACCATATCTCATTCAAGGGCTTTGGTACTATCTTTGACCAAGATTTCTACACTGCCTCCCTTTTGACCCTATTTCTACTAAAAGCTGTATAACTCGGGATGTTAAATATCTAGTCCTGCTCTGGCTTGAGCCATGTTTCTGTCAATGCTACTATATCATATTTTCCAAAACCAAATTTGCTTCTAGTTCCCCAAATTTGTTCACTCTATTCTATGCATTTACATACATACAATTTAACTCAGCTCTTATTTGTTTCTTGTCCATTCGAAGGTGACCATGTCTTTGTTCAATGTCAACACTCAAGCTTTCCTTCAGCTTCTTTATCTCATTCCCCATATTCTCACTTTCGCCTTCAATGGCACTTCCAAAACATGACTCATTAGTCAACCCACCCACCTGCCTGGCAAGTTTAAATCCACCCCCACAACACTACTCACTCTCTCAGCCAGGAGGTTAGTGCCATTTCTGCACAGGTGAATCCCATTTCTTCTGAACAGCCTTCTCCTTTCCTAAACGTGATCCCCAATATCCCAAAAATTCCAAAATGCTCCCTTCTACACTATCTCTGAAGCCACACATATACCTGCCTGATCTGCCTTTGCCTATATGGTGAAGCTCATGGCATGGGTAGTATTTCTGAGATTATTACCCTAGACATCCTACGTTTCAACCTACTCGCTAACTCCTAAACTGATCTTGCAAGACCTCTAAGCTGTCCCTCCCTGTGCTGTTGGTTCACACATGAAACACAACCACTGGTTGTTCACCCACCTTTTCCAGAAGTTTATCTGGACATTTTATGATGTACCAAATCCCTGCACCCAGGAGGCAACAGACCATAGGGTACCCAAGTAATAAAAATAATCAAGAAACTCTTGATTGAATGCCAAAATTTACCAGCGAAGTAGCATTCAGATGAAAGAGATTGGTAAGTTTGTCTTACTTGTCCAAATGAGCAAACGTTTGACAAGGTAGATAACATATTATTTGATTTTATGATATATTTAATCTTGTACCAATAGAAATGGATATTTAGTGCCGTCATCTGGTACGAACAGTTGAGTATCATCTTTACCTTATAGACATCAATAGTAAATTCACACAATGGTATTTTCATTATTTTCTTTTCCATCATTCACTGGATGTGATCATCACTGCAGTCCCAATTTACCTTTGCAAAGATATTGTAGAGCCACCAATTAGAACTACTGCAGTCTGCATGTTTAAATACTCTCATAGTGCAAGAAGATAAGAAGCTGCAGGATTTTGAGTCAGTGATGAGGAGGAGATATATTTCTAGGTCGGGACAACATATGACTTAGAGAAGAACATGAAGGTGGCGATGATTACCTCATCTGTTGTCTTTGTCTTTCTACGTATTAGAGCTCAGAGTTTTGGGATGTGTTGTGGAAGTAACCTTGGCAAGTTCATATTGTGTATTTTATGTGCCCGCATACAACCATTGAGAGATGATGTTGGAGGGACTAAAATGTTGAACATGGCATTGAGGTGCAAATCAAGTAGGTTGCTCTGTCCTGAATGACGTCAAGCTTCTTGTGTGTTGTTGAAGCTGCATTCATTCAGCAAATGCAGAGTTTTCATTGCAATCATAACTTGTGCTTTATGAATGCTGGGTAGGCTTTGGGGAATCTGGAGCTGTATCACTTGTCACAAATTGCCCAGTGTCTGACCTACTCTAGCAGCAAAGTGTTTAATTTGGTTGGTACAGTCATTTTCGTAGAATTCCATCTGTGTGGAAACAGGTCATTTGGCCCATCAAGTCCACACCGACCCTCCAAGTAGCATCACAGCCAGACCCACCCAATCCCTGTAACCCTACATTCCCCATGACTAATCCACCTAAACTGCACATCTCTGGATACTATGGGCAATTTAGCATAGCCAATTCACCTAACCAACACATCTTTGGGTTTTCTTGTCAAGAGGAGGGATTCACTGATGGTAATGCCATTCAATGTCAAGGTGAGACAATTTGACCCTTTTTTTGTCATTGCTTGCTGAAAAAGAAACTATGGAAATGACAGATGATTTGGAAAGACATTTTGCATCTGTCTTCAATGTAGAGGATACAAATAACATCTCAGAAATAATTAGAGGCGTAAGGAAGGAAGGGTTTCAAAACAACTACAATTACCAAGGATAGGGTACTAAGAAAATTCACAGAGATAAAAACTGACAAGTGACCAGGTCCCAGTGGACTTCATTCTATGGCTTTAAAAGAAGTGGCTTCTGAGATAAGAAATTTCTAAAATTCTTCTAATTCTGGAAAAATCCCATCAAATTGAAAACTAGTGCAATCAGACAGTGTAAACATGGTTTTGTTAAAGGAAAATTGTTTTGACTAATTCAATAAAGTTCTTTGAGGAAGTAACAAGCATCATCAATAAAGTGATCAGTGTTGAGGCATCAACTATTTAAAACCTATATGAATAATCTGGATGAAGGAACTGAGTGTGTAGTTACATTTGTTGATGACACAAAGGGATGGAGGAGAATAAGTTGTGAAGAAGTGACAAGGTGCCTGCAATATAGTTGAGTGGGCAAAAAAATGGCAGATTGAGTACAATGTAGTAATATGTGAACTTGTCCATTTGACAGGAAGAAAAGAATAGCAGCATATTAATCAAATAAAGAGAGATGGTAGAACTTAGTGCACAGGGGGAGTCTGGGTGTCTGGCACTTGAATCACAAAAAATAAATACACAGATAAGCAAGTAATTAATTAAATGTAGTGATCAGAATGAGGTTGGCCAGGTGGACCTCATTGAATTGTGTTCCCGATTGGGGCTGTTAACCTAGGCCAATCAGGGAGTCCTGGCTGACAGATATAAACAGGAATCCCAGGGATTCTCCTCACTCTAGGGACTGGCTCTGAGCTAGCTAAGATAGGGCATGATAACATTAGTAGTTCAGAGAAATTCCATACAACTGATTCCTAGGATGAGGGAATCTTCTTACGAGCATAATTTGAATAGGTTGGACCTGAATGCACTGGAGTTTAGAAGAGAGATTGTATTGAAAAACACATGGTCATGAAGGGATGCAGATGGATGCTGAAACATGCTTTTTTCTTATGGGAGAGGCTAGAATTGTGGAACACAGTTCAAAAATTTGTGGTCTCTTATGCAAGACAGAGATGAGCAGAATTGTTTTTTTCTTGGAATATCATTCATCGGTGGAATTTTCTTCCCCAGAGAGCAGTGGAAGCTGATTCATTGAATATTTTTAAGCCAGAGGCACAGAGTTTCTTGATTAACACAGCAATCAGTTATTGGGATAGGTGAGAATGTAGGGCTGATACCACAATCAGATGAATACCATAGCAGGGTCATGAAGCTAAATGATTTACTGCTGCTCCTAATTCATATGGTTTCTACAGTCATATGTACTTGAGTTACATGAATGTTACTTGCCACTAACCAGTCTTGTTAAATGTGGATGGGGACTGCAAATGAAATGCATGAAATGTAATGATTAATGAGCTTTCTGACTTTATAAGGGAGGAATCATTATTAATAAAGCAGCTACAAGGGCCAATGACACATTCCTGAAGAATTTTTGCACTGTAATGGGGCTGAAATGACTGGTTTTCAATAACTACTCCTATCTTCCTTTGTGCGGATTGGCTGCGAGAAGAAACAATCATAAATAACAATCTGTACAAAGTTGCATTGGCTTATTTGCTCACAGCAAGGTCATGCTGCTTCTGCAAGTAACCGATTTTTTTGTCAAAGATTCAGTGAAATCTGATTGCATAATTAAGCTAAAACCACATTTGTTGTCAGATTAAAAATAATTTATACTGTGGGCAATACAAATATGTAGTTTATGAACAAATTGTCACAAACAAACTGCTTATTTTCATAGCAGGCATAATGGACTGCTGGACTGTTTTAAATTAGTGAAGTAATTGGCCATTTTGTAACATAACACAGCATTTTGTTCACTTCCTTCGTGCCCTTTGCACAAGCTATCTCATTAACTGAAGTACTCGACAAAGTTTCTTAAAATGGTAAAATTCTTGAGCACACCTGCTACCTGGATAAATAACTTGAAATATTTAATATGATATGGTGACATCAGTGAGAAAATAAAATCTAAACCTGTAAAGATGGGAAAGGATTGGACCATATGTCATGACAAGCTTTTCTCCTTTATTTTTCAATATATGATTTTTTTAAACTTCCAACTAGTTGGAACTGTTGCAAATTGGACTGGGACAAGGAAAAATGATTAAATGATGCAAAGGTATCTTAGGGCAGAGATGAGAGAATAAACAAATTACTCAGTCTTGAACTGTATGTAAAAAGATAGACTCCCTATGCTCCAGACACACACTTATCATAGTCTCGGGAAGACATTGACAAATGCAAAGTACTGGATGTAGGCACTATAATTATAATAGTATTATATACTATAATTATAACTCTCGGAAATTAGACTTTTGGAGATATACACTGGTACCTGCACTTCAAGGCAGATTTAGGGAGCCTTTGGCAGATTACTGAAAGATAAACCACTTTTCTATGCTTCTCTCTCAAAGAAACTGACACCAAGCTCCCTGGAAGCAGCCTCAAGGAAGAAGCATCAGTACAGGAGCTGCACAGGATCAGTACTTCAATTGTTTTGAACACTGGTAAATCTGCACCCGGAGTATTATGTGCAGTTCTGGTCTACTTGCTTAAGGAAAATGTTAGTTGCTATAGAAGGATTGCTATGGATGTCCACCAGACTGAAACCTGGGATGCTGGAATTTTTCTCTGTGGAGAGATGAGGAGATTGGGCCTTTATTGTGTGCAGTTTAGAAGAATGAGAGGCATATGGAAACTTATGACAATACAGTGTGGAGCTGGAGGAACACAGCAGGTCAGGCTGCATCAGAGAAGTAGGAAAGTCGACTTTTCAGATCAGGACCTTTCATCTCTCCTGATGAAGGTTCCTGACCTGAAACGTCGACTTTCCTGCTCTTCTGATGCTGCCTGACCTGCTGTGTTCCTCCAGCTCCACACTGTACTGACTCTGACTCCAGCATCAGCAGTTCTTGCTATCTCCAAAACTTATGACATGCTACCCTCAGAGATCCATTGAAGAGAAGAGATGATAATTCACTTTCTTCTGGATTGTGTTTTTGTATCTCCTTCCAGGCTTTATTTGCAATGGTTTTTGCTAAGGTTCATCCTCAGTTATTTTGTAAAGCAGAACTCTGTGCTTTCTGGACTGTTCCTAAAAAAATGCATTCCGCAATGGACATTAACTACAGCTGAGGACCAATATTTGATCTGCCTGAAACTTGGTCTCTCAATGCAATGAAATTGGCATATTCCAAGGTCCAGGACAATATACTGAGGGACATACTAAAGCATTAAGCAACAACTGCAAAAGCTGAATGGGGAAAGGCAATGGCCAAAGGCTGTCTCATCATAGTACCCTAAGAGGCTGGAATCCAAGTAAATTCTCTCAGGATGTGTGAAGCACAATGTTTGATGTGAAATGCAAACGTATGTTGTAAATATGAAGTTATAATCTTTGTGAGATTCCTCAGAGTACAATTAAATATAACTTGAATTGAACTGCACTACACGTAATGTCAAATTTGAACTGTTATACAACATGCATCTATAACCTTTGTGAATAATGTATGTTTTTGAAAAATAATAGCTTACTAAGTAGTCAGTGAATACTTTGAAATACAGAACTGAGAAGAGTTTCTGAATAACATCCATTATAATGAAGCAAAACCCTTCAGATATTGAAAATCTGAAATGAAAATATAAAATGCAGAAAATACTTAAGTCTGATGGCATATGTGGAAAGAGAAACAGAGTTAATGACCCAGGACTGTAATCTTTCATCAGAACTGGAAGAAGTTCTAAATTTAATAAATTTTGAGCAAGTGAAAGAGGAGGGGTGTGAAGCAGAAGTGAATGTTTGTGATTGGGTGGAAGGCAAAAGACACTACATATTTAAAGCTTTCATGTTGCAGCACTAATGAGCTCAACCATGTCTGACGTGTTGAGAAAATAAAATTAATTTGGGGTCATATTCATTTTTAAGATAAGTATCAGTTGTTCCCAAGGTACACAATCTATTGTTGTACTTAATTTCAATTAATGATTCACCTTCTGCTAAATGCAGCTGATTTTAGCATGGGATTAAACAGTGTAATTATTCAAAACAAATACATAGTTCAAGCTACAATTTAAGACAAACTTACATAAAAGTTGCTCAACATGCAGTTAGATCTGTCCCTAACCAAATCACTGCTGTAAATATGCAGAGCATTTATGATACTTGTCCATTGATGAAATAACTCAATAGCTCTACTTATTGTCATTTTTTTATGTCCTTAGCACACTTCAGCATCCAGCTCATCAGCAGAAAAGACAAATTTCTGAATGATCAAACTACTTCAGTGAAAAAGAACAGTCAGTTCTGATCTGGGCCTTGTCTTGGTTAAGCAATTTAATTTGAATAAACATATTTTATATTCTGACCCAAATAAGTACTCTGACTAATTCTTCTTTGAGTTAATGACACAATAAGAGTGGGAGCTGTGGAACATGAAAGAGACCAGAGCTTGAATGGAAAATACTTTTTCTTTTGTTTTTGTTCTGCAGAGTACATGGTATTCTTCAATTCACTTCAGTAAACAAAAATACTTCATGAACAGAGAACTCTGCCTTTATTTGTGTACAATTATATTTTACATACATCGTTCTCTTCATTGAAACATGATTGATTAGTAGAGAAGGAAATTTCGTTCAGGTCATCTTTAACATCTTTTCCATTTGTTTTTACTTTTTCCCAAATGATGGAAAGAGTGAGAGAGGGAGAGAAAGGAGGGAGAGAGAGATGTATTCTGTATACATTTATACATTACCTGTAGATCTATTAGATCTATACATAATTCAAGAAAATTAATTATAACTTTCAGATATTGTGTGAGAAATACAGAGCTGTTAGCTCTTTCAATTAATAATATTTGCAATCTAAAAGTATTCTAATTAGACCCATTGCCCCTGATATTCTCACTAACAATTGAACAGAACACTGGTTATAGGCCTAGAGATTTAATGGTTCACATTATTGTGGACAGCTGCTCCATAAGCACAAAATTAGCAAATCAACCCTCACACATTTCTCACATGAAATAATTGTTTATGTAAGAGACCACATATTTTTCATTTTTGGGCCTATAAACTGAAATGGAAGTTGGATGCCATTTAACTGACATACCAGGAGAGTTTGGCAACATGAAAAACAAATATTACATATTCCTGGTTGTGCTATACAATGTTGCTCCTTAAAGAGAGTGAGGAAAAGAATTTGAAAATGAATGACACCAGGAGTATTTTGAGGTAAGGAAATTCTGCCTGATGACAGAGAGAGAGAGAGCTATACAACATGGAAACAGACCCTTCGGTCCAACTCATCCGTGCCGACCAGATATCTTAAATTAATCTAGGCCCATTTGTCAGAATTTGGCCCATATCCCTCTAAACCCTTCCTATTCATATGCCTATCCAGATGCCTTTTAAATGTTGTAATTGCACCAGTCTCCACCACCTCCTCTGGCAGCTCATTCTATACACACACCATCCTCTGCGTGAAAAACCTGACCTTTAGGTCCCTTTTAAATCTTTCCCCTCTCACCTTAAACCTATGCCCTCTAGTTTTGGACTCCCACACCCCAGGAAAAAGACCTTGGCTATTCATCTAATCATGCCCCTCATGATTTTATAAACTTCTAGAAGGTCACCCCTCAGCATCCCACACTCCAGGGAAAATAGCCCCAGCCTGTTTAGCCTCTCCCTACAGCTCAAATCCTCCAACCCTGGCAACATCCTTGTAAATATTTTCTGAACCAAGTTTCACAACATCCTTCCTACAGCCATGAGACCAGAATTGCATGCAGTAATTATCTAACCAACCTCCTAGACAGCTGCAACATGACCTCCCAACTCCTGTATTCAATGCACTGACCAATAAAGGCAAGCATACCAAATGCCTCCTTCACTATCCTGTCTACCTGGGACTCTACTTTCTAGGAACTATAAACCTGTACTTCAAAGTCTGCTCTCTGTTGTTCAAATTGCAGTGCACCAGGGCAACAGAGAATACATCCTAAGCCTGGGAACTGAAAGCATATCTTTATCTCTTTCTCTTTTCTCTCCTTCTCTTGCTCTTTCTCTCATGTGGGAAGAAGACAGAAAAAACTAAAAAAGCGTTCAAGTAGGAATTCTAAAAAGAAAAGGTTTAATTCGACTGGATCAGTTATCAAAGTGAAGAATGAGCATCACTTAATAGACAACAGCATGTTATCAGTACTAAAATCAAAGATAACCGTGTGAGACAACTTTATCCACAGTTGAAATTCTGGATTTTTGATCTTAAGAATTTTGTTCACCTGTGTCTATTCTGTCTAACAGTATCTGTGTCTAACCATTTGTATGCTGTCTGTCTAGTTATGAATGAATCTGTGTATTTGATGTTTTTCAAGGGGTGTAGGTTAAGTTGCACAGTAGTAGATTAGAAATCCTTTCTTTTCTCTGCTTTCTGTTTGAATTAAGTGTGTTACAACACTTCAAGTCTTTTTATTTTATTAATGACGAAAACTGGTGTGAATTGATTCCATCTTGATTAACAGTCCAGCAAACGAATTGGTCACTTTGGTGATCACATTTGAATTTTGTACATTTTAGGATGACTTGTGGAACTGAGGGGCACCATTATCAGTGCTGTCTTTCCAGTTAAGTTATAACACTAGGTGATTATACTGTGGATTTAAAATAGCTTCCAGCCACGGATATCCCCAAAGGAAATTCATTGGGATAGAACTGCATATTACGTGCGATAGCAAGAACTGCAGATGCTGGAGCAGAGATAACACAATGTGGAGCTGGAGGAACACAGCAGGCTAGGCAGCATCAGAGGAGCAGGAAAGCTGATGTTTCGGCACCTGGCCAGCTGTGTTCCTCCAGCTCCACACTTTGTTGTCTCTGCATATTAGGTGTGTTGGTTTTACTGTTCAATATTTATAATTTATTATTAATATTTTCTACAGATGCACTTAGTCTGTAGACTTAACCTCTTAATATTGTTTAATTCCAGACATTCAGAAATCAAATGAGTGTAAATTTACCAGGACAGTTTCAGGTTGGGGCATTTTAGCTGCAAGGTTAGGTTAAGGAAGTTAGGATTGTTCTTCCTGGATCTGAAGGGGAGATTTGATGGAGGTGTGTAAGATTATAACAAGTCTTCACAGCATAGACCGGAAAAACTGTTCTCACTTGTTTAAGGCTCTAGGACTACGGGTCACAGACAATGATTTTGGGCATGAGATGCAAGAGATATTGAGGAAGAACTTTCTGTGCAACAAGAGGTAGCAACTAGCAAATCATTGCATATGAGAGTGATGGAAGCAGAGACCATCAATGGTTTCAAATGAAATTGACCACTTGAAGAGCAACAGGAATGGAGAAAGGAAATGTGACTGACTGTAATAATCTACAGAAAGCTGCATGGACTCAAAGGCCTTTTGTGCTGTAAATAAATTGAGGGTTGTTTAGTAATCAGGCCAAATGTTTAATTAAATTCTCTACACGCTCCTTCTCTCAGAATGCAAAAATTGTAAGGCTGAGATCACGGAGGATGTGGGTCTATTTGTGGAATTGGCAATTCACTAAGAACCTGAGTTATAAGACTGGGATAAGATGTTTAATTTTAACAGGCTATTTGAACTACTATAACTTTTATACTGTTGTAGATTGAGGTAAGCTTCTTGTTTCTTGGTTCATTGATCGTGTTTGCTTTCAGCTCTTAATGAGTGATGTTCAAACATAAAATATAGATGTCCAGCTGTCAACATCAAACAATGTACTTGTGTCATACTTATGGTTCTGAAGCAAAAAGCTGAGGTACTTGTTTGTCTACAAACATAAACAGGAGTAAAGTGTCAATTGAATCAGTCAGATGGAGCATAGTGAGATGGTAAAAATGCAATAAGTGTATCAGTCTCTCCCCTCTTATTTTTGCCTATCTGTCTTTCATTTTTGCTTTATTTTACTTCCTTTATCCCAGTTTTGCTTTACAACTCTGAAAAAAGGCTATTCCAGTTTATGAAGCAATACAGCAACAATTATATTGCATTGTATCACTAATATGTTAAAACATCCCAAGGTCCTTCAACAGGAGCTTTAAGAAATAAATTAGGGTGGCTATTAGAGATAGTTTTTAAGGAGTGTCTTAAAGGGAGGCAGAGAGGTTTAGCAAAAGGAATTCCAGAGCTTAGGCTTCATTAACGAAATGGACAGCTACCAGCAAAATTCAGGAGGTCAGAATTATAGGAGTACACATGCGTTGCAGGATTCTGACACTTCAGGAGAGATAGGAACCGATGAGTCCCTGGAAGGATTTGACAACACAATGAGAATTTTAAGCTCAAGATATTGTTTTTGGTGGTTGGCGTAGGCTAACAAGAACAGGGGTGATGTGTGAGATTGAATCAGAGATAGTAGGAACTGCAGAGGCTGGAGAATCCGAGACAACAAGGTGCAGGGCTGGATGAACACAGCAGGCCAAGCAGCATCATAGGAGCAGAAAGGCTGACGTTTCGGGCCTAGACCCTTCATCAGAAAAAGGGGAGGGGAAGGGGGTTCTGAAATAAATAGGGAGAGAGTGGGAGGCGGATAGAAGATGGATAGAGGAGAGGATAGGTGGAGAGGAAACAAACAGATCGAAGAGGCGGGGATGGAGCCAGTAAAGGTGAGTGTAGGTGGGGAGTTAGGGAGGGGATAGGTCAGTCCAGGGAGGACAGACAGGTCAAGGGAGTGGGATGAGGTTAGTCGGTAGGAGATGGGGGTGCGGCTTGAGGTGGGAGGAGGGGATAGGTGGGAGGAAGAACAGGTTAGGGAGGCGGGGACAAACTGGACTGGTTTTGGGATGCGGTAGGGGGAGGGGAGATTTTGAAGCTTGTGAAATCCACATTGATACCATTGGGCTGCAGGGTTCCCAAGCGGAATATGAGTTGCTGTTCCTGCACCCTTCGGGAGGCATCATTGTGGCAATGCAGGAGGCCCAGGATGGACATGTCGTCTGAGGAATGGGAGGGGGAGTTGAAATGGTTCGCGACTGGGAGGTGCAGTTGGTTATTGCGAACCGAGCGTAGGTGTTCTGCAAAGCGGTCCCCGAGCCTCCGCTTGGTTTCCCTGATGTAGAGGAAGCCACGCCGGGTACAGCGGATGCAGTATACCACATTGGCAGATGTGCAGGTGAACATCTGCTTGATGTGGAAAGTCTTCTTGGGGCCTGGGATGGGGGTGAGGGAGGAGGTATGGGGGCAGGTGTAGCACTTCCTGCGGTTGCAGGGAAAAGTGCCAGGTGTGGTGGGACTGGAGGGGAGTGTGGAGCGGACAAGGGAGACACGGAGAGAGTGGTCCCTCCAGAAAGCAGATAAGGGTGGGGAGGGAAAGATGTCTTTGGTGGTGGGGTCAGATTGCAGATGGCGGAAGTGTCGGAGGATGATGCGTTGGATCCGGATGTTGGTGGGGTGATACGTGTGGACGAGGGGGATTCTTTTTTGGTTCTTATTGCGTGGACGGGGTGTGAGGGATGAGTTGCGGGAGATGTGGGAGACACAGTTGAGGGCGTTCTCAACCACTGAGGGGGGCGAAGTTACGGTCCTTGAAAAACGAGGACAACTGAGATGTACGGGAGTGGAATGCCTCATCCTGGGAGCAGATGCGGCAGAGGCGAAGGAATTAGGAATAGGGGATAGCATTTTTGCAGGAAGGTGGGTGGGAGGAGGAGTATTCTAGGTAGCTGTGGGAGTCAATGGGCTTGAAATGAATATCGGTTTCTAGGTGATTGCCTGATATGGAGACAGAGAGGTCCAGGAAGGGGAGAGAGGTATTAGAGATGGTCCAGGTAAACTTAAGGTTGGGGTGGAAGGTGTTGGTGAAGTGGATGAACTGTTCGAGCTCCTCGTGGGAGGCGGCGCCGATACAGTCATCAATGTAACAGAGGAAGAGGTAGGGTTTAGGGCTGGTGTAGGTATGGAAGAGGGATTGTTCCACATAACCTAGGATTTGGTGCTGGTAAAGATAAGGGCAGCAGAGTTTTGTATGATTTCCCATTTATGGAAGATTGAATTTGTGTGGAATGACCAGTAAAACAGTCAAGTCTTGAGATAAAAAATGCATGAATGAAGATTTTAGCAGCATATTAGCCAATACAAGGCAGAGATGGGCAATGTTACGGAAGTGAAAATAGGTGGTTTCAGTGATAGTGTGTATATGGAATCAGAGGCTTAACTTGAAGTCAAATATGATGCCTCATTTACACGAGTCTGGTTCACCCTCAGACAGTTGCCAGGAGAGGGATGAAATCAGTACCCAGGGAATGGAATAGCGAGAGCCAAAATCAATAGCTACTGTCTTTGGAATAATTAATTGCTGGAAAATTATGCTCATCCATTCCAGTCGGTGGACAAACATTCGGAAAATGTAGTAACCTTGAAGGGTTTGTTGTGGATATTATTGAAGTGAGGCTGGTTGTCATCAATGTATGTGTGAGATTTGATACAGTGGTTTCAGATGATCTCCTCAAGAGGTAACGCACAGATGAGAAATAGGAAAGGGTCAATGGTCAACATTTAGCTGGACACCACAGATAATAGTGCAGTAGTGGGGAATACAGCATTTTCAGGAGTCTGTATTATTAGCTAGATAAATAAAAAATAATTTGGGCCAGACAAACATATCCCACCTGGTTGAAGGATGGTGTTGAGGCATTGGAGGAAGATCATTGATTATCCTTGTCAAAGACCTCAGAAAGATTGATAAAGACAAAGGGAGATAGCGTACCTTCTCAAACTCACCTAGGACATGATTTATGGCTTTGATATAGTAAGAGTAGAACCCTGATTAAAAGGATTCAAGCACGGAGTTCTGGGGGATAAAGTGCAGATTTGGGAAATGACAGGACATTGGAAAGGAGATGGAAATTGGAAATGGGGCTGTGATTTGCAACGACAATGGAGGCAAGGTCTTTATTTTTCAGGAGACGAGGATGAAGGCAGATTTGAAGGGGAGATAAAATACTTGACAAGAGAGAACAATTAACACTAGCAGCTGTCTTGAGGTCCAAGAACGAAAGTCAGGTCGTCAGTAGTCCTGTGGGAATAGATTCAAAGGAAAAGAAGTTGAGCCTCATTGAAAATGTGAACTTGAAGAGGGTAAGTGGGAAGATAGCGCAAAAGTCACAAAAACAAAACGGGAAAGTGGACCTACCATGGCTGACAAGGAAAATATTAGATCTAAGGCACATACAAATTGACCAGAAAAAGTAATAAGTCTGAGGACTGGGAGTAGTTTAGATTTCAGCAAAGAAGGGCAATGGGATTGATTATAGGGAGGTAAATAGAGTATAAAAGTAAGTTTGTGGGGACTATACAAACTACTTGTAAAAGCTTCTGTAGGCATGTGAAGGGAAAAAAACTCAAGAGACTATGGTCTCCTCAATCTCTCTGCATAGGTCAATCCCACTTTTCCAGGAATCAGTCTGGTGGACACTAGTTACTGTTATTCTATGGCAAGTATATTATTCGTTCGGTAAGGAGATGAAAACTCTCGATGCAGTCTCACCAAGCCTCTACACAACTGTTTGAATTGTCAAACAGTTGATTCTCATTTAGAAATATGATCCTGAGGCAGGCAGGTTTAGGACTGAAATCATTTATATGCACTTCCACTGAATATTGAGACAGGACTTTGATTGAATTTATTACTGCTTTACTTGTATTCTCATTTTATATATCAAACTAATTTATTTTCAGTTCTTTGACCATTCTGAAATGAATATCATTCATAAAGCAAAATAATCTGTTTGTGTTTGTTCTTGGTACATGAATTGTGGACCAAATTCAATTTACTCAAGCCCCTCTTTTGATGAAAAAGAATAATGTTAATTATGTTTATATAATCATTGCAGTACATGAATATCATTGCTGCTTCTTTTACCAATCCTTTGGCTTTATTAACAACATTGAATAAGTTCCCCTGATTCAATTACAATTTAGAACACCGACTCATGGAAATAACAAATGGAAGCATGAGGATGCCTCCATTTATAATGAGCACTTTCACAAGTAACAAAAGCATGCATTGCTCAGGATAATAATAGAGAAATGTCAGCTTCCTAACATTACTAAAAACAATAACGGAAAGGTAACAAATTTTTTTTGATGTATTACAAAATACACTGGATGCAGGTATATGTTGGCAATAAATGGGTGTGATGTTGGCATAATGGTAAAATTAACAACCCAGAGGCCCTGGTTGCTGCCCTGGGATATGGGTTCAAGTCCCACTATTACAGCTGATGGAATTTAAACTCTGGAATTGGAAGTAATGATGGTAACTGCAATTATCATTAATTGTCATTAAAAAATTGTTTCATTAATGTCCTGCAGGGAAGAAAATCTGCCATATTTATCTAGTTTAACATACATTTGATTCCAAACCCACATCAATGTGATTGACTCTTAATTGCTTTCAAAGGACAGTTAAGAATGGACAATATCTGTTGGCCTCGAAAGACCTTATGAAAGAATAAAAAAAACTACCACCAATACTCAAAGCTGTGTGAATATGCTGACAATGCATGAATGCTGCAAGCTCAGCTTGATGTGTACTGTTCTATATCTCACAAATTGTTCATGATGCCAGAAATTACAGTCATCGTATTTGTTAATCATCCTAGCAGCACAATGAGCATGATACTTATGCCTGCAGATGATTAATCAACTTATGGATGTTGTTATTGCAATCACCTCTTGATCTTTACTTAATGCATTATTTATATGCGATTACCTACAGTTTCCTTCTGTGAATGGGTCCAACTCCATGTAACCAACCTACAAGAAAGTTAAGCTGAGATACCCAATACTAAAAGAATAATCAGAGGATTTTCTGTGATAATTTGTAAAGGTGATTAATATCTGTTATTGCTTATTTGAAAACAATGGAATGACAAATTTAATTTAAAATATCATCAAATACTTTTTCTTATTTCTGATGGAATTTGCCCCCTTGAGTTAATAGCAATGCAGCCTTGAAACGATATAGAATCAATGGCTATAATTTACATAGGAATATTCAAACATCGGAGAAGCCCATTTGGCCCTTTAAGCATGCACTGCCATTGAAGAAGACCATGGCTGATCTCATTGTGGTTTCAGCTCCACTTTCCTGTCTGCTTCCAGTAGTACTTCAGTCCCCGACTGTCAAAAATTTATCTAAGTCTGCCTTGAAAAAAATCAATGAGACAGCTTCCACTGTTTGTTGGAATTTAACAAAGAAGGTGTGGCTCCAAACACCCACTGGATGGAAGTCAGGAACAACCTGCCTCCACCAGCCCTGAGACTATTTTACATGATTCAACGCATCAGTTCCCTGAGATCATGTCTTCTGCTACACACCCTCCCTACAACAACCTCACCAAGGTGGGATCTCCTGCCTCTAAACTGCTCATTCATCAGCAGACCCTCTGGGAAGGGTTGCCATCATTGGGACAGCAGCCAGTTTCCGGCCAGAAGTAGTGATGGGAGCTGCAAAAGTAGGAAACCAGATGGAAATATTAGGAACAGGAAGGCATGCCCCAGTTGCTGGATTGAGGATGAGTGAGCAGCAAATGGGAGGGGGTAATTCACAGGCCCAAAGATGCCTGAACTTTAGAGACATCCCCAAGCTCACAGGCATTACATTCTGGTCATAAGGCAGGTGCATTGCAACTGTATTAAGTTCTAGTGAATGGCACTATATCATATCATTATACTCTCACTTTTAAAACCAGGGTACCAATTCCATCAGAAATAAGAAAGATTATTTTGATGACAGTTCAGAATAAATACATGTCTGTATTGGTTTCAAACATGTGGAGTATATTTGGTGAACTTGCCATGTAGGCTCACCTCCCAGCTCTATTGTAGTGTAAATGAAGCCTTTAAGAAGCCATTAATTGGTACAGACGTGAGCGAGTTGCCTTAAGCCTACTCCACTGTTGGTAAAATTCCAGTGAAAGCACTTAAGCACAGTAGAACCGTACAACCATTGAAACAATACAACATTGAAAGTTGCCATTAGGCCCATTTTGTCCATGCTGACACAATGATTAGCACAGTGCCCTCCTGCCCCCATCCCATCTGCTGTTATGCCCTCCCCATTTGCATTTTGATCAAGTCAATTATCTTTTAATTGTAGTGTGATTACTATGTGCTAAAAAAGAAATAAAAACATTTGTTGTGACGCACTGAAGGGAGCCGATCACCCCTCCTTACTTAATCATAGCAATGATCTATGCGAGAGTCCAATGTTAGAAATGGTAGCTATCTGCTAGAACATGGAAAGCATGATAACACCTCCGCATTGACATTATCTGTATTCACAATTCATTATGATGAGTTGGTGTAGCTGTTAAATGTTCATGAGGTGGACTGTGATGGAAAATTGTTGAGTGTTGCTTGGATAATTGTAGGAGCTTTCAGGACCTGGGTTAGTTGTGTCTAAAAGTAGATGTCAAACCTCATTATTGAAGAAATACTTTGCTACTGTGAGGAAGAGATAAACTGAAGCCACCTTTAATGCACTTACAAGTGTAGTACATTTCAACTTTATCTTAACATAATAAATAACTCATAACATGTGAGCAAAGTTATAGTGCAGATGAATATTTTCCTTTTAAAGAAGGAAATAATGATTATATATTGGCAAACAAATTCCCCCAAAACACTTTTGTTGTGTACAGATTTAGTTTGGTAGTTTCAAGAAAATAAATAATATACTGCAAATTTATGAGAAGGATGGTGTTAGAATTTGTAGAATGCCAGTGATTTGATGGCAGCAGCAGTGTGCCAGAAGTGCATGTTGGACTATTCTGGGCATTCAGTGGGAGTGCTGATGCTTAGGTTATCAAAACAGTTCTAAATTTCATTCTGCATTCTAATCGTCCATTAGTGGAATCCGTGACCACTTGTGTTTGGCAACAATCTTGTGTTTTCTTTTTCGTTTTTGTTGCCAAATACTGAAATGCAATAACAGCTGCCAAAAAGTATCCTGTAACAACACCTTACCATAATGAAATTATTCTCCTCTCACATATGGACAGAGCATAATCAGATACGGCTGAGATATCATCTGTAAAGTTACATTGGCAAGGATATGTCCCTCAGCTGAAACAAGGAATACTTATCAAAGGCTGTTTAGTACAGATACCAATGCAATCATTTCAATTACAGATATTGTGTAGACATGTACAATCTAAAATATTAACAATTGAATATTTATTCTGTCTTATTATCTAGTGATTCATTTCTTGATTTTCAGCATTCAGTTGCAATTCCAGCAAATGGTCTGCTGTTTACCATGCATCGCAAGTAGCTATCTACATTTGTATAATCCTTCAGAAGACTAATGACAAAAATAACAAGAGAGACAGCAGCAAGCGACATGGAGAATATACATTACTGTTGAATTAATACTTCAGGAAAATTGAATACAGATAGGTAAAGAGAAATGAGAAAAAAAGCAAATTAATGATATATAGTCAGTGAAATAAAGAATGATGTTGACATCTAGCTCCTGCACTCTCCAAAATTAAGTAATTTGACATTTATGATGGACTGACTAGAGGACCAAGCAATGTATTAACCAGATTATACAGAGAAGCTGGGCTCCCTGGACCCTAGCCTAAATGTTGGGGACAAGGCCACCTCTATTTAGCTGGCTCATTTCTCTTCAATTTTTCAGGCAGAAGCCCTTTCATTCATATGAAGGGGGACCTCTGTCCATCTTCAGGAGGAGGACATGCAACATAGGAGGCCGGCAGCTCAGCATATTAGCAGCACCATCAGGAGTGCTAGCCACTGCTGATGTCACAGGGAGGTCAAGCAGATGGCATTCAGTGATGGATACTGACATTTAGGTACGTTTGGGATCTCATTGGGGTCGGTCAGACCCTGGGAAGGGGCAGTGGAAGGGCATGGTGGACAGGGTAGATATTGGAAGATGGATCTGGGGAGAAAGGCTCCCCACTGGCACCAGGAGCTTATAAAGAAGTAACCCATCCCTTTCACTGGCTAGCGGCTCTACAATGTTAAAACCATTAGGCATTGTCATTGAATACCAGCCTCTCCTATAAACTGGAGTGGCAGTGAGGACCCTAATTGATATTAATTGCCTAGTTAAGGAACAAAGTTGGAGAAGGGCAGGGGACCCAACCAAACCTCCTCTATGGTTGGGGATGGAGACATGAACAGGTAGGCTGGGTGTTGGAGCAGGGGACTCACTGAAGGTGGCTGTAAATTTAGCTCTGTGGTTGTTTTACTTATCCTGTTCAAATATGTTATGACATAGCTCCAGAATATATAGGACGCAAACACAGATTTTCTGAAATTCACCCTGTATAGTTTCCCCTGACCCATTGTTTGTGTTTGACCATGATATCACCAGCAATTGAGCATAACATATAGGATTAGCAGCAGCAAACCATCAAGACTTAACATTTTATGTTTAGTGTTATCCTATTTAGTGTCAGCTCATTTTGATTTGTTTTACATAAATATTAATAACATTAGTTGCAGTGCTATTGGTTATACAATACAGCATCAGTGCAAGACTGAAGATACCATCTAGCTACATAGTTAATTCTCAGATTTGTGGTTAGTTGACCCGGGACCTCCTGAATTGGGACAGAAATAATGACATCTTTCCATGAGCATGGATTAAAAAGCTGAAAATGTGGGAGCCAAGTTTAAATTTAGCCAGAGTCTGCAATTTGCAAATTGTAGAGCTGGAGCAGACAGTGTTCATGCCAGACCTTGGACAACTAACCTTCCTTCAAAACCAGACAGGCTTGGTACTGTCTGACCAGATACTAATAGCCACGCTGTTTCAGAATGAACTGTTGTTTACACTTCCAGGGAAGCTGCTTTGTTAGAGGATGCTATGCAGACATGGTGGCACCCAGCTCAGTAGGAAGCAAGAGGCATAGTGTGACAGTGACAGTGATCTCTAAGTATAGTTACCTCATTGGATGTTCCTGCCCCAACCCAATGTTAGTATTGGACAAATGCCACAGAACCTTCAAGAAAGCTCTGAAGAGGGGGAATAAAAGGGGCAACCTGGGCTCCAGCTCTCCCTGCTTTTGAATCTTCTTTAATGGCATCTCCAGAAAGTACATTCAACTGGCAGCTGAGCTGCACAGAATCTCCAGCTCCTTGTTCTTGTGGCAAACATTCTGAGACTGACTACACCCAGAGAGATCATCTCGGTGGAATGACCTGAAGACTAGAACCAGCGCTAGATGAGAGGGGAAGCTCAAATTGGCAAGTGCAGATCCCGAAACATCAGCCAACCCTCAAAGACTAAGGAACAGCTTGACCAAGCCTTATTAAACAGGTATTGTCTGTATTTTCAGACAAATAGGTCAAATACAGTGGTAAGGACATGTGGATACATTGTTGCAAATCTTTGCAAGCATGTGTCAGATGTAGATAGCTAGTGTAAATTTGAGACTGATTACTTAGAGATTTAAGACTGTTTACTGAAGAGTCCTATGAACAGTTTGATAGAATTTGATAGAGTTTAATTGAAGTACAATGGTAGAGTCTAATAAATATTGTTTTACCTTGATAAACAGTTCAATAAAGTTGTGTTGACCTTCCCCCGAGTTATACACTCTTTGTCTATCTCACCGCATAATGCATCTGAGTTAAAAAGGGTTACTGCAAACTGGTCAAAATTAGTCAGGTCACATTTCCCCACCTTTCACTTTACAACAGATTGAACTCACAGATTGGGAATTTCATCTCTGATATGATATGCCTCATATCATTTTACTTGGGAGTTCCATGGTTGGTAGCTGTAGCTTGTATGACCTCTTTGGCACACCCTCTTGAGCAGTGCATCTCTACGGTGCCCCACTGGAAGGATCTGAATGATTGCTGTCCTAATATTACCCAGCTCAACTGCAACATAAGGTGATACAATTTGAACTTTGCAGCTCCAGGCCATCAACTTGTGAATCATTTTGCAAACAATAAGCATTGTTTGCAAGAGGAAGCCATACGAGCATTCTATAAAGGGCAGAGCACTCAAGTTGCAGGGAAGGTCATTTTTAATAATTTCTACTTGTTGTCTAGAAATACGCTGGAATAATTTTGGAGGTGTTGCTGAATGATAGGCTAAAGAAACTACATCACTGCCAGAGTTCCACTTGAATGCCTCTACAAATACCAATATATTGAATAATTTTCAGAAAATATTGCATGATATCTAGATAGGAATTATTCTTGATATGATCACATACTGCAACCACAAAGGCACATTCTCAATATCATTAAACAGCAGATATAAGTTGAACCAAATAGAAACAATACAAGGAACAGAAATTCAGTTTTTACACCATGACCCTTACTAATTAAAAAGTTTTACCCTTAGAGATAACTCAAGATCGTGTTATAAGTTGATCTGTTTTATGGCAATCAAGTCATTATTTGCAAAGTCTCTTCCAATTGGTTGAAATAATCTACAATGCAATTCAGCAAATCAATACCAAATTTCACTTAATACGATTGAGGTTTTCCAATGCACCAAAGAAATGCAGATCATGGGAGACTTAAAGTGAAAGATTTCTTGGGGAGAGAATATTTTTAGTAATTGTAGTCATTGTATCTGAAGAGGGAATAAGAAGCTACCAGTGGGAAATAAAGTAAGAATCAGCAGGTGAATGAGTGACTGTCTCGAAAGTTTGAGAATGGTCCCTTACAGGCTTTATATTGCTATTGTATATTAAACAAATGAAACTGTTGTTATACTTCATGATCTATGATTTTGCTTCATCATTGACACACCTAAACCCCTCCAGTGGGTAAGCACACAAGCAACTTAATTATAGGCATTTCAAAAAAATATATTGGTTGTATGAGTTGATATTAAAACTAACAGATGACATAAGAAATTCATGATGAAATCTGTATTAAAAAAATTAATGTTTGTAGATGTCACTTATCAGAGTGAAGTCAATCTAATATTGAGCGCAGATGTGTCACATGAATTTTACATATTATCTCAATGGAGTTGAACTCTATTTGAACACATTAATTTGGTAGAGATTTATTTTTTAACTGTTTTAATTCAATTTAAACCAAATTGAATCTGCTTAACCCCAACACTAATTCATGAACAATGCATTTAATGGTTTTAAAACTAACATTTGCTTGAGGGGTCCCTTTACCGAGTTTCTGTTTTTTAACAGATTTTCTTGCAGCTTAGAGGTACACACCTTTATTGGAGCACAGCTCCATGTGCCACAACCTTTCCTCATAGGCTCATTTTTCAAGAAAGTGGTAATAGCAGCACATTTGTGTACAGAGGGCCCTCAGTACTGTACCAGTCATGTCCTTCTACAGTGACTTTCTAACAGGAATCACCAGCTAACCTTTAGATGTTCCCTAACCTCTGTTCAGAGATGTTATTGCACACTTCTGGAGCACGTGGGACTTGAACCCAGGCCTCCTGATCCAGAGGTAGGAACATTACCACTGCACTGCAGAAGCCCTTAGCCAAATTTTAGAAACTAGGGCTGATGATATTTCTCTTCTGCCTTGGGATAATCAGCAAATTGTAACAATCTCTTTGCAGCACAGCGCCAAATGGTTTGATTCCATTCAGGTCATGAATAAATTGTTGAATGGAATCTTGTTCAGGCAACAGGGTCTCCCCTGCTGGCTGAAAGCCTGCAAGAGACTGTGATGCTTCTTTTCAGGAAGGCCTGCTGAAGCGAAGGCCAATCTGGCAGTGGTAAGGCTAGAGGTGGGCTTTCCTCTGGAATCAAGACCTTACAGGTAAAATTGTCACCCACAGGGAGGCTGGCAGCTCTTGAGCACAAGAGTGCCACATGGGAGCAGTGGCTGTTGCTGGAAGGACAGGTGTCGGAGTATCTAAGATCACAGTGTATCACAGACCAGAGGTAAGTACCTCAATAGTACCTCACAGGACCTCAAGTTCACCTGGGCCATCTCTGATACCTCTCTCTCCTTCCTAGACTTCTCTGTCTCTATCTCTGGTGACTACCTCGAAACCAACATCTATTTCAAGCCCACCGACTCCCACAGTTACCTAGACTACACCTCCTCTCACCCACCTTCCTGCAAGAATGCAATCCCCTACTTCCAATTCCTCCACCTCTGCCACCAAGATGGAACGTTCCACTCCCGAACATCCCAGATGTCCTCTTATTTCAAGGACTGCAACTTCCCCCCTTCAGTGGTCAAAAATGCTCTCAACCACATCTCTTGCGTTTCCCGTACCTCAGCCCTCACATCCCCTCCCTGGAACAAAAACAAAGACAGAATCCCCTTTGTCCTAACGTATCACCCCACTAACCTCCGGATTCAAAGTAACATTCTCTGCCACTTCCACCAGCTGCAATCCGACCCCACAACCAAGGATATATTTCCCTCCCCACCCCGATCTACCTTCCATAGGGACTGCTCTCTCCGCGACTCCCTTGTCCGCTCCACACTCCCCACGAGCCCCACCACCCCGGCACCTTTCCCTGCAACCACAGGAAGTGCTACACCTGCCCCTACACCTTCCCCCTCCCCTCCATCCAAGGAACCAAATAAACCTTTCACATCAGACACAGGTTCACCTGCACATCAGTCAATGTGGTCTATTGCATCCGCTACTCCCAATGTGGCCTCCTGTACATTGGTGAGACCAAGCGGAGGCTTGGAGATGGCTTGGTAGGGCACCTGCACTCTGTTCGCAACAAACGACAACACCTTCCAGTTGCAAACCAAATCAACTCCCCTCCCACTCCCTGGGGGACACGTCCATCCTGGGCCTCCTCCAGTGTCACAATGACGCCACCTGGAAACTGGAGGAGCAGCATCTCATATTCCGCCTTGGGAGCCTACAACCCAATGGTCTCAATGTGGACTTTACCAGTTTCAAAATCTCCCCACCCCCAGCCTCATCTCATGACCAACCCTCCCTCTCATCCCCGCCTCCTTGACCTGACACAACCTATCCATCTTCTCTCCCACCTATCCGCCCCTCCCACCTCACTGACCAATCCCCATCACTGCCTACCTGCACTCACCTAACACCATCCCACCTACCTTCCCCAGTCCCACCCCTCCTTTCTCTATTTATTCTGGAGCTCCTTTCCCCCTCCCCATTTCTGAAGAAGGGTCCTGACCTGAAACGTCAACTTTCCTGCTCCTCTAATGCCGCCTGGCCTGCTGTGTTCCTCCAGCTCCACACTGTGTTATCTCTGACTCCAGCATCTGCAGTTCTTACTATCTACACAGGCAAGTAATTTTGAGTACAGGATTTGTAGGGTGAGGGTTACAAGAAGAGGGGTGTAAGGGTGTTGGTAGAAAGGATAGGGGGCCGGCTTTGTCATTGCCAGAGTTGGTAAGCTAGCTGCAAAATCTTAACTGTGGTAAAGGCTCAAGTGAGCAGAGGTGTTGAAGTAGCAGGGTTCAAGTGCACCACGACACCATACTACCAAATGATATTCCTGCCATCAAGCTCATGACCAGAGAGTGGAAGGATCTGCCTTTTGGAATGTGATCAATACACATCATTGAATAAGAGGCATTTTAACTGATGCAGGATTGCACGATTCTGGCACTGGCTACCAAAGTAATAAATAGTTTAATTCCCAGGACTGATGTCTTTGAATTTCATCAATATATAAATATTACACTTTAGAATTTCTTTTATAAATGTCAAATCATCCATTCAGTTTATTTGCATTCAAAACTATTAATCTAATTTTGATATATAGTACAGAGTTTCCTTAATGCAACATTGATCTGCCCTTAAATTATTCATTTTTATAAGTTTTTGTAATACATTCAGGCAGGTCCATCATGGTTTGTCACTAAATTGAATGTAAATAGAAAGCCATTATCTTAACTATTTGTTGCCACGAAGTACTTTAAATCAGTAGCACTCTTACATCTGAATTATGGAAATTTGAAGTTTCAAGCCCATCTGAGGATTGGTTGAGTGGGCATAAAAAAATCTTACTTTACCAATTGGAAAACAAAGTTCACTTAATGTTCCAGCAAGTATTCATCTTTAATTAATTCCACAAAAACAGAATCACTGATTATTTAATTCAGTTTTTTATGGGATTTTGTTATTTGTTAATTGCTTGTTTATTTACCTAAAAAGCAATAATAACTACACTTTAAAATTAATTCATTGGCTGTGAGGTATTTGAGGGTGTGCAAGGAGCTGCTTAATGTACATTCTTTCTTTCTGCTGAAAAAAAGTCTCTGGATCACAACTTTCAGTGTCCAGAGTCAAATTGAACATATTAATTATCAAAATGATCACTTGGAAGTATGAATCAATTTTTAATTTCATTGCCAACTCCAGTGAAAGGCCTAAACATTTTGTTATGGTTGGGCTTCAAATCCTTTCATTAGTAAGGGAAGTATTCACATTTTTTGACCTGTTTGACAATCATAGCAACCTGAATATCCAACATGGAGTCCAGCCAGCACAGATGGTGGAAGAAGTGGGAAGATGGTCCCGGGGAGGGTCATAGAAGAGGGTTGATTATTGTGAGGTCCATGAGAGCACTCGTGTGACTCTTGACTCCATTAAGAAAAAATTCCTAAATTTAATGTAAAACTTTAACTTTTTACTGACTGCCCCGCAGCAGTCTGTTTTAAGGATTGATGTTGAGTTGACTCAAGTAGCTATGGACGGAATGAAAATTCTGCTGTTATGGACTAGACCAAACCCCTTCAAACTTTATTAAGAAGATAGCTGAGACCCTAACGTTTTCTTTCTTTAAAGGTAAGTGTAAGGTGTCATGTTCCAGATGCAATTTGATTGGTCAAATTACTCAACTTTATGCAAAACACATCTTTTTAAACAGAGCAATTAAAATGCAGGCAAAATAAAAAGAAAAGAACTGGTTTAACTGTAACTCTATCAAAGTGCTTAACAAATTAATGTATTAACTATTATTAATTAACTGTTCCAATATAGTAACATCCCATAAACACCCTTGGCAAAGGCAAATTCAGTAAAATATATTGTCTCACATGCAATTCTAGAAGCAGGAAGAGAATACCAGATTTTAGCTGTAACAGAGACAGAAATAAGAGCTTCCACATCTAGCTTCAAGACCCCAGCTTCTGAAAGCTAAAACTAAAAATCCTGGTTCTGTTGGAGCTTGACCCCACCCATTCAGGCTGCTTCTACTGTTCCAACTTCAAAAGAAAACCCGAGGCCTCACAAGCATACTTTATTGGCTTTGAGCAGACTGTTTGGCACATGTGTCTCAAGTTTTCTTCATAACAAAGAGCACAAAATATGTCTCTTAAAAACATAATAATGTCACACTACATATTTGATCTGATTTATTATTGTCACATGTATCGAAATACAGTGAAAAGTATTGTTTTGAATGCTGTACAGGCAAAAGTCTGATAACAATGATAACTTCAGGGAAGAAGCTGTTCTTGAATATGTTCGTAAATGTATTCAAACTTTCATATCTTCTGCCCAATGGAAGAGGGTGGAAGATAGTATAACCCAGGTGGGAGGAGCCTTTGATTATGTTGGTTGCTTTCCCGAGGCAGTGGGACGTATAGACAGTCAATGGATGGAAGGCTAGTTTGTGTGATGGACTGGGCTGTGTTCATGACTCTCTGTAGTTTTTTGTGGTCTTGGGAAGAGCAGTTGTCATACCATGCTATGATGCATCCAAATAGGATATTTTCAATGGTGCATCGATAAAAAGTAGTAACAGTCTTTGTGGACATGCCAAATTTCCTTAGCCTGAGGAAGTAGAGAGATTGTTGTGCTTTCATGACCGTCGCGTCGATGTGGGTGAACCAGGACAGATTTTTGGTGATCATCACTTCAAGGAACTTAACACGCTCAACTATCTCCACCTCAGCATCATTGTTTCAGACAGGGACCTATTAGTACCTCAATATTTCAGCTAGGTCTGATTGACTACATAGGATTTGGATTTGTATGTTTCTGGCAGCCTCAAGCACTTAACCCTCTCCCTATAACCTCTTATCATTACACCACCATTTTGTCAAATCTGGAGCCAAATGCTATACTTTATTTATGGTTGTATTTTTATCCATTAAATTGTTTTACTACTACCATCCTGAACCTGCATCATGGAAACTTTGGAATGTTACTCTAGCCACATAATAGCTTAGAAATAACATGCCTCATGTAGTTTAATTATTAGATTCTATGCCATATGTTAGCCCATGTAATGAAAGAATTAATTCAATGCATTGCTAATTAAATTGGAATTGGACTCCTTAATACCACTGGTAGGTAGACCCAAGCTCAAAATGTTAACTGGCCTTGTCCAACACAGCCTGAAAGCTCCACCTTCGTTTGACAGAGAGCTAGTGTGGGAATATGGTATCTGCATTGTAACCTTGAGTTGATAATGATTTTAAACAGGCTCTAAAGTTCCCACATGATCTGCCATGTGAACCATGCAGGCCCAGTTAATAGCATATCGTAATTTTTCCTCACCAAACTTATGTTCAGCTGCACAAAGAACTGGCAAATGGCATTGTTTGAATAGCAAGCCATTTCTAGAGCGAAGTGCTTTTGAATTACTGTTGCATGTACAAAGTTAGTGAATGTGATCTATTGTTTAAACATTGGAGGAATGTTGAAAACTTTATCAGTTTTCAAGGAATTATTGGCTTTTGACAAGAATGGTTGAAGAGCTGGTTTGTCCTTCAGGAGGAAACTTGCTTACAGTAAAAGAGGAGCTAGAGTTGTAGGTTGTCTTGAGCTGTAGAAAGGTTTGGAAAGGGCACGCAGGTAGCAGGAATAGAAGCAGTGCATGGAGGTAAAAGAAGGTGGCATCTGGGTGCTCTTCATTTGAGTTGACATATAGGGCTGACATTTGAAGGGTCTTGGCCCGAAACGTCAGCCTCCCTGCTCCTCTGATGCTGCTTGGCCTGCTGTGTTCATCCAGCTCTACACCTTGTATATCTATCATTTGTTTTGATTGTTCTGGGGTTGATATCCACATTTTAAGCCCCTGACCATTTAATGTGACATTGCATAGTTTTAAATAAGCAGGCCAATAGTAGCTAGGAAATGCATTAAACATCAAATTAGCAGCAATGGACACAGAGAGGAGGTGCTTCAATGGTATTGACCTGCACTTGCTGTGTGAGCAGCTGCTTATCCCGATGCCAGATGGTTTCTTTCAACTGATATCAATGACAGCAATCTGCCTAACAATTTTTATTTAGCCAGCGTATGGCATCTTCATTAGAAACATTCACAATTAAGCATGAAAGTGATATTCTTATACTCTTATAATAATCATCTGATTCAGCTTTGACTTATTGATTTCACCTGTCACTGTATAATTTAAAAATTAAAGTCTTAAGATGTAACATAACGTATTGCCGATTATGAGCAAAGTTCCTTCGTAATTTGGATGAAAGTGTGGCAGGCTAATTGGTAATGTTGCGCAAGGAATCAATTTTTTGAAAAAATGACAATGCACTTATATCAAAACATGTACTCTCCATTAAAATTGCAGAATTTCAGCGCCTAACCCAAGGTAACCAAATTAACCTTAAGATCTATCAAGCAAGGTTTTACTCTGGGATCTGGCTTGTCCATTTTACCATCAGCTGAGATTATATCTAAGTAATGGTTCTGGGCAGGATTAAATTCATTGAATTTAAGAGGCACCTGATTCCCTGTCAAAGACATAGGCTCATGGAGGCACTGGACATGAAAGAGGAGTGATAAAGCTTTCAAAATAGCATTGACTGTTGCTAAGACTTTTCTGGAAATAGACAGAAGAGTGGATAATGTGAAATATTTGACTAAGGTTAAACTGAAGGCAGAAATAAAAGCAGGATCTCTTAAAAATAAAATGCTTATACTAATTATTCAGCATTTAGAACAAAATCTAAATATTTGAGCTCTGAACCTAATAACCTTTCATTTGAATTAGCTAAGATTCAGCTAGAAATGAAAAGTACTAACTAGACAGAGAAAGAGAACTGAAATGATTTGAATGAGAAGAAAAATGAAAGGAGCGGTAATGAGAAAGAAAGGGAAAAGAAAGTGAAAAAAGATTCAGAATGAGAAAGTTTGAATTAGAGAGTAAGAAGAGAAAAAAAAGAGAGAAATGGAAAGAGAGGAGGAAGAGAAATAGAGAGAAATGGACATGGAGAAAGAATTTCTTAGGGACCGCTCCCTCCGCAACTCCCTCGTCCGCCCCTCATTCCCTACTAACCACACGACTCCTGGCACCTTTTCCTGCGACCACAGGAAGTGCTACACCTGCCCCTACACCTCCATTCCAGGCACAAAACAAATCTTCCACATTAGACAGGGGTTCACCTGCATATCCATCAACTTGGTCTACTGCATCCACTGCTCCCGATGTGGCCTCCTCTACATCGGTGAGACCAAGCTGAGACTCAGAGACCGTTTTGTAGAGCATCTTCACTCTGTACATGGCAAATGACAACACCTTCCAGTCACAAACCATTTCAACTCCCCCTCCCACTCCCTGGGTGACATGTCCATCCTGGGCCTCCTTCAGTATCACAATGACACCACCCAAAAACTGGAGGAATAACACCTCATATTCCGCCTCGGGAGCCTACAGCCCAATGGCCTAAACATGGATTTCACCAGTTTTAAAATCTCCCACCCCCAGCTTCATCCCATGTCCAACCCTCCCTCTCATCCCTGTCTCCTTGTCCTGACACAACCTGTCTATCTTCTCTCCCACCTATCCACCCCTTCCACCTCACTGACCAATCCCCACAACTCCCTATCTGTACTCACCTATCACCATCCCACCTACACTTCCCAGCCCCAACCCTCCTCTTTCTATTTATTTCTGAGCTCCCTTCCCCCTCCCCATTTCTGAAGAAGGGTCCCGACCCGAAACGTCAACTTTCCTGCTCCTCTGATGCTGCCTGGCCTGCTGCGTTCCTCCAGCTCCATGCTGTGTTATCTGTGTAAGAATCTGTGCCTGAATTTGTCTTTTTGCCAAGGGGTGTGTTTATGGGATGTTACTATATTGGAACAGTTAAGTAATAATAGTTACTGTATCTATTATCTGGTTAATATTTCCAATCGTTAAGTTATTCTAAATTCTTTTTTTTGTTTATACTTTAACTATAGAATTTTATAGAATGTAGAATTGTTATAGAATCCCTACAGTGTGGAAATAGGCCATTCGGCTCAACAAGTCCATTCCTAAGAGCATCCCAACCAGACTCCACCCCTAATCCCCCCCACGCACCCCCCCACCCCTTCAACCACCCTATCCCTGTAACCCTGCATTCCCCATTGCCAATCCATCTAACCTGCACATCTTTGGACCATGAGAGGAAACAGAGCACCTGAAAGAAACCCATGCAGACACGGGGAGAATGTGCAAATCCACACAAACAGTGTGCCGATGCTGGAATTGAATCCAGGTCCCTGGCTCTGTGTTTTCCTTAACTTCGAATAGTTCGACCAGCCGCATCACGTCTGTAACATGCACTTTGCATCTACCTTTAAAGTAAGAAAAAGTTAGGGTCTAGGCTACCTTCTTAAAATATTTTGAGGTGGTCTGGTCTGGTCTATAACATATTTCACATAATTTGTGAAGATATCTGAAAATTTGAAGTGGCCAAAAGATGCTTGCACCTTACTGTGATAGATTGTTATGAAAGGTACAACAATTAATATGTATTCCGATTTGTCAGAAGAACAATCTACAGACTGTGAAAATGAAGTACTCTCGTCATAGGGAGTCAGAAGCCTGATTTCCCCACACCCTTCTACACACCCCACATTCGGTCCCCCATTGCCAGTTCTGGATCTTGATTGGTGATGGGCCAGTTTTTCTTGCAATGAGATGATAAATAGTGGGATTGAGTATGATGGAAGTAGATGCAATGGTCATGCATGAGTAAGAGAGATGATAAGGTGTCCTAGTAAATGATTAAGAAATGCAGAAGACAGAGTTAGTGGTTTGGGAGTATGAGGTGGTTGAGAGCACTTGACAAGATAAGATACATGCAATATAGAAAATTGTGGTCCATTACGTTTTGTGAGATATATGAGTAATGGCAGAGTGGCATTTACCCTTACAGAGCATGGGAGATCATTAACCTTCTTGTGGCATTTTCAGGTTGGACATAGCACTGACCTGTATTGCTCTGTTTCCAGGCAGGCCGGGTCTGTTATTGTGTTCCCCATAGGCAGTTAGCTGGGAAAAGTCCTGTGTTTCTCTCCACCACATCATGCAGCAGCATCTCCAGTCCCTGCAGCCAGGCTTTTTTTAACAAGAACATCTTGCATTCTCAAAGATGTGCTTGATACCCAGCCACAGAACATTATTTTTCTCAAGTCAGCCAATTAAAAATAATGTGCGAGAAATTAGTTACAAGTGTGATTAATGCACTGATTATTGCCATAACTGTGAGCTGATTTTGTTTCTTCTGTTGTTTGGTGTGATAGTTCCTCCTTCATTCTGAGCTTCGATAATATAGGATTTTTAAAATATTTTGGACACCTGTCCAAAACTGGCCAAGTAGTTAAATGAGCCGTTTAAATGCCAGCTAAGATCCTGACTCCGGTGTGGTGTTTTTCATGTTAACCTGCATGGTGGAAATGTTATAAATTCATGTAAATCATTATCTTACGACATCAGTGGGATTTTAACTAGAGCAACACTGGAATCATCACCAAAGCTGTCATACTGGACTTTTTGGCAGATTACCAAAAGTAAGTCCAAAACTTACCATTGTGAGACCAGGTCAAGATGGGATCAGATCTATGTGAGCCCTACAAGGAATATAAGTCTCCCTTAATTCCCTAGTTGTTGCCAAGCCTTCCACTTTAATGCCAGTCAAAGGCTCCCAACAATGTAACATTCCTCTTCTACTCACTATCTAGTTGTTGTCGCAATGGTTGGCAGCACATGGATGAGGGACAGAAATTCAACTATTGCAGGCCTCAACCTTAAACCAGACAGTATTTTTGCAGGCATCCTTGCAAATGAAACTTCTTAACGTTAAAATTATTTCCTATAGTTTGATTCTCCATCAAACGTTGTGAAATGATTTTGGTTCATTGGGTCATTGGTTCATTAGGGAGAAATTCAGCTGTTAATGGTCTTACTTAATCTGGAAGACTTTTTTTTATATAGGATATGCATAGTATATTGTTTGTAGGCACATCACATTTTTGATTTAAATTGACTTAACTAAACTTACTAATGGTCAAAATTGTGATATACTTCACTGAAGTAAGTATTTACCTTACAGAGTATTGACATTTGTATTTTCTTTCAATAATGTGTTTGAGCAGCAGGTTAAAAGTTAGAGTATTTATGATAATGATTCAATTTAAATAAAAATAATAAAAGCCAGAAATAGCCATTACTTCTGTGTCAGAGGATCAGGATCAGGAAAGGCAAAAGAATGTTCATTCAGAGACATCCCATCAGGTACTTTTAACTTGTTTTATGTTTGACAACCCTTGTATTTTTGCTGACATAGAATACAATAGTACTTTTGTCAAGTCTAGCTAATGATCCGTTACTAACCAACATCTCAAAGCTTAAATAAATCACTAGGCTTTCAGAAGATCCCTAAATGGGTAGGTAATGCCTAGTGGTATTATCACTAGACTATTAATCCAGAAATCCCTGCAATATTCTGGGGACCTGGGTTTGAACCCTGCATGGTGGAATTTGAATTCAATAATAATTTGGAAATAAGTGTCTGTTAAACCATGAATTCATTGTTGATTATCAGAAAGTCCCATCTAATTCATTAACGTCTGCTATCTTTTTCTGTTCTGGCTTATGCATGATATGGTTGACTCTTAACTGCCCCCTGAACAATTAGAGAAAGGGAGTAAATGCTGGTCTAGCTAGTGATGCCCACATCCCATAAATGAATTGAAAGAAATAGCATCTAGTGTGCTTAAACTTCCTTTGCCTCTATGCTATCACTGTCTCTCACTCAATGCTGTTCTCTCTTCTGTCAGTGCACTCTTACAGAGTGGTGTCCACTGAAATACCACCTAAATGTTGTACCCACCAGTAAATGTTATCTCTTCACTGTTAAAACCTTCTCAAGCTGCTAAAATCAATCCAATTATACAAAAGTGATATTAATCCAGGATTGTGCTCAATTCAACTGTACTGATTAGACATGATTGCCTGAGCGTGAAGTACAGAGAATTATAATATTCTCCCTCGTATTAATTCAGAAAAGTTACATGCATTGTGTTGATTTATTTTCATCAGCCTAACATTTCCTTCAAGGCACAGTTCAAGAGTCCAGGCTGTTTAGCAGCAGATGTTATTTTTTTCCCATAATTACTTAACCAGCTTTACTGATCCCATGCTTAAGTATGAAGAGGATTGATCTATTTTTTGGAAATGGATCCTGGAATTTTAAATCAGCAATATCTTTCCTTAATGGTTGTGTGATATAAAATCATCAATTGTCAAGGAGAGCGACAAATTATGATTGAGTCCTTCTTTAGTGAAATAAATGCTTTGTTCACAATTTTAGCAATTTTTGAGCTAAGTGTGGATTGAGACCATTCTCATTTGATTAGCAAGAGCATGATCCAACCTTAATTTTTGTCCAGCATAAGTTTCAACAAACTTGAATTTTCAGAGCATTGGGATTTTTGTGAATAAACAAACTAATGTCTTATCCAAAATGATTTAAACCATGTTAAAATAACTCTCTGGATTATCCTTCAGTCTGATGACCTCTTTTACCTAATGTTACAAATCCACTAAATGCGGAGATAATGAGGTTTTGTAAAAGTTATCACGATGCAAGTTTTCTACATTAGCCTAGAATTGCTTTTTACCATTGTTTAATGCTTTAGAACAGAAATGTCTAGAATTTTAGAAGATGACAAATCAGCAGAAATCCCAGAGAAACATTCAGAAGAGTACTTTCTCCTGGCTTAATTATAAACATCTGCATAGGTTATGATTGGAGAATCGCACAGAACTTTCTCTCCAAGTCAGTAGCCTTACCGCTTTTTCAAACATTTACAAATAAGACTAGATTTTATTCTTCCACAAAATGCAACTGTTTCAGTTAGAAAAGGTCCAGATATAGTCTGCAAATCATAATTTTCCTGTGTTTTTAAGTTTTGGGCCCTGATAATTTGACAGTCAGATTGTTGATTCTGCAGCATAGACTGAAACTGTGAATCCCGACCATGTGGCAATTCTGATCAAGCTGATTCCAAGGCAATTGCCCAGGTAATTGAAAATTTTGGTGGACAAATTCCCTGCTTCTGGAAACCTCGGAAAACGTCCCTCAAATTCAGAGACTTCAGAGGGTTCCAGCTCATTGAACAATGAGGAACAGTTAGAGGATTAAAAACACACTGTAGCTCCTGGATAACTATTAAACAGACCCCTGACTCCTCACTCACCCCTGCCCAACAATGCCAGCAAATCCCCTAGACTTGGCACCTTCATTCTACCTGAAATGGTGTGGCACAGTGGCTCAGTAGTTAGCACAGCTGCTTCACAGTGCCAGGGATCTGTGTTTGATTCCCGGTAACTGTCTGTGTGGAGTTTGCAGGATCTCCCCGTGTCTGCGTGGGTTTCCTCTGGGTGCTCCAGCTTCCACCCATAGTCCAAAGATGCGCAGGTGAGGTGGACTGGTCATGCTAAATTGCCCCATGATGTGCAGGCCCGGTGGATTAGCCATGGCAAATGCAGGGTTACAGGGCTAGGGTTGGGTCCTAAGTCTAGGTGTGATGCTGTTTGGAGGGTCGATGCAGACTTGATGGGCCAAACAGCCTCTTTCTGCACTGTAGGGGTTCTATGACACTTCCTACTGTCACTGCAAGCCACCTCCACTCAGCTCATCACAGTAACCCAACTTTGCCAGACCCAACATTCCCCCCCCACCCCAAGTGAACCTCCCCCCACCCCCCCCCCCCCCCCTCCCCCTCAACAATTGTGTTAATCTCCTGCTGGATCCAACACCCAACCCACACTTGTGTGTAAGAGTGACAGGAGGCTTCTGTGCAGGAATCTTCAGTGAGGAACACTTTAAAAGATAAGTTGGCATTTTTGAACATAGAAATAGGGTTTTCCACTCTGAGTGGAATCTTTGATCCCTTTGATAGATTGTGGCACTGAAGCTCCCCCATCCCTCCGGCACCCTAGCAGGACTGCAGTGGCCAAAGTGAAAAATAGGCCAGAACCCAGATATGCTACAACACACAACTTAAAATCTGAATTTTTGATTACCTAGCTAGGGACAAATTCTCCCACCCACTTGAAATAAAATCAACGATGTGCATGTGTTCAGATATGCCACTGTTAGCAGATGCTATTCCAACATTTCAAGAAATACCAGCCTCTTTAATGGTGGAAGAATGGACTAGATCCTGCAGGACCACTGTTAAAAGTATGTAATGGACCAGACCAGACCCCCTCAAAATATTTTAAGAAGGTAGCCTAGACCTTAACTTTTTCTTATTTTTAAACGCAAATGTGAAGTACTTGTTCTAGATGCAATGTGATCAGTCAAACTACTTGACATTAGGCAAAACACAATTTATTTAAACACTGTAGTTAAAATACAACAAAAGAAACAGGATTTTAAAATAACTTAACTGCATTCAAAAACTTAACAGAATAATAGATACAGTAACTATTACTAATTTACTGTTCAAATATAGTAACATCCCATAAACACATCTCTTGGCAAGAAAGGAAAATTCAGGCACAGACTTCTCTCACACAATTCTCCCATTCAGGAAGAAAAACACATCAAGAGAAAATTCAGAGAGAGTAGCAGCCAGGAGACATTTGTTGAAGCTTCCAACTCTGTCAAGACCCCAATAGTTTCAGCTTAAAACTAAATCTAAAAACCCAGAAATCCTGATCTATGAGAGCTGGCCACTCTCGTGCAGACTGTTTAATAAAAAGCCTAAGGCTTCCCAAGCTGTTTACTCTAATGGTTCTGGTAGACTGCTCATCACCTCTGCCTTACAATCTCTGTTCAAAAGAAAAACCAGGACAAAATAACTTCTTAAAGTCACAGCATTTTCAAAGTAGAGTCCCCTGAGTGCTTGCCAGTGGTATTCCATTTTGGAAACTAATGATGGTGACAGTTCCTAAGGGAATGTGCAGCCAGTGACAAGCCCATGCCACAAAGGGCATCTCAGCTTTGCAGAGGAGTAGGGGAAGTAGAAAGAATGGAAGGGCAATATTGATGGGGATTTCACAGTCAGGAGATCAGATAGGCATATCTGTGGCATTAAATGTGACTTCTGAATGGTGTGTTGCTGCAGAACATCCTTCTACAGGAGGGAAAATCAGCCAGAAATCGTGGTCCAAATCAGTAGCAATGACATATCTAGGAAAGAGGGTTGAAGTCCTGCAAGCAGAATTTGAGGAATTGTAAAGGAAATTTAAAAACAGACTCTCAAAAGCAGTAATCTCAGGATCAGTCCTAGTGCCACATGATGGTGAGCATGAGAACAGGAGGATTGATTGAGCAATGGCTGGAGAACTGATGTACAAGGGAGGGCATCAAATTTTGAAGGCATTAGGACCTGTTCTCGAGCAGGTGGAATGAGTTACTCCTTAACAGGACTGGGACTGATATCTTCAAAGGGAGATTTGCAAGTGTTATTAGAGCTGGTTTAAACTATGTTGCCAAGGGGATGGAACTTGAGGGACAATTGAAATCAAAAGGAGGTTAAGCTGATGGCAGGAAGTCGAAAAACTGTGACAGAGATCTTTGAAATTGGATTGATTTCATTAGACAAATTTGGGAGTAGTCTAAAAAGATGTACGCAGCTTTCACAATAAGATTGATGACCTATAGCCGCAAACAAAGGTTAATGATTATGATATAATTGCCATTTCAAAAACCCAACTGCATGGCAACCAGGACTGGCAACTATATATTGAAGGATAGTCAACATTTAGGAAGACAGGAAAGAAGAGGAAGTAGAGTTGTACTGAAAATAGGAGATAGGATCAGTACATTAGCATGGAAGGATCTCAGATTGGAACTACAAGGTGTGTAATCTGTTTGGGTGGAACTATGAAACAGCAAAAGGCAGTAGATATTCGATGGAATTATATTTGGGCCACCAAATAGTAATGGTAATGTGTGGTATGGTTTAAATCAGGAGATGGGAGACATTTGTAGCACATGAAACACAACAATCGTGGGTGACCTCCATCTGCATTTAGACTGGGTAAACTGATTGGGCATTAAAGCTGTGAAGGATGTGTTTCTGGGGTGTTTTAGAGAAAGTTTTGAAGAGCAGCATGTCTAAGAGCTAACTAGAGGACAGGCTATTTTGGATCTACTATTATGCACTGAAAGGAACTACTTACTAATCTTGCTGGAAAAGCTCAGCAGGTCTGGCAGCATCTGTGAAGGAGAAAACAGAGTTAACGTTTCGGGTCCAGTGACCCTTCCTTAGAACTGATGGTGGCTGGGAAAACTTCAGTTTATATGCAGAAAATAGGAAGGTGGGTGGGGTAGGGAGTAAACAATAGGATAGAGCCCCAAGAGAGAAAAAGACAGTTGGACAGACAAAGGAGTTGCTAATGATCAGGCTGGGAGGGTGTATAGTTGTTAATGGGGACTGTTAGTGACTAACAACAGCGGGTGTGTAATGGCAGGCTATGTGGTAACAAAGCCTGGTGTGTGGGGTGGGGGGCTGGAACATGGGAGAGTTTAGGCCCTAAAATTATTGAACTCAACATCTGCAGTTCTTTTGGCTTTTACTTAATAATCTTGTTACAAAATAATCATTATGAAGGGATGATCACCATACGATAGAATTTTACATTGTATTTGCAAGTGAGGTGGTTCAATCCGAAGCAAAGGTGTCAAATTTAAATAAAGAAAAGAATGAAAGCGAGAAATGCAAGTGAGCTGAGCTGGATTGGAAAATACATTAAAAGGCATGACCGTACATAGGCAATGGACATTTACATTTACTTGGCTTATGGGAATTATACATTTCTGTAAAATGCAAGAACTCAAGAAATGTCACCCAACCATGGCTGAAAAGGGAGTTTAAGGATTGTATGAGGTTTTAAAATAAAGATTTAGGAAGTGGTCAGAAAGACTATTAAATCTGAGGATTGGGAAGTCTTTAGAAAATAGCCAAGAGGACCAAGAAATGGATAAGGAAAGGAAAAATGGAATACAAATCCAATCAAGTAAAGCAAACAGAAGAATGGATTGTAAAAGCTTCTCAGCTACATTGAAAGGAAACATTTGGCTAAGATGCATGTGGGTCCATTGAAAGCAAAGCTGGAAGGATTTACATTGGGGTTAGAGAAGTAGTGGAGAGGTTAAATGGTTATGTAATGGTATAAGAAATCTCTCAGAATTAGAAATTCAAGTGACTAGGGTGAATGAGGAGTTAAAGGAAATTAGTATTGGTAAGAGGTACTTAAGAAATTCATGGGACCTGATAACTTGCAGACCAGAGTTTTGAAGGAGTTGATAGGCAATCCAAGGAGTCGGTAATTATCTTCCAAAATTCCATAGATTCTGGAATAATTCATGTAGGTTAGAAACTTGTGAACATTATCCCACTATTTAAGAAAGGAGCAAAGGAAAATACAGGGAATTACAGACCCCTCAACCCCTTACATTAATTTAGGGATATTGTTAGAAGCTATCATAAAGGACATGGTAAATTAAAACTTGAATAAAAATGATCTGATTGTGCACAGTCAACATGGATTTGTGAATGGAAAATAGTGTTCAACAAAACTACTGGTGTTTTTTGAGGGTATTACTAACAAAATTGATAAAGGGAAAAAAAATGGATGTAGTATATTTGGAATTTAGGAAGCTGTTTGATAATACACCCCCTTCCCTGGAGCAAGTTGGACAGCAAAGTTAAAGCACATGGTGTACAAGGCAATGTACTGGCATGGCATGCAGATTGGCAATAAATAGTCACTGGACATAAATGGGCCATTCTCACATTGGTGTAACTGTAACTGATAGAGTTTGGTTAGGGTCAGTAATTAGGCCTCAGATTTTCACAATAAATATCAATGATTTGGAGCTGAGGGACTAATATTTCCAAATTTGCAGGTGACACAAAGCTAAGCAGGAAAATATGTTGACGAAGATGTAAAATGTTTTCAGGAGGATTTGGACAGGTTGGTGATTGAAAGGAAATGTCAGATGGAATATAATGTGGAAAAATGTAACATTATCTACTTTGGTAGGAAAAACAGATGTGCGAGCATGTCTAAACCTTGGATATGCAAAAGGTTTGGATGCTCTTGTAAATAAATCACTAAAGGCTAAGATGCGAATGCAGCAAGCTATTAGAAAGGTGAATGGAATGTTTGGCCATTATGGCAAACCGATTTGAGTACAGAAATAATGAAGTCTGCCTTCAGTTGTATAGGGGCTTGTTCAGATTGTATGTGGAGTACTGTCTGCAGTTTTGGTTTCCTTATTTCAGGAAAGATACTTTTGTTAAACAGTTTTGTCAATAAATGATAGACAGAGCTAAATGATTCCAGAACGAATGACTGAAATCTAAGATTTGCAGTCATGCCACATCCAGTCATGAATAATGGTGGACAATTAAACAACTCCCTGGAGGAGATTTCACAAATATCCCCATCTTCTAAAATGGAAGAGCCCAGCACATCAGTGCAAAAGATAAGTCTGAAGCATTCACAAACATCTTCAGCCAGAAGTGTTTAATGATGTATCTTGGCCTCCTCCAGAAGTCTCAATCATCACAGAAGCCAATTTGATCCATTTCATGTGAACCAAGAAATAGTTGGAGGCACTAGACATTGTGAAGCCTCTGGGCCCTGACAACATTCCAGCAATAGTACTGAAGACGTGCCCTCGAACTGCTGCGCCCCTAGCCAAGCTGTTCCAATTCAGCTACAACATTGGCCTCTATCTGACAATGTAGAAAATGCCCAAAAAAGCAGGACATTCCCCACACTAAACATTTTGGTAGTTACCATTGACAAGAAACTCAACTGGACTAACCATATAAATACTGCAACTGCAAGAGCAGGCCAGGTACTAGGAATTCTCCAGCACTTAAATCACCTTCTGACTCTCCAAAATCAGCCCACCTTCTACAGTGTCAGGTATGTGGTTGAATACTCTCCACTTGCCTGAATGAATGCAACTCCGAAAACACTCAAGAAGCGTCACACCATCCAAAAAAAAACCAGCCCACCTGATTGGTGCTACATCCTCAAACATCCAGCACTGATCCTCAGTAGCAGCAGTGTGTACTATTTACAAGATGCACTGTACAAATTCATGAACGATCTTGAGGCAGCTCCTTTCAAACCCATGATTATTTCCATCTAGAAGGGCAAGGACAGCAAATACATGGGAATGACACCTGTGGCAAATTACTTTCCAAGCTATTCACAGTCATGACTTGGAAATATATTATCATTCCTTCACTTCATTGTCATCAGGTTAAAGGTCTGGAATTTCCTCCTGAACAGCATTGTGGATCTAGCTACAGCAGATGGACTGCAGTGGTTCAAGAGGTAGCTCATCACCACCTCCTCAAGGGCAACTAGGGATCAGCAATAAATTCTGGCCAGGCAGCGAATTCCACATAGCATCATGAATTTTTTAAAAAGTGATCTTGCGCCTTTCCTGCCCTCTCCAATTTCAGCCAAGTGAGCTCTAGACATTCATTTCAGTGATATTGGAATACCTATTTTCTTCAAAGCATTACTAGCACAATCTTCACATATAGCACTTTACCATTATGTTTGTCAAACAGCATTTCAATATCGATGGAGCTTTGTGATTACTAATCTGGTTATAAAGGGGTCCTTCAACCAAATAGGTTTTAGAGTCACTGATTTAGAACCTCCCAGCAATAAATTTAAAAATCAAGCACTTTTTGAGTTCCTCTGGAGAGCAGTGTCTGGCTGCAATTTAATGTAAGTACCACATTTATTACTATATGTATAATATACTATCAATAAGTAAAGCTATAACCTTAGTTTTAAAGCAAATGATGAAAAATTCCAGATTGCATCTCACCCTATTTTTGTTTTGTACTGAGTCAACATCCTATGATGTCAGTAGTTGTTTGAAATAAAACAAAAGCAGTTCTACCAGCCACATTTAAAATCACCTTTGTGTGGCCATATTGTGGAAACTTGAACAGATGAACAATTAGTTCAAATTTGTGAATTAACTGCAGTAATAATGGAATCACTGGATATGTAACACCTAAACAGAATTATCCTAAAAATATCCACTGTAAAAATAGCATCATTTTATTTTCTCTGTTTTGGATTGCTGCACTTTTAAAAACAAGCCATTGAATGTCATGTAAAAGTAAAATACTACAGATGCTGTAAATTTTGAATAGAAACAGAAAATGCTAGAGAAACTCAACAACATCTGTGGAGAGAGAAACAGAGTTACTAGATATCAGACTCAAAGTGTTAACTCTGTTTCTCTCAACACAGATGCTGCCAGACTGCCTTAGTTTCTCCAGCATCTTCTGTTTTTATTACTGAAACTCATTACATGTGGTATTTACACTGTTGCTGTTGTTCAAGCTGTAGGGAAAATGTTTGTAGATATCTTACCACTTTGTTTGCAGAGTGAGATTTGACTGGTAACACATAGCTGATTGGTTTGTGCAATTGTGACCAGTCATGGATGCCAAAGGTCATCAGTTTGGCAACAACAGTCTGATTGGTTTCTGGATAGCCAAAAAGCTTGTGCATCTGAACAGATTGTGGACTACTGGAAGGGTGGAGTGTGTGTGTCCATAGAACCATAGAATCCCTACAGTAGGAACAGGCCATTTGACCAATCAAATCCATACTGAACCTCTGAAGAGCATCCCACCTACATCCACTCCCCACCCCCACACTCACACTCACTCCCCATAACCCTGCATTTCCCATGCCTACTCACTACAGGGTAATTTAGTAGGCCAATCTACCTAACCTGCACATCTATGGACTGTGGGATGAAACCAGAGCACCTGGAGGAAACCCATACAGACACAGGGAGAACATACAAACTCCACACGCTTAAGCACCCAACAGTGGAATTGAACCCAGATCCCTGGTGCTTTAAGACAGCAGTGCTAACCACTGAGCCACTGTCCTGTCCCTGTATTTAAAATACATGAAGCTTAAATGAAGCCAGTTATTTTTTCTCATCAGTTGCTATAGGCTGTTGTCTTTAACCAGTAACTCTGAGCGTTTGCAGTTAGTGCATCAATTGTCCTGTTCTTCCTGTGAAGAAATGAAGGAACCGGAGAAAAGAGATTGAAGAACAGAAAATTCTGGCCAGCCAAAAACAGCCAATGAACCCTGTTGATTGGAGCTATTGAATTGTGTTTCCCAGTTTCCTTCCCTCTACCCATGAAAGCACATTTTCTTTGCTTGTATCTGTACATGTGTGTAGGCGTTTTAGAAAGGGGATGCAGTTTTAATTAGTTATGCTATATGTTGATAGTGGATAGCTGTTCACTTGAGATTAGAATGAGCTTATTTGTCATAAACAGTCGCTCTTGTTAAGTATGGGAACCTTGTCAACTTTTCTGTTAACTTGATTGCAACAGACAGATAAATTAGGGACTTTGTGTGCTTTGATTAAATCATTAACTTCTGAGAAGACCCTGGGGTTTGAGAATCCAAATACTTTCCCAAGTGGGGCATAACACCAGAAATTCTGGAAAACAATAAAAAGGGTGGGATTATCTCTGCAAATTTCCTAACAGAATCAGTAATCTGCTAATGTCAGAGGAAAAAATTAAATTGTCTTCATCTGTTCTGATCGTGTTGCTTCAATCAACATTGTCACTCACTGACTTGTTAATACAGTTTTTTGAAATGACTGGGATTGAATCCAAATGAGTACATAGAAACAGATCACTGTCATTTACTGCCAATTTCTCTTTTTGTCGTTGCTGCGCATTACCTCACCAGCAAAAAAATGTGCTGAAATCCTATAAGAGGATGATGGAGTTAATGGTGTGCTCTGTTGAGCTCAGATGTAGTAAGCAAATGTTCTGCACTTCACAGTTGTTGAATTCAATGATTTTATTACCCACACACAGCTGTTGATGTCAAGACAGTTCCAGTAAAGATGTTAAATGTTTTCCCACAGGGAATGACTTTACAGGACAGATTGTTCCAAAGGGGTTAGAGTAAATAACACTCTCCAGCCCTGCTCCCAGCAAGTGGGATTAAGGTGATTTAGATTCGAGGGCTGTACCATTTTCCCAAAGTGCTCCTGCCCCTTGTCCACCATTTTATCTGAACTTAGATACTGAATGACTAGTTACTTTGAAGGACGACACACACTGGGCTGTATTTTAAAGGGAGTCATGCGGTCCAACTTCCAGACCTAAAGCAGGTCCTGAGCTTGCATGGGCTGATGGTGAGGGAGGTGGGATGCAATTATGAGGCCACCATCAAGCCATCCATCCAATTGAAGATGGCTGCTCACATCTCGATGCAGTCATTCCAATCAGAGGAACTGGGTTATGGTTAGCCTCAGATATTCTACACTCTGTTCTATTACCCTGATGTACTATGATTTTTCTGGATGGCACGCAAAACGATATTTACACTGTATCTCAGCACGAGACAAGAATAAATCAAATCAATTCCAAGAAATGGTTGCTGTTCCAGGGCAAAAGAGACAGTGCCTCATTGTTGAGGCATCCTTAAAGAAGTGAGTAAGGATTTTATTTTAACATTCCAGTATCAGGCAGGTATATCCAGGTGATCACAGAAGTGGAACTGTGGGGCCAGACATTACCATCTGCAGTGGGGGTGTTTCTTCTATATTACGTGGGGCAACCATAAAGGAAGACTTTGTAGTGATTGGAACAATGTCAACCAAGTGGATCTCATAGATTAATCTAATTAACTAATCTGTTCCACTCAGGAAGTCCTGGCTGACAGATATAAACAGGAGTGTTAGAGGTTCTGTTCACTCTAGGAGCTGGCTCTGTGCTAGCTGGGTCAGTGTTATGTAAGGTGCACATGCAAATAAAGGGTGACTTGGTGATTGGATATTGGCCTTTGTAGAGTTATTTCAACATGACCCCACAAGAACCTGCTGGGAGCCTATAACCGTTAACATGGCTGTCCGCAGAGTCCATGCTGATGCTGCTAAATATTGTTGTAAAAATGTAACTACTTAGTCAGTTAATTGGAGTAATTGGCCAGCTATCTCTGACTAGGAGCAGCCAAGCTGCCTCCCTCCTTTGTACCTTCTGTTGCCATTTAACATAACCTCTCTGTCCACCTTTAGAGAACTGATGAACTTCACCCCAGCAGATTCAGTTACATTTTCTCTTTAAAAAATATTTTACAGGTTTCATGCAACCTAGAAACTTTGCCAATTGCTGATCCGAAAGGAATGTTGTCATGCTGTTAGTGATACATTGGTCTTTATTTTGAGATTTCTTTCACAGACATTATCATAGTTGCTCTGTAAGAATTTAAAATCGCATGCCTTTTGAAAATACTAAGCCACAGAAAATGCAACTTCCTTTTTTTTACGTTTTCTTTAATGGTTATTTTGGCAAAGATTCTTGCAAGTTACGATGTAATTAACTCCAAAGGGATTTGTAAAACTAAAGCTACAACTTTACCAATCAACCCCTAACTGAGGAAATTACTGAACAGAATTTTACAGTTATTTTAACACACATCGGGATCAAATTACATTAGCAGGCAAATCGAATTTGGTACAAATTATAAATTATACCAGGAATAGGAGATAGAACAAAGGCATTTCACAAGTTTCTAAATTTCTAAACTTCTAAAGTAGCCCACTCCACTTGAATGGCACTGATTTTCATCCATATTTGGACCTTGTTTGGGCAGAGTGTAAGGCCCTTTCATTAAGGACAGAGTAGATTATGGACTGAGTAGCAGCATCTGTCTGGAAATGGTTCCACCAATGCAATCTTCCACCCGAGGGCACTATAGTATTCTCAACTTTCTGTTCCCATTAGAGATAGATCCACACTATCAGAACCACCTTTACCTTTTCATAGGATGAAACACAATCACTCAGAAGCGAAATAAATAGTGGCAGCAGTCCAAAACGTGCTTTCTAACCACTCAGGAATCCAGCTTTTGGACCTACATTCCTGACCACCTTTGTCTTCCAGCTGTTCCGTTTTATTTTCTTTTCTGTCTGCCAAATGGTCTTCATATTCTAATTTACTTCCTCTTAATACTGCTTCAGTTCATCATGTCATGTGGACAAATATTATCCAAAAATTATAGTTAATTCTTTTATAAGTGATACAAATGTTTAACATTCCATTTTATTCATTTTTTCCTTTGAAAACCATCACAGATTCTCCAAATATTTTACAGTAATTACAATCTTCTGTCCTGCTTCCAACTCAAAGGCTGACAGTGAAAAATAAATCTCTTAAAACACAGACTCAAAGTACAAGAAGCTCAACATTTAACTTGAATATAAAATAAAAGAACGTAATCTAGTTACCTCAACTATAAAGGTCAGTGGTGAGAAATTTGTTTTGAATGTTCGCTCTTGATCACGATGATCACCATTTTTCCGAGCTGAGTGACTTAATTTATTACATAACTTTTCTTCCTTCAGAATTTATGAAGAAAAAGTAAATCAGAATTCCAGGTTAATTACTGCATGTGTTGAACTCTGACTAACAAAAATTCTAAACAATACAAGTTATTCTATTGACTTCACAGCTCAGAATTATATTTCAGAGCCATACAGTAAGCAACAGCTTAATTTATTCCTAAATGTAGGTTAGTTTGCATTTCTGCACTCAGTCTTATTGGTCTCTTGTAATGAGATAAAAATGACTGACACATAAAAATGATTAAAACTGCACAGCTTGAATTTTGGCTAAAGTTTCAGATATGTAAATAATGACCAATTCTTTTCACACTACTTTAGGATATATTGTCAATGTGACAATGTGTTTAAACACTTGAAAAAAAGAGTCAGACCATATTAATGAATTCACAAGTTATGTGAGTTATGGTTACCTCTGCTGGATCACTCCAACTTTTTACGGACCTACCTTGCAGTATTATGGCACAGATCTTATCAATAACACTATCTTTTTAAGACAGTTTAGATGAGTATAGATTAGTATTTTAAAAAATCTCCATCATACTTTCAGTAGTCAGTTAATCCAACCAGTCTGATCAGTAGTACAGTGCAGTGAAGTTAGTCATCTAGTCAACTATGTATATAATGTAAAAGTAATCTAATTGGGCGTAGTGTATATGTGAGTCTGAGATATATCAATATACTCAATTAATATTGTTACTAAACTTCAAAACATCTGTCCCAACAAGTCAATGTGCTCTATATGGGCTAACATATAGAAAACTATATCACGCTATTCCCTCTTCTGACTTCATTCTATTTTTAAGTACAACATTTTCCCTCTTCTTTCAGACATAGTATTGTGCACACTTCCCTTGAGGTCATCACCTACACTTAATTTAACTACCTATTCTATTCTGTTCCTTATAGTTTGATTATGCAATGCAACTCCCCTTTTAGGCATATAGCTTGTGAAAGGCATATTGAAAAGTTTCAGAAATTTCATTCGCTATTCTCCATTTTTTCTGTCCTGCTTTAATCACTAAGCAGGTTGTTAAAATCTCCTAGAAAAATTATTTGATAATTCCTCTTCACCTTCCTACTATTTATACAGATTTCTATATTTCCCTGACACAATGTCTGCTGTATCACTCTACGAATGTAACAAGTTTTTTCCACTGACAAGATTACTATATTGGTTGTCTAAACATTTTGTTTCCTGTTTTCTATATACTCTCCAGAATGTATTCCTTTCTTCATCAATATTATCACTCCTCTTTGTCTCTTTTCTCTGTCTTCTGAAAATATCATGAACCAATATATTTATCTTCCATTCATTCTTATTGTGGAACAAAGTTTCTGTTAAAATGTCAATAAGTTTATATGTTTATGTGGCATAACTTTAGCTATTTAAGTAACCACGTTCTATTTTCATGCTGTTGTCAACTTCTGATGTGATGAGTTTTCCATTGGAATTGTAATCAGTGGTTTTCGGACCACTGCAAGTTTTCTGGAGGCTGTTAAGTTGCAGAATCCGGAGCAATTCCTCCCCTTCAGTTTTAGGACTGAAAGTCTTTCAGTGTTTCCACGTGCACAACAGGACAGAAATTAGTCAGCATTGTAATTACTGGATTTGCTTATCAGCACATATTTGCTTGAAATATTTGACTGCTGTGTGTGTTGTAATGAAGATTCACATTGCTGTGGTTGATACATTGTGGAGCTGGAGGAACACAGCCAGTCAGGCAGCATCAGAGAAGCAGGAAAGCCGATGTTTCAGGTCAGGACCCTTCTTCAGAACTCAAGCCCTGATGAAGGATCCTGACCCGAAACATCGAGTTTCCTGCTCCTCTGATCACCCTGAATGCCTGCTTTTTCAGTTATGATTCCTTCAGCATACCAACGTGCTGTTTCCAATCCCCACAATTAACTTCCTGAACTTGTCCACCAAAGCCATACTCCAGATAACCATCACTGACTTTCAGAAAACAGACCCTTAGGATTAACCGTGCCGAATTCTCCTTAACACCATGGCAAATTTGAAAGAACAGTTCTGACTGAGTGACCAAACCCCTGACTGATCTCTATGCCCCCTCCCAGGCTGACCTACCATGAATCCTCTGACCAGGGGTACTGGCCTTGCAGGACTGACCACAGCCCACTCCCCAAGACTATAATGATACAAACTCCTAATCTTGAATGCTGCAATAGGCCGAGCTCTCGTAGTGAGATAGATGGTGACCTTAACTGACTGTTGCTGGACCCCCTGACTGATGACAGTTCCCCTTTACTTGACTAAGGACTGCTCCCCTGAGACTTTGAGGCACCGTCATTTGGTTGAAGCACATTTAGCGAGTTTGCCACAATTCCATGCAACTTCACATAGAAAAATTTGCTTCTGGCATGTGTAGTCAACAATTGTAACTTATCATTGCCAATTTGGATATGTTCAAAAGAGGCAGAATATTTCCAATCTTACCAGGAACAATGATTACTGCAATTACCTCTTGGGTGTCCACCCTCATAATATTAAAGAGATCACTGTATGAATATCATAATATGGAATTCCCAGTAGAAAAGTGTTAGACCATACATTGTGTGTGGTGTGTGAAAAAGGGCAATTTATTTAGAGTGCTGTGTTTTTAGTATTGTCAAGTACGATTATGAAGTAACTTAAATAATCCAGATTATAGCCAAGCTCTAATCAGAGTCCATACAGCTACTACTCAGATTGTTTACTTTTTTTCACCCCTATGGCTTCAAACTGTTCTTTGATGGCTAAGACTAACAAAACTACTACCATTAACCTTTCGAGATATGTGCATTTGGAGACCAAAAACATTCACCATACTATACTCTGATTGAAGAATGTTTATTCACACTTCAGTCATTCATGGGAGCCTAGAAGTTTCCCAAGAGTTTCATAAAACAAATCCTTTGATGGGTGTGTTTTAGTTTAATCTGCTCATTTATCATTTGGATGACAGCATCTTTTGTAGAAGCTAACTATTTTTGATTTCAATAACTTGCCATCTTGAAGGTTCTGGCTCTTTGTCTCTGAAAACAACATACAAAATTTTGACCAACTATGGTAGGTGTTGTTTGAAGAAAATAGTTTCTTCCCTTATTTCTGAAAGTACAAAAGTCAGCGAAGTTTAAGGAAATTTGATTCTGGCAAAAGATATATTTGACAGCAATTTGGAAACAATGCCATCACTTAACATAAAATGTCTGTTCAGTTTCATCAAGCACTTTTGCATACCATTGTTTTATGATAGATTTGTATTCTGTTGAATGTATATGGATTTAGAAGAAAGATTAAGGCAGTAGAGAAACATAGATGTCACATAAAATACAAGTGCCAAGTGTTTGTGGTTATTGAATGGGAAAATATCAGTTAATTCCAATGGAGAGATGGTTAATAGGTCAGGCCAGGGAGACATTACCAGCCCATGGGTCCTTTAAAGGGTGCCAGGTTGAGTACTTGGGAAGACTTCAGCAGTACCTTATAAAGATTCCTCCAGAGCATCAGATGTGCCATTTGTCCCTGAAAACTGAATACTATAGCAAATGTAAAAAATTGCTTTAATTTTTATTATGCAAACTCCAGCCTATCTCATGCAGGATAGTCATTTGTCCCCTTACCTTTGTTCACATCCCAACTTTACAAGGGCTGAAAATTTTCAACACCCTATTCAAAAGCAAAATAAGCTCTTGTTAGATAAATTGCAGATGCCATATCAAGGAATGAAGCAGGCACCAGTTTGTTATCAAGTAATTGAACTAAAAGGACAAAACCACCTAATATTTATCGACAAATGAAACAGAGATGCTGCTTCTTGAGATGAATGTGAAGCTACAATGAAAGCGAAACAATGGGATAAATCCTCAGCTTTCACTAGGTGCTGTCTCTATGCTCTGACAATAAAAAAAATGCTTTCTATGATGTAGCTGATCACTGTCAGTTTTACATTTATGTCTGTAGTCTCTGATTCAGGCACAAATAAGAGACACCCAGCTGGCAATGTCGTCCTAACTAACATATAGCGACTTATCATAAAATTGTGAGACTAATCCACATTACAGACTAGTCAATCCACAGCCTGATATAGTCATCAAAGAATCATTCCTTTTGGCCAACATTCCTAATGCTCTACCACAGTCCCTGGAAATATCTTGTCCTATTAGAGGATAAATGCTTCAGCAGTAGTTACACAGTGGTATATAGTCAGGAGGGAGTGGCCCTAACAATTGAACAACGCTGACTTCAGACCTCAGGTCTCATAGCCAAGAATTAAACATGGAAAATGAAAATAGTTGTTGATTAGTACCTGTATCCCTCCCTTAGCTGATTGCTCTGTACTGCTCCATGTTGAATCCCAGTTGTAAGAAGCACTGGGGTTAGCAAGGAAACTGAAGTACTCTGGATGGGTAGGTATAATGTCCATTACTAAGAGCGGTTTTGTAGTTATTTTTAATTCATTCATGAGATGTGGGCATTGCTGGCTGGGCCAGCATATATTGCCGAAGCCTAGATGCCATTGAGTATGTGTTGATATAACTGCTATACTCAGTTTGTAGTAACAGAAAGGTGAGAGAAAGAAAGCTACTTGATCCTGTCCTTAAGAACCTTAAGAACCTCAGGTGCATGATTCTACTGGTGGGAGTGACCACCACAGTATCCTTGTTGAGACAATATCTCATGATTACACTGAGGGTACATTTCAACGTGTTCTGTGACATTAATGCCATACTGAATAGGATGGATTCAGAACTCATTGAAACTGTCCAACCATGAGGTGTTGTAAGCCATCAGCGTAGCTTTTGTTTGGTTCAAACCAGAAAAGTCAATTCTGGTCAGTCAAGACATTGACATGGGGATGCACCATGAAAAGGCTGTCCTGAGTTTTTGTTCATTAGAAAAGGAGCAATGCATGGATATGTTATGTATATTGCAAACAATAGGGCCATGCATATGAACATGTGCGGCTTCTAGTTTGGCTAAGTGAATCAGACTGTCAGCCCAGCTGATAATCTTAAATATCCCAGCACATTCAGGGTTGTTTAGCAAATGCTGTTCAATAGTGATATGACATTTAATATTGGGCTTTATATTCTGAATTTTGTAAGCACGGTTGTGTTCAGTTTGCACTCTGCCTGTTGCAACAGCTGACGGTATGTATAATTTTATATAATCCATCAGTCATTGGGACGTACAGCTTACCTTTGTGAAATCACACTGGCATTGAAATTTGTATACCATTTTTCTGATTTATGTGGTAGGCTTGATGGCAGCATCCTGTTCACATAGAATACCACACATGTTGCCATTAAGTAGTGGTAGCCTGAATCAGCTGAAATCTGAGCAATAGGTGAAGAAAGCCATTTAATTCTGATATTATGCAATTGAATTTTACTTCTGGGAATACAATTTATTTAAAGTGAGCATGTCTATAATGAAGGTGTAGAACAGCTTATTGAATTTCTGTCAAGGAATATACAAAACTCAGGAACATCAAAATTATTTAGTGGAATTATTTCTTTTAAAAAATCACATTTAGTTGTTATGAATTTAATTGAGGAGATTTTAGAAAGTGCCAAGAATTAGGCACCTGCTGAAAGTGGAAAAACAGGGTAGAATGTATTTGCTTTAATGATTAACCACTGGTTTGTGCATTACAGTTTCATTTACGAGGAAATGTATTTTTGAAAGCATTTAGAATCACTGGATAGCACTAATGGAATTCATTAAAAGGACACATATGCTAGATGGGAGCAGGTGTCATTTTCTTTTCAATACTTGCCAATCGATGACACCAAGTGTAACTATCTATTGTGGAGAACAAACAATCTCTTATCTGAACCCATTCCCTGAGTATGTGACTTCAACGTGTAAAAGTTATTAGCGAGAGAAGAATTCAGATTTGTAAAACTGGGAAGTATTGTTTGTTGCTTTTTTTTTATTTAAGTAACATCTGTGCATGCTACTGTGCGGTAATGTTTCCTGTTTTTAGGAAAGCAGGTGGGTGGTGATAATAAAGTGGAAATGGAAATTCTCTCTGGAATGGTTTCCATCACACAATAAAAATCAATTGTGTATTTCTCAAAATCAACAGATCGAACAAATTGCTCAAAGATTCAACTATTGGATTCTGAAAGAGTTCTTTATTAAAACATTAAAACTAAGCTGAACTATAGATTGGAGGGCATACAATTGAATGTGTAATAGTACAATGATCTTCTTACATAAGACAATAATTGGCTTATGGCACTGAAATACAATGTCAACACAGTGGAAAGAAATATATATATATGTATATATAGCTCTAGTCTCTCATCGATAGAAACATAGAAACATAGAAAATAAGGGCAGGAGGAGGCCATTCAGCCCTTCAAGCCTGATCCGCAATTTTTCATGATCGTGGCTGATCGTCCAACTCCATAGCCTAACCCTGCTTTCTCCTCATAACCTTTTGATTCCATTCATCCCAAGTGCTATATCTCGTCGCCTCTTGAATACATTCAACGTTTTAGCATCAACTACTTCCTTTGGTAATTAATTCCACAGGCTCACCACCCTTTGGATGAAGAAATGTTTCTTCATCTCCTTCTTAAATAGTCTACCCCGAATCGTCATACTGTGACCCCTGGTTCTGGGCACACCCACCATCAGGAACATCCTCCTTGCCTCTACCCTGTCTGGTCCTGTTAGAATTTTATAAGTCACTGAGATTCCCCCTCATTCATCTGCACTCTAGCGAAAACAATCCCAATTTAGTCAATCTCTACCCTTACATCAGACCCGCCATCCCCGGAATCAGCCTGGTAAACCTTCATTGCACTCCGTCAAGAGCGGCAGTATCCTTCCACAGAAAAGGAGATCAAAACTACACACACTATTCCAGGTGTGGTCTTACTAAGTCCCTGTATAACTGCAACAACACATCCTTGCTCCTCTACTCGAAATCTCTTGCAATGAAGGTCAACATACTATTTGCCGCCTTTACTGCCTGCTGCACCTGCATGCTTACTCAGCAACTGATGCACAAGGACACCCAGGTCCCACTGCATACTCCCCTCTCCCAATTTACAGCCATTCAGGTAGTATTCTGCCTTCTTGCTTTCATGTAACTATTGGATCATGTAACTATTGTCGATTTGCATCTGCAGAATCTGCTGTATTGACCTGGCCTTGAATTACGAAGATACAATCATATGGTCTCTATTTCCATGATCGTGACTTTATACAGAAGCTGGGTTCCTGGATGAAAATCTACTTAAAACTGTATTTGTCCAAGGTCAAATCTTGCATTTACCAATGCAGTTATGCTTCATTGAGTAAACCAAGGGACCATCTGCTCAGGATAAATGGATAATACATCATAGAAACATAAAATCACTACAGTGTGGAAGCAGGCCATTTGGTCCATCAAACCCACACTGACATACTCAATCAGCATCCCATCCAGACCCACCCCCAACCTTATCCTCTCCCTGTAACCCCACATTTCCCATGGCTAACCCACATAGCCTGCACATCTGCAGACACCACAGGGCAATTTAGCATGGCCAATCCACTTAGCCTACACATCTTTGAACTGTGGGAGGAAACAGGAACACCCGGAGGAAAACCAGACAGAGACGGGAGAGCATGCAAACTCCACACAAACAATCACCTGAGGCTGGAATCAAACCTGGTGCTGTGAGGCAGCCGTGTTAACCACTGAGCCACCATATGGACCACAGTCAGCCAAAAACTATTTCAGCTCTGGAGTATTAATTGCTTACCTATGGTTCAGCAAATCAACATTACAGTTAGTGTTTCCAAACCGTTTAACCTGCTTTGGATTATTGCCTGTGCAAAAGTGTGAAGGTATTTAAGAGCAAAATCAGTCAGAAGCTAGATGTGATTCATGAGACACAACGCAGGCAACTTTTTAACTGACAATGGATGTTTTTAGGCAAGTTAAAACCTCAAGTACCAATGGATTGGGAATTCAAAATGATTCCACAAACTTCATTGGTTTAACCAGGGACATTTGCAAAGTGAACAGGAAGTTCCTGTTGTTATGCTGTGTTGTTTGCAAGCAAACACAGAAACTAGGAGCAACAGCAGGAGTAGATCATTCAGCCCTTTGAGCCTTCTCCACCAATCAATGTGATCATGGCTGATCATCTAGTTCAATGCCATAATCCTGCCTTTTCTTAAGTTTTATTACCTAAAAACTGATTAACCTTGCTTAAGTATATTAAGTGACTAACCTCCACAGCCTTCTGTGGTAGTGAATTCCACAGGCTGACCACCCTCTGAGAGAAGAAATGTTTCTTTTATCTCAGTCCTAAATGGCCGAACCCATATTCGGAGACTGTGACTTGGTTCTAGACTCCCCACAAGATTGGAAGCCTTTAATGAGTGAAACTGCATTGCTGCTGGTCAGCTGACATGAAATACTTGTGCTCGCAATACCTGTTCTGAAAGGTTTTACTGCTTCATAGAGGATTTCTAACTGTGGAACAATTTCTCCTACCTCAACTTCAGAAGGACCTTCTTCATCATTTCCCAGCACAGGAGCAACTTACACAGATGAGGATTCACTGAAGCCATACCAGCACCGTCAGCATTCACAACAACTGTCTTATCCACAGCTGTAGGCCTCTCCAGGATCACACAATATGTTGGTTACTAGGTGACCCATGGCTTACTTGTCAAGGCTGCTGCCATTTATGTCCGCTATGCCGTTCAGACACAAGTGGGAAACTCACATTTGCTGCAGTCGCTGGATTCCTAAAGCAGCATTAACTGTGCTCAAAGGGTAATCAATTCTGTCAGATCATGCAGCAATCCTTATTAATCACAAGAGATCCCATCCTCATGTGGGCCCAATGCCTGCAGATACTCACCCGGCTGCCAGAAGCAGCCCATGAAGCTGGGTTCAAGGCAGGAGTCATTCGGCCAGTGCAATAATACCCCCACCACTGCCTGTTCACTCAGTTCCCATTGGTACAATCAAGGAATCTCTTGACAAGACATTATATATTGTGCCTAGGGGATCTAAAAATTAAGTAAATTATGTTTGTATTTATACACTCATCCTACCATCAATACAGTTACTACAAGAAAATCATATTTTTATTGATACAGCACTGTTAACATAGTAAAACCTGCCAAGATAATTTGAAACGTTAAATTTGACAGTGAGTTATCTGTAGAGATATTACAGCGGATGGCCAAAAGCATGGTAAAGAACAGGTTTTAAAAAATATCTAAGAAAGGAGTTCATGGTGAGTGGGGTGGAATGTAGAGCAGGAGAAGCCATGAACGTCTTTGCATCTGAAGCTGTGGTTGCTAATGTTGAATAATTGACATTGAGATTGCTCAAGCTCCCTCAATTAGAGTAAAACTATCTCAGAGTTTTGGGGCTAGAAGAGGTTTGAGAGGTAGTGATCAGCAAGGACATGGCAGGGAAAATGAAAGCCTAGCTTGTCTGGAGCCAAAGCAATCTCAGGGATGATGCAATTTAAGGTACAGGCAGCAGAATGGCTTCAAGAATATGAAGGATTGAAAGCAGAAAGTTGGGCAAGGGAACATTGGAATAATTAATTGGAGGAAACAGGTGGATGGCTGAGTTTCAGCTGCAGAAAAGGGGAAGCAGTGTCAGAGTGTCAGAGCTAGTTAATGTTACCAAGGCAGAATAGGCTGTCATTGTGATGGTATGTCTTTTATCATAGTTTTATCACATAAGTTGGGGCTCGCGACAAACAGGTGGAGGTGAAGGTAAACTCAAGTACTGCCTTCAGGCTTAGACTTCACAGTAGTACTTTGTGTGTTCATGTCCATGTTGCACTCTGGTCTGGTAGGGAGTCTTCTATACTGTCCTAATTCCGCCTACACTACTATTTATGTTCAGTGATATGCAGGTCTGTGACGTCATTGTAAGATTACTCCAGTGTCCTGAATCTCTTACACAGCAGTATGTCCATAAAGACCCTCACCAACTTTTACAGATGCACCAGAGAAAGCATTCTATCTGGATGCACCACGGTTTGGTACAGCAACTGCTCTGCCCAGAACCGCAAGTATGTGATCAGGTTCCCCTTGTTCTCACTTTTCATCCCAGCAGCCTGCGCATTCAAAGGATCATTTTCTGCCATTTCAGCCAACTCCAGCAGAATTCCACCACTAAATACACCTTCCCCTCACTCTCCCTGTTTGCATTTCACGGGGATCATTCCCTCTGGGACACCCTGGTCCATTTCTCAACCACCAACACATACCACCGTTCCCATGGCACCTTCCCACATAACTACAGAAGGTGCAATACCTGCCCCTTCACCTCCTTACAGCTCACCATCCAACGGCGTAAGCAGTCTTTCCAGGTGAAATAGCATTTCACCTGTACCTCCTCCGATCTTGTATATTGTATTTGCTGCACCCAATATAGCCTACTCTACATTGGAGAAACCAAGCACAGACTGGGTGACCGCTTTGCAGAATACCTCCCATCCTTGTGCAAGTATGACTCTGACCTTCCCGTAGCCAGTCATTTTAACATAGCATCCTGCTCATATGTCCACATGTCTGTCCTCAGCATGCTGCAATGCTCCAGCAAATCACAGTGAAAACTGGAGGAGCAACATCTCATCTTCAAACTAGGCACTTTACAACCTTCTGGACTTAATATTGAGTTCAACACCTACAAATTGTGAGCACATTCCTTCCCTTTTGTTTAGGTTTGCTTGTTACATTCTCTTTCACCATGTCCTCTCTCCCCTCCCCCCATTCCATTGGGACTGTCTGTTCTTCCCAGCCTGGCAGTTAGACACACCATTGTTTTGCCATTCTCACATGCTGATCACTCAATCTGAACTATCAACATCCTTTCTCCCTCAGCACTCCAACTCCACACTCCCTGCCACTGCAGCATAAAAGCTGCCCCCTCCAAACTTTACTTCAGCTCTGAAGAGTCATCTAGACTCGAAATATTAGCTTGCTTTCTCTCCATGGATGCTGTGTGACCCGCTGTGATGTCCAGCATTTTTTTTGTTTTCAGTAGAGATTCCAGCATCTGCAGTAATTTGCTCCGACAGTAAATTCAGGGATTTGGGAGAGGAAAGAAAATTTGGAAATGAGGAAATAAGGATACAGGGCAAAGATTGTTCAGGGAAGTTTCATGATTATAGAGTTCAGGAGAAGGGAGACGGTACCGAGGAGAGGAAACTGTTAAGATTATCAGCTAACCAAAGGTGAGCCTGGAGAAGATAGGTGAGAGATTTAATAAGACAATAACTTCAAAATTGTCACAGTGAATGAAGGGCCACAGCTAGCCAGTTATTTTTCGCATGCAACTCTCAGGATGGCAGAAAGTAAAATTGATGGATCTTCATCAAGCAATTCCTACATTTACTGAAGAATAGTCACATGAATTTTGAAATGTTAACTCTGTTTCTTTGTCCACAGATGCTGCCAGACCTGTGTTTCTCCAGCACTTCTGTTTTGATTTCACTCTTTGTCATCCTGATTATCATGCTGCTTTAGTACTTCGTGATGGAACAATTTTTGCACATTTAGCATCCCTACCCTGCCATTCAATGTAAACTTATCAAAGACCAATACACCAATTTCCAAACACATATGGGTTTCAGTGTCCTCTTTATTTTTGTTTCTTTTCCTGATTTTTCATTTCTTTTTGTTCTCTCTCTCCTCTGAAAGTGAATGAATGGTCTTTCGTTTTATTTCAAATTTGATTCTATGTACGATTCTAATTCTAATTTACGTTATTTCCCTGTCATTCACTCTTGCTTTTTTTTTGTTTAATTGGTTAAGGAGTTAGATATGCATGACATAGCAAATGGGCACTGACATTGCTATCCCTTCATTATTTTGCATTACCATTAATCTGCAGCACAGAGAGCATCTGAAGGATGACGTAAAATGTTCAGTTCACGTTGCTCACCACAAAATATGCTATTCCAAAAATTTCTGAGCCATGAACCTGACATGGCTATGGTAGAGATTTTAGAGGAATTTAATCTTCTCTAAATAAGTGTTTCAGCCAGGAAATTTTGCTGAACTCTAGGTTGTGTCTCCAACAAGAAAAAGTAATGAGCTAAGGTATAGATATTAAAAATTGTAATGTAATTTTATGAGCAAATTAAAATGTAAATTCATCATTAATCTTTACTCAAATAGAATATTTAAATGCAAAATAATTTTTCATCCCATCACAATTCAACCATCTACTTTATTAAAATATGTAGTACAGAAGGTACATAAAAATGCAGTGAAAGTTAAATGTTTGAATGGAAATGCCTGTATGTAGTAACTTTCATTTTAGTGCATGAAATGAGAAAGAGAATCACGACAGATAAACATAGGAAACAGATGCTGGATGATTAAGAATGCTCAGCTGCCAGAATTGATCTGCAGCAGGACAGTCATTTTTTATCATTTATTCTTTCATAGGATGTGGGTGTTGCTGGCTGGACCAGCATTTACTGCTAATCCTTCATGCCCTTGAGATGTTTTTACTGACTGCCTTCTTAACTGCAGCAGTCCATCTATTTTGCATATGCCCATAATGTCAGAGAGGAAGTTCCAGGATTTGGAGAAAACTACAGTGAATGAGCAGTAATGTAGGGCTGAATCTTGCCATATCTTGGCTGTGGCATTTTCAAGGAATTTCATGGAGAGTTTCACTACTTGGGGCATGGCATCTGTTCTTGCACTAAGCTTGGCTGCTCACCACATTAAATATGCATCTGGGCCCCATCTTGTTCAATTCTGTGGTCACAGAGGCGAAAGTGCGCAATGCTGCCGAGACGTTCCAGTGTTGATATTGCAGGTGCCATGTTAAAACCCCAGTTGCACACCAGTTTAAATGTTGCAAGACAGGATGTGGTATTCAAAGTCTGCTTTGAAATGGTTAGTACAGAGGAGACTACTGAGAAAGGGAAGGTAGCACTTCTGGAGGTCCTTGTACAGTGTTGGAGAGGAGGACTGTCCTCTTTCTGTTAGACTGCAAAAGCAGTCCACAGCACCAGAAGCTTGAAGTGGCCTAACCATTCAGGTAAGAGCTGTGCCCGCATTCAGAAGAAATGTCCAGCAATGTAGAAAAATTGTCAATGATATTCTGCACTCTACAAAGATAAATATCACCATTTTCTCTCTGCGACCTCACGCACCATCTAACTGTGCCATTGCACACACCTCCCACTGAGGCTGATGGTCTACCACTCTCACTATTGATGCAGAACTGTACTCAACAGCTCTCAGCATACTTCATTCTCCATCTCTACCAAGGCTTCCTGCCCTCTGTGCTTCCTACTCACTTACTTCAGACACCTCACCACCTTTCCTGCAGTTTTATTTTCATCTGTCTCAATTCTCCTTTTTCCAGGGTGGCAGGGACTTGCAAATAACACCCCTAATCCCCCTATAGTATCCTGTGCCTTCCTGCCTATCAGATCCCACCCTTATTTTGGAGTTAGCCACTCCCCCTACATATTTACAGTCATTATTCCATCTGTTTCCTCGTAAAATGGTTCTAATCCCCATGCTTGTGTTTTCCACTTCTCCAAACACAGCATGGAATGCCAACCAATAATCCCCTGTTGATGCTTGCTGCCTAAGCCCCAGCACTAATCATAGTCAACCCCGAGACTGAGATTGAATGATGCATACACTGACTGACCATATTCCCTTTCACTTGACTAAGGACGACTCCTCTTAGACTTTCAGACGTGGCCATTCGGCTGAAGCACTTGTAATAATTTTGCCAAGGAAGCTTCAAATGTAAGTATGATATTGAAGTAGCGCAGTACCATACATCCTCTTGACTGTTCAGTGCTGACAAACATGACAAGCTGCCTAAGTTTCAGTCTGTACTAAGAAGCAAGGATAGACAGATATCAAAGTACAGTTGAGTTCAACACCTTCAAATTGTAAACCAACTTCCATTTCATCCCTTTTCTTTTAGCTTTATTTGTTACTCTCTTTACCACCGTGTCCTCTCTCTACTCCCCCCGCTCCAATCTGCTCTTTCCATTGTGGCAGCTAGACACACAATTGTTCTGCCATTCTCACATTCCGATCACTTAATCTTTTAGCATCAACATCCTTTCTCCACCAGCACCCTACACCCCACCACTCCAAAACTCCACCCCCCCCACCCCCATTGTAGCATAAATGCTGCCCCCTGCACACTGCACTTCAGCTGAGATGAAGAGTCATCTAGACTTGAAACATTAGCTTGCTCTCTCTCTACACGGATACTGTCTGACCTACTGTGATCTCCAGCATTTGTTGTTTTCAATACAGTAAACTCAAAGTAAGAGAGCAAGCTAAAAGCCCTGGCATGCATCCTGAGCAGATATATCAGGTAGGTGTGTGTCACACTGCTTATAGTAACCTGGCAGGAACATTAGAATGCAAGGTGTCAATGAACTCCAAATTGCTGTATTCTAATGCGAAAGCATCTTCTCAGTCAGTCTGAGAGCAGTCATGGTGACATGATAATGTTTTGCTGATGCCAATTTCCATGAATGAAGGCTGAAGGTGATCTCTGCTGATGGAGTGTGTCATGAGATTATTGGTTAATGAAAGTAAAAATAGATGCTCTGAGAAACAACCAGTGAACTTTTCCACCAGGTAACTGCTCAGATATTCAAATTAGGAATTGGTGTTATCTAGTTTCTCACCAAGTGCTGGGGAGAATGATGAACTGCATATAAATGAGGTTAAATTAATGAATAATAAGAAGTTTTGACAATGATGATAATAATAATTGTTGCTTATTAGTAAAATTCTCATCTAGTTGTTGAAATCTCAAGGGAAAATTCAGACTTATTTTTATCTTGGCATTGACATTCTCGGTTTTTCATTCATGCAGTATTCTTCCAAATTTTTCTGCATTTCCCATGCCACTTAAATGATGGGAAAATTCTGCTGGTGGTTCCAAGTCAGGATGGTGTGTGGCTTGAAAGAAATTTTGTAGTGATGGTCTTTCCATCTATTTTCTCCCCTTGTCCTTCCATCCCTCTAGGTGGTAGATATAACAGGTTTGAGAGCTGTGAAGAAACCTCAGTAAGTCACTGCAGTGCATCTTGTAGAAAGTGTACAATGCTGCTGCTATGCCTCATTGGTGCAAAGAGTGAATATAGCAGGTTGTGATCAGGGTACCAATTCAGGTGCATTGCATTGTCCTGGTTGCTGTCAAAATTCCAATGTGTTGTTCAACACTCTAGGCAAGGGGAGAGTGCATCTTCACACTCCTGATTTGTGCCTTGTAAATGGTAGACATTTTTGGGGAATTAAGTCAGTGCAGAACTCCTAGCTTCTGACCAGGTCTTGCAGCTACAATATTTATATGGCTAACCCAGTTCAGCTTTTAATCTATGGTAACTTCCAAGAAGTTAATGGGGATTCAATGATGCTAATGCCGCTGAATGTCAAGAGGGAATGGTTAGATTCTGTCTTGTTGGTGGTGGTCTTTGCCTGGCACTTGTGTGATGCAAATTTTATTTGCCTCTTTTCAGCCCAAGCCTAAATATTGTCAATGTTTGGTGCCAGGTTTCCCACAGTGGGAGGTAGCTCATTCTTACATTAAGTTCTATTGTACATTTATTCAAACACAGGTTCCTGTTTTCTATGAAGTGTAATGAGTTGCATTGATTACTGGCTAAAATTTCATTGATTATACCTGCAAGTAAGTTCTCAACAAATTTGCAGTAATAATGATTAATGTATTCATTCTTCAGTGTGAATGTTTGTTTCTATCCTTTGGAACATGTTCATTGCCACATCTGTACCAACACCTGCTGCTATTCTAGAATTATATAGAGAACAAAACTCACATGTAACATTGAGACAACAAGGTGCAGAGCTGAATGAACACAGCAGGCCAAGCAGCATCATAGGAACAGAAAGGCTGACGTTTCGGGCCTAGACCCTTCATCAGAAATGGGGGAGGGGAAGGGAATTCTGAAATAAATAGGGAGAGAGTGGGAGGCGGATAGAAGATGGATAGAGGAGAGGATAGGTGGAGAGGAAACAAACAGGTCGAAGGGGCGGGGATGGAGCCAGTAAAGGTGAGTGTAGGTGGGGAGTTAGGGAGGGGATAGGTCAGTCCAGGGAGGACGGACAGGTCAAGGGGGCGGGATGAGGTTAGTAGGTAGGAGATGGGGGTGCGGCTTGAGATGGGAGGAGGGGATAGGTGGGAGGAAGAACAGGTTAGGGAGGCGGGGACGAGCTAGACTGGTTTTGGGATGCGGTAGGGGGAGGGGAGATTTTGAAGCTTGTGAAATCCCCCGAGCACCAAACCATCATCTCCCAAACCATCCACAACCTCATCACCTCAGATGACCTCCCACCCGCGGCCTCCAACCTCATCGTTCCCCAACCCAGCACTGCCCGCTTTTATCTCCTATCCAAAATCCACAAACCTGAATGCCCTGGTCGACCCATTGTCTCCGCCTGCTCCTGCCCTACCGAACTTATCTCCAACTTTCTGGACTCCATTTTCTCCCCCTTGGTCCAGGAACTCCCTACCTATGTCCGTGACACCACCCACGCCCTCCACCTCCTCCAGAACTTCCAATTTCCCGGTCCCCAACACCTCATCTTTACCATGGACATCCAGTCCCTCTACACCTGCATTCCCCATAAAGGCCCTCCGCATCTTCCCGTCCCGCAGGCCCGACCAGTCCCCCTCCACTGACACCCTCATCCGCTTAGCCGAACTCGTCCTCACCCTCAACGACTTCTCTTTCAATTTCTCCCACTTCCTACAGACAAAGGGGGTGGCCATTGGTACCCGCATGGGCCCAAGCTACGCCTGCCCCTTTGTAGGTTACGTAGAACAATCCCTCTTCCATACCTACACTGGCCCTAAACCCCACCTCTTCCTCCGTTACATTGATGACTGTATTGGCGCCGCCTCGTGCTCCCACGAGGAGCTCGAACAGTTCATCCACTTCACCAACACCTTCC
>NC_063343.1:24833046-24834209 GCF_021869965.1 Rhincodon typus
GCGGTGGGGGGAGGGGAGATTTTGAAGCTTGTGAAATCCACATTGATACCATTGGGCTGCAGGGTTCCCAAGCGGAATATGAGTTGCTGTTCCTGCAACCACCTAGAAACCGATATTCATTTCAAAACCACCGACTCCCACAGCTACTTAGAATACTACTCCTCCCACCCACCTTCCTGCAAAAATGCTATCCCCTATTCCCAATTCCTTCACCTCCACCGCATCTGCTCCCAGGATGAGGCATTCCACTCTCGTACATCTCAGTTGTCCTTGTTTTTCAAGGACCGTAACTTCCCCCCCTCAGTGGTTGAGGACGCCCCCAACCGTGTTTCCCACATCTCCCGCAACTCATCCCTCACACCCCATCCACGCAATAAGAACCAAAAAAGAATCCCCCTCATCCTCACGTACCACCCCACCAACCTCCGGATCCAACGCATCATCCTCCGACACTTCCGCCATCTGCAATCCGACCCCACCACCAAAGACATCTTTCCCTCCCCACCCTTATCTGCTTTCCAGAGGGACCACTCTATCTGTGACTCCCTTGTCCGCTCCACACTCCCCTCCAGCCCCACCACACCTGGCACTTTTCCCTGCAACCGCAGGAAGTGCTACACCTGCCCCCATACCTCCTCCCTCACCCCCATCCCAGGCCCCAAGAAGACTTTCCACATCAAGCAGATGTTCACCTGCACATCTGCCAATGCGGTATACTGCACCCGCTGTACCCGGTGTGGCCTCCTCTACATCGGGGAAACCAAGCGGAGGCTCAGGGACCGCTTTGCAGAACACCTACGCTCGGTTCGCAATAAACAACTGCACCTCCCAGTCGCGAACCATTTCAACTCCCCCTCAGATGACATGTCCATCCTGGGCCTCCTGCAGTGCCACAACGATGCCACCCGAAGGTTGCAGGAACAGCAACTCATATTCCGCTTGGGAACCCTGCAGCGCAATGGTATCAATGTGGATTTCACAAGCTTCAAAATCTTCCCTCCCCCTACCGCATCCCAAAACCAGTCCAGCTCGTCCTCGCCTCCCTAACCTGTTCTTCCTCCCACCTATCCCCTCCTTCCACCTCAAGCCGCACCCCCATCTCCTACCTACTAACCTCATCCCACCCCCTTGACCTGTCCGTCCTCCCTGGACTGACCTATCCC
>NC_063343.1:24837209-24861676 GCF_021869965.1 Rhincodon typus
CCAGACCTGCTGAGCTTTTCCAGCAATTTCTGTTTTTGATGTAATTTGCACTTTTATGTGTGATTTTGCACTGGCATTGCTAAGTGAAAACAGGGCCATACTATCACTAAATTGAAAAAAAGTTGACTGCAGCTGCTTAATCCCAAATTCTGAATGGCCTTCTACTGGGTAGTCAAATTGCCTCCTTGCATGCTACGTGTTGTACAAGGTATGCACTTGAAAAATATCTGATTGAGTGCAATAAACACCATCCACTGTGGTAATGTCTCAGGCACTTGATCAAAGAATGAAGTAGGAGACAGATTTGAGTGATAGAGTTCCTAACAGTGTCTTAAGTCATGTAATGCCCCCACATACTTTGAGACATGACCTTTTGGTTGAAAGATCATACAGTGTGTTTGCCAAGCAGGCAGCTGGCACATGCTGCAGGCACAAGATTGATGTATCAATGTGCCATGGATCAAGATGCCCACACCCAAACTGATCACTACTGACAAGTATGAAAGGAGCTTGACAAAGTCTCTACGTCAGTATTGGAAGCCTTTAGGCTCTGGCTGAAGTGCTCTCATGCTAAAAGGCTCGGCACCGCCTTACAAGGCAGGATAGGGATGTTGCAAGCATCCAGGTAGTGACCAAGAACAAAAACAGAAGTTGCTGGAAAAGCTCAGCAGGTCTGGCAGCATCTGTGAAGAAAAAAGTCAGAGTTAACGTTTCGGGTCCGGTGACCCTTCCTCAGAACTGATGGTAGCTGGGAAAACGTCTGTTTATATGCAGAAAATAGGGAGGGGGTTGGGGTAGGCATTAAACAATAGGATAAAGGATACAGCCCAAAGAGAGAGAAGAGCTGTTGGATAGACAAAGGAGCTGATAATGATCTGGCCTTCACCTTCCTGGAGAGGCAACGTCTCACCTGCACTTCCCAGAATCTAGTCTACTGCATTTGCTGTTCACAATGGTGGTCTCCTCTACATTGGAGAAACAAAATGTAGACTGGGTGACTGCTTCGCAGAACATTTGCATTCTGTTCGCAAGAAAGATCCTGAGCTTCAGTTGCCTGAACACCTCAGTTAACACATCACCCTGTTCCCTGGCCAACATCCCTGTCTCTGGCTTGCTGAAGTGTTATAGCGAAGCTCAACGCAAGCTGGAAGAACAATTCCTCATTTTCCACTTGGGAACCCTGCAGCCCTCCGGACTTAATATTGAGTTCAATAATTTTAGCGCCTAAACTCTCACATGTCCCTACCCCATTCACCAGGCCTCGTTTTCACATAGCCTGCCATTACATACTACTTATTGTTAGTCACTAACAGTCCCCATTAACAACTATTCACCCTCCCAGCCAGATTGTTATCAACTCCTTTGTCTGTCCAACTGCTCTTCTGTCTCTTCAGGCTCTATCCTCTATCATATTGTTTACTCCCTAGCCCATCTTACTCCCTATTTTCGGCATATAAGCCGGTGTTTTCCCAGCTACCATCAGTTCTGAGGAAGGGTCATCAGACCCAAAACATTAGCGCTGATTCTTTCTTCACAAATGCTGCCAGACCTGCTGAGATTTTCCAGCAACTTCTGGTTTTGTTCCTAATTTACAGCTGAAGTCTATTCACAATGGGTGACTTCATTTTTCTCTCTCACTGCATATGAAAAGAAATGAGAGCAAGTGAGCTGCTATGAGCTGGTCCAATCTGTAAGTCTGTCTGTCTCTGCATGCAGCATTGTGACCTTAGTACCAGTGAGGCCTGACTTAAACCTTAAAATCCAGAAACAACTTGTAAGTGGATCAGAGACATGCCATGAGAGTTCTGAGACACTGGCAGTTGTTGGATGATCATCTACAGGCATGGAATGCATGCATCTGGTGCCTTTGAGCTTGCCCTGATACACTGATGCACTATGTCCCAGATGGTAGTCCAGAGGAGCAATCAGAGAGCTGAAGTTGCTTTCAGAACAGCTTACAACCACTTCAACCCTTCAACCAACACTTGGAGGCTACTTACATTTATGTCTTGCATGTTTCTACTAGGATGCTTTTGCACATAGGGACACACATGCATCTACATGCCTGTTGCGCCTCTTTGCCTGTTTTGTGAGCACTCAAATCACTTTGTGCTGACTTGAGACTGCCAACCCTTCGTCATCTGCATTGCTTTTTTTGATCACAGGATAGTCAACCATAAAGTTAAAGGCTGCCAGCTTCTCCAGCTTTCCTAGCTGTTTATTGCAGACAGAAAGGCATGGTGCTCGTCACCATCCAAAGTACTAAAAATGGCACCCATTCTAAATGGAGTAAGAGGGAACCATAGTCAGTCAGGAGCACAACCACATTCAGTCAATGCCATCATTCAATCTCCACACATGGTGTTGGCTGCAATTTATGTTTTCCTTTATTCATTAATGGGATGAGGACAGCACTGGCCAGGCAGCATTTATTGCCCATCCCTAATTGCCCAGAGGGTAGTTCAGAGTCAACCACATTGCTGTGGGTTTGGAGTCACATGTAGGCCAGACCAGGTAAGGATGGCAGTTTCCTTCCCTAAAGGACATTAGTGAACCAGATGGCTTTTTCCTGACAATTGACAATGGATTCACAGTCATTGTTAGATTCTTAATTCCAGATATTTTATTGAATTCAAATTCTGCTATTTGCCATGGTGGGTTTTGAACCGGAATCCCCAGAATTTATCTGAGTCTCTGGATTAACAGTCCAGCAATAATACCACTAGGCCATTGCCTCCCCTATAATTAGGCATAGCCCAACCACAGAATGCGGCTCAGTGCAATCTAATTATTTGAACACAGCCAATTCTACAGGTTGAATACAGGCATGGTGGCTCAGTAGTTAACATTGCTGCCTCATGGTGCCAGGGACCCGGGTTCAATTCCAGACTTGGATGACTCTGTGTGGAGTTTGCACGTTCTCTCTGTGTCTGCGTGGGTTTCCTCCCACCAGTCCAAAGATGTGCAGGTTAGGTAGATTGGCCCATAGTGTCCAGGGATGTGCAGGATAGGTGGTTTAGCCAGGGGAAATGTGGGGTTATAGGGATAGAATGGGAGGCTGTGTGAGTAAATGCAGACTCAATGGGCTGAATGGCATCTGTTCCAAATGGTAGCTATTCTATGTGTGCACCCAGTGCAGGTATGTCCAATGGAATGCAGTGGAGACATCTGTCCTGGAATTGTCCTCCCAAGTCAAGCTGGGGTTGGGACCTTGTCAGTTCTGGAGTTTTGGTATTGATGCTCAGGGAGCTCTTTGCAGGCAGTTAATGGAGTTCTGAGAAAAATGGAAAGTTCAAGTCTGGGGTAGGAATTGACTTTAGGTCACTGACAGAAGGATGATTATGAAAGGGTGCTTTTCCGGATAGAAAGATAGGATCTCATGCAGCATAAGAGGAAACAGGAAGCTGCAGGAGGAATGGTTCAAACAATTTACAATATGACATGTCCAACAATGACATAGCAAATCATAAACTAGGCTTAGGGGATAAATAGGAAACAGTAAACAAAAGGGGCTGAATGGAAATAGGGTGTGGGGAGGGAGCTAAAAAGGTGATCAAAAATGCAGTTACAGTAACACAAAAATAGAACATGAAGGTTGGGAGATAATCATTAGTTTCAGGTGGAGCCTGCTACTTACTCACAAGGACATGGAGCTGAAACTCTGTCATCTTCACACCAGCTCAACTGCACAAAAAGACAAACTGACAGCCACCAAATGAACAGTAGGTTGGGTAAGTTACCATACTCTTTGTTAGGTGGAATACAATGATTTGAAACATGAGATCCTGCTAGGAGCAGTGGTATTAATCATTCTCCCACTGTACCTGTAATGCCATCCATCCGCCATCAAATTGGATTTTATTGGAAGTGCATTCTATGTCAGATCATGGACATTATAAATGACGACCTCAAGCATCCATAGCTGTTGCATATTTTTCATCAATTCAATACCCCCCTCCCCAGTATCATATCCCTCAAGGAGATAGTGGACAGTGGACAGTGATCAGAGGTTAAATATATCAGCCTTACTGCTGCTGTCTACAGCTATCAGAAACACAATGCAGGTGCAACATTACCGAACTCTCATCTGTCAGAGCAGGGCTTCTGTTTGGAGGGACTGGGTACTATGGACTGCCCCACAGTACTTTGAGAGCACCCGATCTCCAAGCTGCAAAGTTCAATCAGAAAAACTGACACACAGAAAGAGCAGAGATAGTAGGAACTGCAGATGCTGGAGAATCTGAGATAACAAGGTGTAAAGCTGGATGAACACAGCAGGCCAAGCAGCATCAGAGGAGCAGGAAGGCTGACGTTTCGGGCCTAGACTCTTCTTCGGAAATGGGAAGAAGGGTCTAGGCCCAAAACATCAGCCTTCCTACTCCTCTGATGCTGCTTGGCCTGCTGTATTCATCCAGCTCTACACAGAAAGAGCAGCTTATTTGTGACCACCAGTTTCACATCCTGGGAGCTGCCATTATGTGTATATAATATCCTCCAATGGATCTCTTTATTTTTGTTCTCTAAACTTTTTGTGGGATGTGGGCACCACTGGCTGGCCAGCATTTATTGCCCGTCCCTAGTTGCCCTTGAGAAGGTGGTGGTGAGCTGCCTTCTTGAACCGCTGCAGTCCACCTGCTGTGGGTTAACCCACAGTGCCATTAGGGAGGGAATTCTAGGATTTTGATCCAGCGACAGTGAAGGAACGACGATTTATTTCTAGGTCAGGATGGTGAGTGACTTGGAGGGGAACTTGAAGGAAGTGGTGCTCCCATATATCTGATGCCCTTGTCCTTCTAGATGGAAGTGGTCGTGGGTTTGGAAGGTGCTGTCTGAGGATCTTTGGTGAATTTCTGCAGCGCATCTTGTAGATAGTACACACTGCTGCTACTGAGCATCGGTGGAGGAGGGAGTGGATGCTTGTGGATGTTGTGTCAATCAAGCAGGCTGCTTTTCCTGGATGGGGTCAAGCTTCTTGAGTGTTGTTGGGGCTGCACTCATCCAGGCAAGTGGGGAGGATTCCATCACACTCCATCGAATGTCAAGGGGCAGAAGTTAGGTTGTCTCTTATTGATGATGATCATAGCCTGGCATTTGTGCAGTGTGAATGTCACTTGCCGCTTGTCACCCCAAGCCTGGACATTGTCCAGATCCTGTTACACTTGGACATGGACTGCTTCAGTATCTGAGGAACCGCGAATGGTGCTGAACATTGTGCGATCATCAGCGAACATCCCCATTTCTGACCTTATGATGGAGGGAAAGTCATTGATGAAGCAGCTGAAGATGTTTGGGCTGAGGACACTACCCTGAGGAACTCCAGCAGAGGTGCCCTGGAGCTGAGATGATTGACCTCCAACAAGCACGACCATCTTCCTATGTGTCAGGTATGACTCTAGCCACCTGAGAGTTTGCCCCCGATACCTATTAATTCCAGTTTTACTAGGGCTTTGTGATGCCACAGTCGGTCGAATGCAGCCTTGATATCAAGGGCTGTCACTCTCACCTCACCTGTGGAATTCAGCTCTTTTGTCCATGTTTGAACCAAGGCTGTAATGAGGTCAGGAGCTAAGTGGCCCTGGCGGAACCCAAACTGGGCATCACTGAGCAGGTTATTGCTGAGCAGGTGCTGCTTGATAGCGCTGTTGAAGAAACCTTCCATCACTTTACTGATGATCAACAGTAGACTGATGGGGTGGTAATTGGCCAGGTTGGATTTGTCCTGCTTTTTATGTACAGGACATACTTGGACAATTTTCCACATTGTTGGGTAGATGCCAGTCTTGTAACTGTACTGGAACAGCTTGGCTAGGGGAGCGGCAAGTTTAGAGCATAAGTCTTCAATATTATTGCTGGAATGTTGTCAGGGCCTATAGTCTTTGCAGTATCCAGGGCCTCCAACATTTCTTGATTTCATGTGCAGTGAGTTGACTTGGCTGAAGATTGGTATCTATGATGCTGGGGACCACCTCCATCATTTAGTTTGGGGATATTTGTGCAGCCTCCTCCTCCAGTGAGTTATTTAATAGTCCACCACCATTCACGACTGGATGCGGCAGGACTGCAGAGCTTAGACCTGAACCATTGGTTCTGGGAACACTTAGCTGTGTCTATCACTTGCTGCTTTTGCTGTTTGGCATGCAAGTAGTCCTGTTTGGTGGCTTCACCAGGTTGATACCTCATCTTCAGGTATACCTGGTGCTGCTCCTGGTATGCCCTTCTGCACTGTCTGCTGAACCAGGGTTAACCCCCTGGCTTGATAGAAATGGTTGAGTGGGGAATATGCCAAGCCAAGAGATTATGGATTGTGCTGGAGTGCAATTCTGATGTTGTTGATGGCCCACAGTGCCTCATGGATGCCCAGTCCTCAGTTACTAGATCTGTTCGAAGTCTGTCCCATTTAGCACGGTGATAGTGCCACACAACATGATGGAGGTTATTCTCAATGTGAAGGCAGACTTCGTCTCCACAAGGACTGTCCAGTGGTCACTCTTACCGATACAGTCATGGACAGATGCAACTGCAGCTGGCAGATCGGTAAGGATGAGGTCATGTATGTTTTGCCCATTTGTTGGTTCCCTTACCACCTGCCGCAGAACCAGTCTAGTAGATATGTCCTTAATGACCCGGGCAGCTTGATCAGTAGTACTGCTTCTGAGCCAATCTTGGTGGTGTTGAAGAATAAGTTTTGTTATTGATATAAGTTGTATGCTTGGTATCTTCAGCTGCACCCATCAAAGAATCTGCACTTTACAGACTTTCTTTAGCATTTGGAGACAGCAGTAGTCAATGAGATATGTAAAAAAAAATTGCACGTTGATGAGGTTAAGTCGCTTTAAAGGCATCAGCCAGCATATGAAATCATTGTGTAGTACAATACAGTGTCTCCTGATGTTCACAAGCTACTGCCTAATCATTTGGCACTTCCTCTTCATTATGGATTGGCCTTCAGCTTTTCAGCGTTTGCATAGATTGGCAAGTTGTCCTGAACTTTTTGAGCATTCTATATGACTGCATTTGAACTGAGAGACAGCACTTTGTGTAGTTTCTCTTGGCATGTCACTGAGCTATGAAAGAGAGCAATAGTGTGAACATGGTACACCTCCCAGTTTGAATGGCTGTGAATTACTTGAAAATGTGGAAAGTAGAATGTAAATTACCTGCAGAGATGTGTGGAATCAACCCTAATTCCATCCTATCACTGATACAGTAGATGTAAGTATGGGTGAACTATGCAGGGGAGGACATAACCACAATCCCAGCATATTGTGTGTCGCATCACATCCCCAACTTGGCTGCAGTCTTCAACATAACTGTGCTATCTACAGTCAAGCAATCAGTTGCTTGACAGATGAACATTGTTTGTAAGAGTTACAATGTCTTTCATCCTTGAGGCTTCTCATTCGTCAAATTCTTGTGAGTTCATCTGACAGGACTGCAAAAAAGAGCACACCTTTCAAAAGAGAGCGTGTCAATAAATGTACATTCACAAATTGCAGGATAATTTACAAAGATATGCCATCCACGCCACTTATGTGCCCTCAGGTAGGTTCCCCCACCACCCCCCAGCACTAGTTCCAGTGTTTAACAGCTGGACTGACCAGAACTTGCTCTGTAGTTGGTCCTGTTGTCCTAGTACACTTGTCTGGTCATCTGCAGGCATGTTTGTGTCTGGAGGGCACATGCTTGCTGACTGTGTGCTGACTAGATGAGATCTCCCATTACCTTCTCACCAGTCATGGAGGCTAAGCACCAATGACCACAGTGATGGAATGCAGGAATGTGCACACATCCAACAGACACTGAGCATGATCCACCTGGATCTCCATGACGGTATCCAGTCTGGCCATGGAGGTAGCCAGATGCAAATCTGCCAGAGCCAGTGTAGCACTGATATTGTTGGTGGTCTCCTCTAACTTTTGATCCAGTGTTGTCTCTGACAAACTAGTCTTGCAGTTGCTGAGATTGTAAATTATGATGAAGTCTGTAATGGATGAGACAATGGGATTGTGTCCTGCCTGAGAGTGAGCAGGTGCCTGGGACTCAGCCTGTCATCTGGGTAGAGAGACTTGGAGCATTTCTACCTTGACCAGCCATGGAAACATGTCAGTGATGTGCCAGTTAGAATGTGCTCCTGAGTTTGAACTAGGAAGAGTAGCCACCAAGGTGAGAACTGAGCAGTGGGAGGTGCAGATGCTAGTGTATGTTATGAGGATGCAGTGCATTTCTCCTCAGATGTAGTGGTGGCAGTGGAGGCGAAAGTCTCTGACCTGATCACCTTGTCATTCAAGGCTACTCAAGTACCTGCATATGACAAAACAGAGATTACTTTTGAAAGAGGGGTAGAAGGCTTCTTCAAGTTCAGAATGAGAGCACACAAGCGTTAAAGGGAGAATAGCACAGCACAATCAAGCTCACCCAGTTGATTGGACTTGGAAGTATCAGTGTCCTTATGTAAAGGATCACCCTCTTCTCTGGAGAACTCCAGTATCATTTCCTCCAAGAGCCGAGGAGCCCAATGTCTGCTACTTGCCTCTGACTTTGACACTTGTGGCCTGGTGATGTGATTTTTTTTTTCCTACAATGACATAAAAGCAAAGGATTGGGTATGATGGGAAGTCGATGAAAGGCATGAAGACGCTGGAAGGTTGTCGTTGCTGTCCTCAGTGAGTGAGTAGGAAATGTAAAGTGCAGTAGAGTTAGAAGTTTGGGAGGGTGAGGTGGATGAGAGGCATTGAGTGACATGCTGAATACAATAGTAAGAGTTGCAGTCCACGAGCCTTGGTGAAAGGAGTGTGCAGTGGCGGAGTTAAAGTGAGGGGTGGCCTGTGAGTATGAGATAGCAGAGAAAAGATGGTTGCACTTACCCTTTTAGAGCGAGATTGCCAAGCATTTTTCGCCCTAGATATGGCATTGACCTGGATGGCTACCTCCGACCAGACTGGTTGTACCTAGTGGTGTATCATCATTAAATCATAGAGTCCTGACAGTGCAGAATCATTGAATCCCCACAGAGTGGAAAGAGGCCATTCAGCCCATCGAGTCTGCACAAAAACTCTGAACAGCATTGCACCGAAACCCTATCCCCATAATCCTGCATTTACCAAGGCTAATCCACCTAGCTTGCATATCCCTGGACACTACAGGGAAATTTAGCACGGCCAGTCCACCTAACTTGTACATCTTTGGGCTATGGGAGGAAACCAGAGCACCGAGCCGAAACCCACGCAGACAGTGACCCAAGGCTGGAATCAAACCCTGGTCCCTGGTGCTGTCAGGGCTAACTACCAAGCCTCCTTTGCTAGTTTGGAGAAAAGAGCACTTCCCTTTTGTTAACACTCAATCCATCAAGACCTCCAGGTCTCTGTCAGAGAAATGGGGAGACATCTTCTTTTGCATAATTAATTAATGAGCTGACGAGCAGAAGAATGTGTCAGAAAAAGTTGACATGGGCCGTACAATGCATCACCTTGAAAAAAGCTAGCAAGAAAAGAGAAAATTCAGCCCATAACAGCTGATGATCGAAAAAATTCTGAGCATACATTTGTTTGTTATAATGCAGAATTTGCATTCCATTTTGATCACTATGTTTTACGTACAGTTTAGTAGACAGTCTGCAGCATGTTACAAAGTAGCAACAGAATGAAGTTTGCAACAAAATATGGGAGTTTGTCAGCAAGACAGAGCAGCGTTAATGTGTCATTACTATCACAACAGAAAAAGCCCATGCTGGGTGTACATCAATATCATATCCTTTTGAGAAGAAACAGGCAGGGCACAGAAGTGATTAGTTGAGAATTCAAACTGTGAGTATCTAAAAATAAACTGTAAACAAATCCATCCACTGAGATCAAAATTTATTTATTCTCAGGGAAGTTAACCAACATATGAAATAAATAACATGGCATTTCAAAACTAGAACACTTGAGTGCCATTGACTGCCATAAAGATCACCATGGCAATGGGGAAGAGGAGATTTATATTTAATTATCTGCCACTTGTATTTTGATTTAACTTCACCTTACTCAGTAGTTAGAGTACCCAGAGGGTCACAGAAATGCAATAGTTTCACACTAAATTCTGTACATTATGTTCATAAAAAAACCTGCTACTGAAATGATTTATTTTATCTTTATATTTGATATTATTACTGTATCATTCATAATAACGCATCAGTTTTTATGTCTTTTCAAGGACTTTCTATTCTTCTCTGGTGAGTCAAGAAAGGTTAATAAACTAAATGCGGTGGCACACTGGTTTAAAACAGAGCAATTTTTCTTCGAAGAGAAGTGAATGAATGCCTTGTCATGGAAGAATGCAGTTCATCAATCTAGTTTATTAAATAGTGAGTGAAATTCTGTTTTTAAAAGAAACTGTTTATTTTTCATTCTCAGATTTGCCACTGGATGTGTTCTGTAAACATCAGTATTAGAATGATGTATTTTCTTTACTTCTGTGACAAACGTCATAACTTGCATCATTGCCTTGGCTCTTTGTAGATAATTTAAAAGCTTATGCTATCAAATAACAGAACTCTAAATATGGCATATCTCATGTCAATGATATATGACAATTTGATGATGTATCCTGCCTTGAAGGTATTAGCTTGATTTTATTTTAATGATATATCTGATCATGGAAGCCTCTACTGGGTTCTTGATTCCAATCAGAAAGTACTGTATGACGGAGATCCATAATAAGATATTACATCAAGCCAGTTTTTATATTTCACTTTATTATTGCTTGTCCTGAAAAGCACTCAAGGTTCGCTAATCCTGCAGAACTTGTCACTTAGTTTGACACATTGATCACCTTAAGTAGTTTATTAAGTATGAGTTTTCACAAACAAAGTTACTTTCTGAACCTTCAGTACACTATCAATGAAGAAGGCTGATAAGGGTAAAGAATCTACTTTACATAACAAGTGATTCATTTGAGTCAGGGATCTGTATGGCTTTTAAATCGGGCATTTTATTTAGAATGGGTTGTAATCAGAGACAATGGGTTGAATTTTACCGCAAAAATCAGCTTAGTCAAATTTGGAGAAGTTATTGGAAGATATCTCTCCTTTTGCCGTAGTGAAATTTCTCATGCTACTCTGAAACTCTACTATTATCTATGTACCATGCCTCTATAACATACCACTCATCCTATCTTCCCTTCCATCAAAGGCAGAGGTATTCAACCACTGCTCAGTCCTGCCAGGATTCCTGTCACTGTTACTATTTTTAAAACAGTTGTGCACCAGGTAAAGCGCCATCAGTCCAGCCCTGCACAGTTCCTGTGAATCGCCCTGGAGATGATGGACAGAGGCAAGTTAGCTCCATGCTTTGTTGACAGGGATCTGGAGGTAGAGAGGAGGAAAGTTCTCTCCTCGCAGGATGTGTAGAAGAGACCACACTACCAGAACCTGCCATCATGGTTGGAGGTTGTTACAGGTCAATACAGTGCTGACAGCCCAGAGGAACACCAAGCAATGCTGCAAGAACTTCAATGACCTTCTCTGCTCAGAGGATAAGTGCCACCATCTGCTACCTCACTCTGCCTCTGCTACCACACCCACTGAGGCCTACTGTCTGCCACTCTCACAACTGCATCCATCATCTTCCCTCAATCACTCTCACTCACCTTGCAATCCCTCAATAATAACTCTGCGCGTGTACTGATTTGCCTACTCACTCAAGACACTTCAACACCTTTCCCTCACCTACACCAGCATCAACAGCTATGCAGGTCACTTCCATCTCACTCAATTCCTCTATTTCCTTCATTCCAGGAGAAAATGGCCCACAATGAGGCAGAGAGAGCAAAAATAAATGGTGGGTGGCCGAAAATCATTTCCTCACCCATTACAAGGGAAGAATTCTTACCCTGGCCTGACAGGGATTGCTCATATGGTGCTGATGAAACATCCATGCCCTGGCAATTAAGTAAAAATCAACCATTGCTATGTTGCTTACTCATTACCACTTCTGTGAATGCATTCTTAATATGCCAGAAACTCTACTCCTATTTCAATGTCACTTTCAGGCACCAGGGGAAGTCTGAATGGTCTCAAAATAAAGTGAGTTGGCAAGGACCTTGACCTCATTCCAGGTGTCTCTTCCTCATGAGAAGACAGGGTGGTTCCAGTAGGCACCTGGCCAGAACACGCACCACACACCGGCCCCTGCAGTCTCCTCTCAGGAGGAGAACTTCAGAGCTGTTCTGAATAAAAGTCATACCAGACTCAAAACATCTTCTCTGCACGGGTGCTGTGAACTTGCTGATATTCTCCAGAATTCTGTGTTTTTATCTTATAAACCAGTCTGGTTGCTGAATTTGTCAGTTTGTTCTTGCTTCATTTATCAGTGAAACTGATGTAGTCCACCTCAAGGACATGGATAAAATAAATTCTATTTTTTATTGACCATTAACCAAATGTGTTTTGTGGACTTTACTCTTTCCTGTTTATTATTCTCAGTAACAAGGAGATGAGGAAAACTGGAATCAGGAAAATTTTCCAACAGTATATTTAGCAGTCTATCTTCGTTGAAACATTAGTCTTATTTTCCAGTACATCAAAAAAGAATAAATTAAGTAGTTGCCTTACTTATATTTTATGTATTCCTGGATGCTTAAACCAACAAATTTACTCTCAGTGATTGCAGAAATGTACTCCAGAAGAACACTTTAGGATTCATCAGCAAGTCTGCTTAACGGCTTCTCCTCATTATACAACCAGCTTTACTCAAACACAACATAAAGAGAAATCTCTCAAAACATAAAATACTTAATCTAGGTATTTTCTAATTAATCTGTTCAGAGATATTATGAAACATCTGTGGAGAAGGTCTCCAGTGTCTCCACTGCTTTAATTGAAACAAAGTTGCACACAGCACACACAAAATAAACAACTTGTAAAATGACTAGGTTGTTTCAGTAGATCAAATACTGGCCAAATAGAATCTGACACAAGCTACTTTCAATCAAAAAAGATCACCAAATAATGTAGAAAATACAAATTTACTCTAGTGCCAAATATCATAACGGTGTGTCAGGTTCTTTTAAAATGGCTGACTGCGATTGCGTGATGACCAATGTGACTGCTTTGGGAAAAGCCAAGGTTGTATTTTTGTGGGAATTCCCCTTTAAAACAAAAGAAAATCTGAGATGGGAACGATTGATTTCTTGTTTATGACATAATTAGTTTCCAAGACATGCGCAGCAAGCTGAGGTTGCTATGGAGATGAAAGCTAATTGCCAAGTGTTGTGTTGCAACCTGTCCTGTAGCATGTAATTTCGAAAAGATTCTGTTGTTGAAGCAGGAACTGTTCCTGGAAAGAGATCTTAAGGCAGGGATTTTGGATTGGATAAGACCCAGTGCATCTGTATCAGTTTTTCCAAAAGCAAACGGATCATATTAAAATGGGATTGGAAAATGAAGTCGATGGGTTTCTCTGACATGAAGACACTCATGGCCTACGTGAGAGATGGTTTGTAGATATCCATTTTGTCATTGGTAAGTGTCCATGGTCCTCAGATGAAATAAGGCTGCTCACAAAAATAACTCAACAGCTGAAATAATTGAGTGGGAAGAGAGGGATGTTGCATGATAGTCTTTCAAACAAGGGCTCTACTGGCAGAAACTTACTAGGCTCTGCGTATTGTGGGTTATGGCAAGACATGTCGCAGAATTGGGTGAGATATTTTGCAAGGGGTATCTTGATATTGAATTCACCTCGCCACATTTTGTGAGCTTTTCTCAAGCAGAATGGCAAGTTTCCTTTTTAATTCATTACGGAATGTGGGTGTACTAGTTAGGCCAGCTTTTATTGCCCATCCCCAATGCCAAGTGATTACAGTGCTGTGGGTCTGGAGTCACACATAGGCCAGACCTGGTAGGATGGCAGATTTCCTTCCCTAAAAAGGACATTAGTGAACCAGACGGACATTTTATTAACAATCGGCAATGGTTTCATGGCCATCATTTGACTCTTAATTCCAGATTATTATTGAATTCAAATTCCACTATCTACCATGGCAGGATTCGAACCCAGATCCCCAAAATGTTACCTTGGTCTGCTAGATTGATAGTCTAGGTGATCATACCACAAGGCCATCACCTACCCCTAGTCTCACTAGGCAGAAAACTCCCAATTGACATTAATGATTTCTTGTTAAATGCCTTGTCACCAGCCCTATTTACTACAGGTTGCGCTCTTACCAAGCTTGCTATACAAACTAGTTGTTGGAAAACTTGACATGGAAACCACAGAGTTCTTGGCAGGTTAAAAATTGCCACTTGCTCCATACAAAAACATGTTTGTATACCAGAAAGCAGGTACTCAGGCACCCTCCATGGACACTAGCCACATGTACACCATATCCATAGATACTGGGTTCCAATATATGCCAGCCTCCAAGGACTCCCATGCCACATCTCCAATCTATTTACACAGCACTTTTGTACATCAAAGCGGAAGCTTGGGTTGCAGTGGTAACTCATTGCAATTCTGCAGCAACGACACAGTACCCTCAGGGAAAACACCTGCTTTACGGACTGGACCAGGCTGCAGCTCTGTGCTCTTCACTTGCTGTCATAGCACTTACTGAGCCCAACTGAGCGCTTACAATATCCCTGCCTTGCATTGTCATGCCTTTTTGCACTTTGCCATCTCAGCCAGGCATCCCAAGCTCATTATTACTATCTTTCCATGGCATTTATCATGGACACAAAGCTAGTAAGATCGCCAGTTGTCAGCAGGCCTCAGTCAAGAAAAAGCCCTTTGCTTGGGGACCCCAGGCAGACTAAACTCGGACAGTTGGAGTCAGGATCCACACAGACAGTGTGAGGAATTTGAACGATAGTAGTAATTACGCTGATGGAGTCTAGAAAAGACATTGACTTTCTTCCTACAGTGCTGAGAATTCATCCAGATGACAGACTGCTTTAGCCTGGATGGTAACCTTGGACCAAGCTGGCATGGATATTGTGGTCGCTACAACTGGCCCTGAAGATGGAATATCAGACTATGCACCAGCAGGACCTCTGTGACTATGCCCAAAAAGCAGGTCGCTGGTTCCCCACTGTCTACCATGTTGAACGTAAATATCAGGAACTGCGTAGGGCAGGCTCAGTTACTCAGTACTTGTCCAGGTGCACAATGGTTTTTTGCATTAGTGCCAGGGATGTCGGACAATTCGAGGATCACAGTAAGTTAGGGTGGAAATCAGATGTGATATTCACTTAAATGTGATACTCACTTAAGGGCAAGAATACCAATTCATGTGGCAAGTTTCGCAAAATATACCAAGGAAACTACTTTGGCCTCATGGGAAGAATCACTCTGTCAAACTCCATGTGGAGTTTTTGGGCTGGAGGAAGGTTTGCAGCAGAGTTCAAGAGGAGTCAGGATTGGGACTCTTGGATTTCCTGATATGTAGTGACAATCTGGAACTTGGTGTGCAGGGGGCAATTTCAAAGTTTTCAGATGGTACTGAACTTGAAAGAATTGTAAACAGTGATGAGAACGTTGTGGAACTCCAAAAGGACACTGACAGCTTGGTGGAAAGAACAGATAAGTAGGAGTTGAAGCTCAACGCACAGAAATGTGAGGTGATACTCTTTGCTTGGAGAACATTGATAGACAATAAAATAGCAAGTACAATTCTGAAGAGTGTACAGGAGTAGAGGGACCTGGGTGGATTTGTGCAGAGATCATGTGCAGAAGGTGGCAGGACATGTGGACAGAACAGTTAATAAAGCATACAGTGTTCTTGGCTTTATTAATAAGGTTGTACAGTACAAGAGCGAGGAGGTGATATTGAACATATGGAAGACACTTGTTAGATATCATCTGGAGTATCATGTACAGTTGTGGACACCACTTATAGGAAAGATGTGAAGACATTTGAGGGAGTGCAGAAGTTATTTGCAAGTATTTTTCATTCCCAAAACCACATCTCTCATGAAGATAGATTGAAGAAGTTGTGACTGTTCTCCTTGAAGGAAAACAGGTTAAGAGGAGATATGATATAGATCTTCAAAATCATGAATAGGCTGGATATAGTAGGCAGGAGAAAATGGTCCTGCTTGTGAAAGTAAAGAAAAAAAGAATAAAGTGTAGACTTCAAACAATGTATAAATGATGTAATGGTGATAAGGGTAAAAACATACTTTTGCACAACTAACAATTAGGGTATGGAATGTATCACCTAGAAATATGGTAAAGGCAGGTTCAATTGAAGCAATCAAGAGGGTATTGAATAATTATTTTCATGGAAAACAGGGATACATGGAAAAGATAGGAGTTTGCCATGAGCTAATGAAACCAGTTCAGGCAAGATGGACTGAACAGCCTTATTCTGTGCATAACATTTCTGTGATTCTGTAAGATTCTCTTTTGCAGGCAGAGTTGTCTGATTTTTATGCAATCCTGGTCATATTTTGGCTGCTCAAATTTGAGTTTGCCCCCAGTAACTGATAATGTGTTGCTTATTGCTGGAGTACAAGACACCACTTCTTCTATAAGCTCAATATCCTATTTTCTGCTCAATCCACTATTATCCTTGAGAGACGGTATTTGCAATTACTTGCACTTTGTTTGGAAAATCAACTCTACCATAATTGTATCTCATCACTCTAAAGGCAGTACAGACACAATGTGCAGAAGGAAGCAATTCAGCTCCTAATTCAGTGATTTGGTGAAGCAACAATGATGCTCCCACCATTAAAAGACAGACATTGGGCAAATTGGTAGGTTCCTACTTGATTTTCTGGTCAATGGAGAAGTGGGGAGAAACCACAGTGCCCCTTAAAATGAAGTCCAGATCTTTTCCAACATTAAAACCCACCTCTTTAACAAACCTTTGGCTATCTGTCCAAATATCTGCTGTCACACTGTATTTGATAACACATCTATGATTTTTTTTAGCAAAGTTTTACTATGTTAATGGTGTTTTGGAAAAACAAGTTGTTGATATTATGAATCAAAGCACATTCAGAAATTTAAACTTCAATACATTGCTGACTGGAAGCATCTAAAATTTTCAAAACATATATTGTAATCTATGCAAAACCACTATACAAGGTCATAAACACTGAACTTTAAACAGAGGATTGTGTTCTAAAGTGAATATTTTAATTTAGTTGAAACAAAACTCTGAAAAAGGAGACTGGTGAATTTCTATTAACACCACAGTTGTAACCTCACATTGCCTTGAGGAAAGGAACCCAAAGAAAAACTTATTAACATTGAGTGGCTGTTTTAGCACCTCGGACAGGAACTCAGAACAGAAGAAACGTGCTGTTGAGATTCCGGGATAAAACTGCTTTTGTGGAGAAACAGGAAAACTGCTTGCTTAGAAGGGATTCTGTTTTAGTTCAAAGGATGAGAATAAAGACATTGAGCCAGTCAGGGAATGGCATTCATAAGATTGGCCTTTCCAGTGATAATTGGATTCCGAGTAGAATGATTGATAAAGGACACTAGAAATTTTCACCTGGCTTAACATAGATACAAATCCCTGCCAGAGACCTGGGAGTGATTTTGCAACCGGTTCTTTAACGCTTTGTATCTACTCAAAGCATAATGTAGAATGAAGGCATTTGCAAAATGCATCTTATTAATTGCATGGTGTAGGGACTCTGCTTAGTTATTTTTATGTATTTTTGATAGTGGACTGAAATGGGGAAAAGAATATTTCAAAAACTGAAGATTGTGAAAGAGATTGCTATGTGTTTTAAAAAAGCAGAATACCAACACTTACGATAATTGCTTTTTACACTTGTTTGTTCAACCAGTGGGGTAGGGTTGGTCACAGATGAACTGGCATCAGGAGGGCACACAATGAGATTCAGCTGGCAACAAGTAGCGAGTTGGCCTTTGAAGTAGAAACCAATGACAAAGGCATTTATGGTTGCCAGCAATTACATGTTCAGCCCTCAGGGAATCTGAATTTATGTTTAAACTAAATAGTCAGAAGCTTTTAGGCTTTAAAAAGGGGATGGGCTGCTCTACTACAATAAAAAACCTAAAAGCCTGAAGAAAGCCAGTTTATTGATCCTCAACAGTTGTTACAAGCTGTAGCTTTTAACCAAGCAAGTCAAAGACTTGATTATAAGCCAGTCACTCTGTGCCTCCTACAAGAAAATGGAAGTACCTGGAAAAGTGATCGAGAAGCAGCAAGCCTTGGCAAGCCATGGGGATCATCCCAGCAAACTCTGGGCAGGGACCATTGAATTGCCTTCCCACATTTTCTCTCCACCGATATTTTGATAATCTGTGTGACTGTTTAGAATGGGTAGATCATTTGTTATAAACAGGATTAGAGTTTTAACGAGGAAAGTTCATATTTGTCAATCTGTAGCTAGAATCTATTTGTAATAAATAGCAACTTCTGTTAAATGCAGAAACTTGGCATAAGCTTTCTGACAGGCTGGGCCTAAAATTACAGATAAACCAGGGAATTTACACATATTTTAATAAAATTTTGATTTTCTGTTACAACTCCAGGATTAGCTTGATTCCCAGTGTGCTATCCCAATGAGGTGTGATATTCATGTATCAATTACCTGTGAATTAATGGATGATCTATGCTGATTTGAATTAGTTTATTTCAGAATAAAAAGCGTCCTAAAAGTGCAGTCTTGCTTCTCAGCTTCTTTAACTTAATCTTTTGGAAAAATTACTGTGTTTGAACAGTTAACAGTCTCTCTGGGAATTGTAACAGGCAGGAAGGAATTGTGCTTTGGTTGGGGTGGGGGTTGGAAGTGTGTGTTCAGAAGGAGAATCTTAAGTCAGAAGACCGGAAAAAATCAAATTGCTTTGAAACCAAAAGCTTCCATTTATCACTTTCTATTCTTAAAAAATTAACACTTTTTGTCTTACCACACATGACACTTTAAACACTCAATATTTTCACATTTAGCAGAATTTATGATAGCATAGCAAATCACAATAGAATTGTTTCAATATACAGCTTCAAGACATGGTGAAATTAAAATAAGTTAGTTTACCTATTAAGTATTATGGATTTGGGTCTGCATTGACCTGGAGGATGAGGTTAACGATGGAGAAAATGTTTGAAATAGGAGCCATGGGCTTTCTGCTCAACATTGGGTTGTAATACTGTTAAGTAGTTACGTTTAAAGTACAATCAATCAATAAACCTTCCAACAGGATCTATAATTCTTGGGCGACAGATAATTCTGTAATAAAATTGACATCAGATTTAGGAGGTGATTCATTTACAGTCAGTACCACTAGGAAGAAATCAGAACTATAAGTTATAGGTAAATGTTCAAGCCTTAAATCTTGTGCCATTATCGTGAGAAAACTAAAATTTATATATATTAAAAATATTGCGCCATTGAAAAGAAGTTGTCCTAATTACCATTTATTTTTAAAATGATTTCAGAGAATACGTTGTCTCACAGACACTTCTGCATTTTTAGAAATAACATAAAATTGCAGATGGGATTTACTTGGATAAAAGTAAATTTACAGGTTATTTGTCTCGATAACTTGTAATGAATGAGTGAATTTTGAAAACTATATTATTCCAAACAGTATAATGTTAGGATTACCATTACAAGATACTTTTAAAGCTGAAAAACAGCTCATTAAAAAGGATTAAATAGTACCAGTTGTTTCTGGTGTCATTTTTTGACATGCTGTTGCAGACATATTGTTTATCCTTGAAAAAGGAAAAATGGAATGACTTTGATACAATTTACCACAGGCAAGTGATCAAATCGCTGCCTGGGTATCATTTTTAATGAACTGACTGATGTTGAAAAATGAGTAGTTCAAGGAATACAGAGACCTTGAAGTTTGCAATACCACTGATTTGTTTAGTTTTTGGGAATTTTTTAAATTTTAGTTTTGTACCAGATACTTTGTGTTCAGCACTTCTTACAGCTTAAGAGTTTCTCCTTACTTCCAAAAACACAGTCAGAAGTGACACAAAACCAGGTTATAGTCCAACAGGCTTATTTGAAATCACAAACTTTCGGAATGCTGCTCCTTTGTCAGGTGAAGTGATCAGCGCTCCGAAAGCTTGTGATTTCAAATAAACTTGTTGGTCTATAACCTGGTGTCATGTGACCTCTGACCTTGTCCACCCCAGCCCAACACCAGCACCTCCACATCATTCCAAAAACACAATAGGGTAATGCAACATAACGGTTAGAGCATTGAAACTGCTTACTGTAAAACACCCTTCCTCATTCCAAAGTGTCACTAGACCTGAAACTTTAAATCTGATTTCTCTCAACAGATGCTGCTAGATCTGCTGAGTTTTTCCAGGAATTTCTGTTTTTGTTTCTGATTTTCAGCATGCACAGTCCTTTTTTTTTGTTTGTTGTAAAAGATAGATACTGTAAAAGATATGTCCTCAAATGTGTTTCTCATATAATTCCAAAGAAGACATTGATCAGCAAACTAATGAAACAAAACCTATTGCAAACAAAGATGATTTGCTATTGACGAAATATATAAAGCAGAATACAAGATCTGAAGAAATTCAAGTTTGTAAAATTGGAAAAAAAATGAACACGTTTAACCCCAGGTGTTAGCATAATATTCATATGTAAGTCAATATTTGCTGAAGTGTTTGGTTCTAACTTAATAAAAATTGGCCTGAAGTTTTGCAACGACAGATAGATACTCCCACCACCTCGCAAAAATGTGAATGCCACCAAACACCAGAAGAAATCCTGAGCACTGCACTCACCAGTTTTTGCTGGGATGACAATAGAAACAGGTCTCATTTCATGCTTATGAATTTCACATGGGGAACAGCTCCTATTAAATCAACAGCTAGGTGAATGGTCAAAAGAGTGGTGGCAAGAAGGCATGGGTTGAAAGGAGTTAGCACTGAGTTGATATTGGAACTTTAAAGGGCCAGGATGCAGTTGCAGGGATATGGCTTGAAGGACATCCAGTGCTCAGCGGAGTGAGGTTGACGGGCTGCAAAGTTGTTTGATGCTCCATTGTCTTTTTCTGAAAAAAACTTCAATGGATTACTGGAACACAAGGCAGGGCTCCCAACCCGCCCGCTCCTGAACCTCACAAACTGCACACGCTTTCCAGAGTTACTTGGCTTTACTCCTAGAGAGCAAGGCCACATTGGAATAGAAACCTCAGCTTCTCAGGCACTTTCTCTCAGGTTAGGTTTGCAGACTCCCAACTCTGTGCTTCTATCTAGGAGTGAAATTTCAAGCCAGAATTCCTTGGTACTGACTGTTCACAATTGAACCTTAATTCAGGCCAACTTCCTCTCCATGTAGCCAGCAGTAAAAAACTTCAGTCCTAAGCTCTCCACATCAGATATTGGAACTGTATCATAAAAGCTCAATCGCTCATGAGAAACAGTTCCCTCAGTCACATTAGTTGATTAATTAATTCATATCTGCTCGAATCAAATCAATTAAATTATGCTAACACAAGAGATTTGAACATTGTTAGCCTGTACCAATGAACCCTATTTGATATGCAAGGAAGTTAAATCTGTCAATTACGTTGCTTCATCTCTGCTAAAGTTGACCACATGGTCCCATGTAGTTTGGATGATGTCTTTAATAACATATGCACTGAAATTAACATATTTTGTAGACCTCATGAGGTAAATGTTCACTTTTATCAGGGTCAGAAGTGTGTAATGGTGAATCAGAAAGCATTTCTGATTTTTATTTTCATGAGACAGAATTGGGCAGGGGTTTAACAAGCAGTTAATCCATCACTGCCCATTTTCCACAAACACCAAAAAGAGAATATCTATCAACAAAATAGATACTATAAAAGAGACAAAGAAATCATGCATTGACATAGTGCCTTTTACAGCAGACAAGCTAAAATATTTCAGAAGCCATCACTGCAATGTTGTACGAAAATCCCACAATCTAAGGTTTTCCACAGTAATGCTGGGAGAAAGACAATTATTCACTAGATATGCAGAGAATTCATCTGTCTCTCTTTAAGTAGGATCTTATGTCTAGCATGTGTTTTAAAGGTCCCATCTGAAAAAAATTGTATCTCCAACAGCATAACACTCCCTCAGTGCTGATCTGGAGCAAGAATCTGATCTTTTGGCCAAGTGTCAATTGTGTGGAGTTTCATGAAAGCGTTCCTTCCAAGCCCAGGTGATGTTTTGCATGCGGTTCTATACTGCTTACCTTAAGGTATGCATTCCACCTCCACGTGCTACTCTCATGCCATCTTTTGTTCATGGCAGGCATGCAATTTTTAAACTCCAGCTGTGCATGGCAGCAAATATTGTAACCCAGGAATTGCCATTGTGTTGCTGGGCATTTGGAAAGGCCATGTCTGAGTGAAGGGTATCAATATCCTGCTTAGCTGACAGGGACCTAGTGGATGGTGTGGTGGGCAAGAGGACTGAACTCTTTCCCCACGGCTGTCAGAGGAAACACCAGCACAAAACCCTACCAGCTTAGTCTGAATGCCACCCAATATCTACAGTCCACAGGAGCACTCAGAAATGTTGAGGGTTAATGACCTTCTGGTCTTCACAAGGTTAAGCGTCATCATCTTCTTGCTGCTATCTCACTTGCATTCTAATGTTTCTCCTGTACCCACCTTCCACCAAGACTTATGGTCTAATTCTGACTATCACATGCAACTTCTTGCCTTAATTGTATTCACCCACTCAGCAAATACTAACATTGCATGTGCTGTGCCACTCACTCAGGACACCTCACTGCTTTTACCCATTACATGCCTTCATTAAATAGCTGCTCCAGCCATTTCCATCTCACTCAATCCCTCCCTTTGTCCCATTGCAGGAGAAAATGGCCCACAATAGGTCTAAGAGGATGAAGACAGGTGACAGGATTCCTGATATTCATCTCCTCCAGATGAGAGGATCCTTGAATTGGAGGGAGTGGGTGGAGACCACCCAAATGGGGATGCAGATTGTAACAAATACAAATACAATTCATTGTGCAGTTCTGTATTACTCCTCCATGCTCACCACTGAATGTATTCTTAAGATGCTCAAGCTTCCAAGCATTGTAATACTCATTTATTCTCATCTTATGCAGGTCCCAGCAGCATCTATTCAGCCTCAGTCACAAGAGGCCACTCGCTCTGTATGTCAGCCCCTCTTCTACCCAAGGAAGCTGGTTGGGGAAGAAATGCCCCAGGTTGCTAGAACTTGGAGAACTGCCAATGACCAGGCACCTGCTCAGTTCCAGGCAGGAGAGTACCCCAATGTGTTGAGCACTCACTTCATCCTGAAAATACACAAGACACTGGAATGGCAGTCACTTCGTAAACTGGACCAAAGGATGGAGTCCATCAATATTATCTGCATTGTGCAGCTCTGGCATGTGTGGAACTGAAAGTCTCTATTGACAATTTGGCAGCTGCCATGGAAAGCCCAACGGCCTGAACATTCTGCTAGAGAGGCATGAGACCTGCTTTCCTTTGGTGATCAATTTCAATGGTAGGACACACATGGCACCCAGCTCCTCTAACCCTATAAGAGGTTGAAGTGGAGGAGGGTGAACCTGCATTTGGTCAGGACATTAGCAGCAAGTCTGGGCTCCTACATCCCAGCTGTGGACACTGAAACTGCACCTAAATATAGTGGGAGAATGAAGGAAAAATTATCAAGGAGAATACATATCCTTTTAAATAGAAAATCACATTTGTAAACGTATTGGCTCTTGATCAACAAATTATGTCTTCACCCAACTCAGATCTATTGGAACGAACTGGATCTATTGAAATCAATTAAGTCCTGAAACAAAAACAGAAATTGGTGGAGCAACTCAGCAGGTCTGGCAGCATTTGTGGGGAGAAAACATTTAATAATGAGTCCAACAAATCTTTAGTTACCAAACGCAAAACATTAATTCTGTTTTTTTCCAATGAATACTGCCAGATCTACTGAGGTTCTCCGTAGCAATTAATGCTTTCATTTCAGATTTCCAGCACCTACAGTCTTTTGTATTAGTCAATGTAATTCTATATGGCTTGTTGCGCCCTGTAGGATTTAGCAAATTTCCCCACATTCTGAAATACTGGACCAAAATGATGGAATTTGCAAATAACTTTTCAAAGTTAAAACAAAAGGGCAGTTGGGCTACGCTCTGGGAAAATTATAAAGACAGAGATAGCTGCTTGGAACCATTGTCCAGCCTGAAAATTCAATTTAACCTCAATTCTAAAAGAACAATTAACCAGACCTAAGAAACCAACTCAACCCAGGCATTATGGAGCTTTTACAGATACCAAGACGTTCAACTTCAATTAATATTCATTCACAAAATACTGGACATTCCACTAAAAATACATTTACACCTACTCTAAACTATCAGGAAGCCAATACACCTCAAAGGGGACAACTGAAACATAATGGATAACACTGATTTGAGAGGTGATAATGGAGCACACAGTCTGTATAACTAAAAAAACCCCAAAAGAACTGTGAATGCTGTAAATCAGGAACAAAAACAAAGTTGC
>NC_063343.1:24862076-24917093 GCF_021869965.1 Rhincodon typus
GTTCTGAGGAAGGGTCACCGGACCCGAAACGTTAACTCTGTTTTCTCCTTCACAGATGCTGCCAGACCTGCTGAGCTTTTCCAGCAACTTTGTTTTTGTTCAGTCTGTATAACTGCTAGTCCTGATCTGGGAGAGAGACAGAGCCATCCCCAACAGCTACTCTCCCCGGGAACTATCTGCACAGCTATCTCCCTGAAACCTACTGACACAGGCCTGATCCGTACCAGAGGAACCAATGGCGACTGATTATGATGATCAGGTCTGACAATTGCCGACCTCCAAAAACCATCAACCCAACTGACAGGCCTCAGACATATACCAAGGTGAAAACCAGCTCGCAAAACCACCACAAAGTAAGAAAACCTAAGTACTCACACCAGACTGAAGGACTACACCATCCGAAGTCTTGAGCAAAGCACCGGATATGGCAAGTGGGAATGGCCAGCTGTATTTCAAAACCACGTTTATCCCCAGCGGTGAGCTTATATTCTTGAGACCCCAAAGTATCCAACATAGCTAGCAGGGAGGGGAAGGTGGGTGATGATAGTGCAGGGAACCCCAAGTGTAGGAAGCCTGATTAAAGTTTTGTGACTAAAACTACTGTTTACCTTTGACATGTCATGTATTTAAGCAAATGTTAACCTACTAATGAAATTAATAGCACTATGATCAGAACTGCATGACTTTGAATGAATGAAGGTATGAATGAAACTGACAGCGCTACTATAACAGACACGACTGTGAAACTGAATGAAAAGGTAATAGTAAACAAAAGTCATAGACAGCCACAACTGATAGAGAGCCAAACTTTTATTTAGCACACAGATACATTTTTACCAACATTTTAACTCTGGAGATAGCAAGACTAACACCTTTTGAATTATACAAGGACAAACAGGACAGATATTCTAATTTCATTAGAATAACTGCTAACACTTAGCGAGTGTTTAAACCATCTTCAATTTCCTGCAGGACAGATTTCTGTACAATAGTCACAAGTTAGTACTCAGAATGTTGATGTCTACACAAACTATGTATAAAAGAGGCTACTTTTGAGCTATGATTTTAGGATTCTATTTTTGCTTCACATTGTGCTGCTGTGAACATGCAATAAAGAGGCTATTTTCGCCACCCACTGATCTTGGTCGTCTGTTTTTTTGAAAATGATCCCACAACTTCTAATATTGTTTAATCTGTGTTTAATTTAATAGTGTATTTAAGTACTGTCCTCTGTATAATTTATACTGTCAATTTTACTGTTTTATATTTTCCTTTTATTTCTTGCAATATACTCACTTTTTGTATTTAATAAATGCAGAGATTCTTTTGCCCCTGAAACACCTGTCTACTGTCTTCTTAATCTCACATTCCTAAATAAGCCCACTGTCAGAACCAGGGATGTGGAAGTGATTCAAACCACCTAAAAATCAACAGTTTTACTGATTGCAAACCAGAATCCCTAAACCTAACACTGCCACACACGAGCATGAAGGTGATTCTCCTCCTGCTCAATGTCCTCATCCTCCACAGACTGCCATTGACTTCAGCCTTTGAAAGTCCATCACATTGGAGCATACAAAGTGGCAGTAATACAGGGCACACATGCAAGGATTATATGGCACATTGTCTGAAATGTACTACTAGGACCCCACCCCAAGATCAATTCAAGCATCAGAACCTCGTCTTTGGGAAGCCTAAAATCTGTTCCATTGGTTTGGATAATGGAATTGCTAGCTACGTGTGAAGATGATAGACCCATTCTCCCAGCAATGATGCTAGAAAAGCATCCCACCCTTGGAATGAAGCTGAAGTATGGAAGTTATAGGATGTAGGTATCATAACTGTTTCCAGGGCATTCCAGCAATAGCGCTGAAGACTTGTGCTGCGGAACTTGCTGGTCCCCTAGCCAAGCTCTCCCAGTACAGTCACAACACTGGCATCTACCCAACAATGTGGAAAATCACTCAACTATGCCCTGTACACAAAAAGCAGGACAAATCTTACCTGGCCAATTACTGCCTCAGTATACTTTCAATCAGTAAACTGAAAGAAAGGGTCTTCACCAGTGCTATCAAGCAGCGCCTGCTCAGTGACACCTAGTTTAGGTTCTGCCAGGGTCACTTAGACATGGTTCAAACATGGATAAAAAAGTTATATTTCAGAGGTGAGAGTGACAGCCCTTGACATCAAGGCTGCATTCGACAGAGTGTAGCATCAAGGGACCCTTGCAAAACTAGAATCAATGGGCATCTAGGAGCAACTCTCTGCTCGGTGGAGTCATTCCTGGCACATAGGAAAATCATTTTGGTTGTTGGAGGTCAGTCATCTAAGGGTTGTGGCCCTAGGCCCAACCATCTTCAGCTGCTTCAATAACCTTCTATAAGGTCAGAAGTAGAAATGGTCGCCAATGATTACACAATGTTCACCTCCATTTGCAACAGATACTGAATCAGTTCATGTTCAAATGCAATAAAATCTGGACAATAGACACTTCAGCTAACAAGTGATAACTAATATTGGTGACACACAATTGCAAGACAATGACCATCTCCTATAAGAAAGGATCAAACTACCACCCCTTGACATTCAAATTGTGTTACCATCCCCCATAATTAAAGTGCTTGAGGTTACCTTTGACCAGAAGTCAAATGGATTCACCACTTAAATACAGTGGCTACAAAAGCAAGTCAGAGGCTCCAAATACTGCACTGGATAACTGACTTTCTGACTACCCAACGCCTATCTACCATCTACAAGGTACAAGTCAGGAGTGTGATGGAATACTCCCCCCTTACCTGGATGGGTGCAGCTCCATCAACACTCAAAACTTGACATCATCCAGCACAAAACAGCCAGCTTGAGTGGCAGCACATCCACTCCCTCCCCACGAACATTCAGTAGCAGCAGTGTGTACAATCCACAAGATGCACCTCAGAAATTCACCAAAAGTCTTTAGATAGCACTTTCTACACCCATGGCCACTTCCATTTAGATGGACAAGGGCAGCAGATTCATGGCAACACCACCACCTGCAAAAGACTTGCTCCAAGACAGTTATCAACATGACTTAGAAAAATATTACCATTTCTTCGCTGTTGCTGAGTCAAAATCCTGGAATTCTCTCCCTAAGCGCATCATGAGTCAAACTCATGGTTGGGGGCAGGGGGGTGGGGGGAGTGGGAGGCAATGGCCTAGTAGTCTTATCGTTGGACTGTTAATCCAGAGACCCAGATAACATTCTGTGGACCCAGGTTCAAATCCCACCATGGCAAATAGTGGAATTTGATTTCAATAAAAAATATCTGGAATTAAAAATCTAAAGATGACCAAGAATCCATTGTCGATTGTCAGGAAAATCCCATCTGGTTCACTAATGTCTTTTAGGGAAAGAAACTACCATCCTTACCTGGTCTGGCCTACATGTGACTCCAGACCCACAGCAATGTAGTTGATTCTCAACTCTCTGGGCAATTAGGGATGGGCAATAAATGCTGCCTAGCAAGCGACGCCCTCATCCCGTGAATGAATATGGACTACAGAGACAGTAGGAACTGCTGATGCTGGAGAATCAGAGATAACAAGGTTATCTTCTTCAGAAGGGTCCAGACCGGAAACGTCAGCTTTCCTGCTCCTCTGATGCTGCTTGGCCTGCTGTGATCACCCAGCTCTACACCTTGTTATCTCTGCTTGTGGACTACAGCAGTTTATGGATGCAGCTCACTATTATCTTCACAAGGGCACCTAAGGATGGGTAATAAACCCAGGCCACCCAGCCAGACCCATGTCCCACCAGTGAAATAAAAAAAACTGACTTTGTGTGGAGGCTGTTCAGCAACCACCAGAGGTTGCTGTGAGCCATTTATTGCTGACACGTTCATGTCTCCTCAAATTCCTCTATGCTTTTGTTGGTAACAGCCATAACAACGTTACCATCGAATGTGGTCAGATCTGCTGGGGATAGTTCATTGACCCTATGGGAAAGGAAACATCAGAAACAAAATAGCTCCTTATTAACCTGAGGACCAGTCATCATCACAATTAGAAATGGCTGTCTAGCATAGTTCTCAACAGGAGGAGATGCGATACCTCTAACATGGATTTAACATATTAGTCTTTTTCCAATGCTTACAGTGCAAGACATGTTGTGCAAAGACAGTAATTTATAAATATACTCAGATTAGAACCTAATTCCTACTCCCCCATATCACTCAAAAAGGCAACATGACACATACAAGTAAAGTCTAACATATTTACTGTCCAATGTGGGAGGAAAACAGTTCTAGATCATTATGCAATCTGAGACCTTGGAATGCTTGAGAATTGTTAACCACTTTAAAGGTCATCTGTGATCATTTCTGCTTCACAGAAAGCACTAGGATTAATTTGTAATTGTCACTGAAATGATCAGGATTGCTGTGGCCAGGTTTTGTAATCTACGTAATTAGTCAATATACAAAAAACACAAGCAGTATTTTGTGATTGTAGATATACTCATAGAGTCATGTACAGCATGGAAACAGACCCTTCAGTCCAACTCATGCCGATCAGATATCTTAAATAAATCTAGTTCTATTTGCCAGTATTTGCCCCATATCCCTCTAAACCCTTCCTATTCATGTACTCATCCAAATGCCTTTTAAATGTTGTACTTGTACTACCACTTCCCCTGGCAGCTCTTTCCACGCACCACCCTCTGCATGAAAATCTTGCCCCTTAGACCCCTTTTAAATCTTTCCCTTCTCACCTTAAACTTACGCACTCTAGTTTTGGACTCCCCCACCCCAGGGTAAAGATCTTGTCTATTTACCCGATCCACGCCCCTCATGATTTTATAAACCTCTAGAAGGTCACCCCCCAACCTCCGACACTCCAAGGAAAATAACCCCAGCCTACTCAACCTCTGCCTGTAGCTCAAACCCTCCAAACTGGGCAACATCCTTGTAAATCATTTCTGAACCCTTTCCAGTTTCACAATATCCTTCCTATTGCAGGGAGACCAGAATTGCATGCAGTATTCCAAAAATGGTCTAACCAATGTCATATACAGCCACAACATGACCTCCCAACCTCTACACTCAATGCACTGACCAACAAAGGGAAGCATGCCAAATGCCTTCTTCACTATTCTATCTATCTGTGACTCGACTTTCAAGGAACTATGAACCTGTACTCTAAGGTCTCTTTGTTCAGCAAAACTCCCCAGGACATTAACATTAAGTGCATGAGTCCTGCCCCGATCTGCCTTTCCAAAATGCATCATCTCACATTTATCTAAATTAAACTCAATCTGCCACTCCTCAGTCCATTGACCCATCTGACCAAGATCCCATTGTACTCTGAGGTAACCTTTTTCGCTGACCGCTACATCTCAAAGTTTGGTGTCATCTGCAAACTTATTAACCATACCTCCTATGTTCACATCCAAATCATTTATATAAATGACAAAAAGCAGTGGACCCAATGATAGTTTGATTACTCTAGGTCAAGTCAGCATAAGGAGGGGGGAAGTGTTGGGTATTCTAAAAGGCATTAGGGTGGACAAGTCCCCAGGTCCGGATGGGATCTATCCCAGGTTACTGAGGGAAGCGAGAGAGGAAATAGCTGGGGCCTTAACAGATATCTTTGCAGCATCCTTGAGCATGGGTGAGGTCCCGGAGGACTGGAGAATTGCTAATGTTGTCCCCTTGTTTAAGAAGGGTAGCAAGAATAATCCAGGTAATTATAGACCGGTGAGCCTGATGTCAGTGGTGGGGAAGCTGCTGGAGAAGATACTGAGGGATAAGATCTATTTACATTTGGAAGAAAATGGGCTTATTAGTGATAGACAGCATGGTTTTGTACAGGGAAGGTCATGTCTTACCAACTTGATAGAATTCTTTGAGGAAGTGACAAAGTTGATAGATGAGGGAAGGGCTGTAAATGTCATATACATGGACTTCAGTAAGGCGTTTGATAAAGTTCCCCATGGTAGGCTGATGGAGAAAGTGAAGTCACATGGGGTCCAGGGTGTACTAGCTAGATGGATAGAGAACTGGCTGGGCAACAGGAGACAGAGAGTTGTAGTGGAAGGGAGTTTCTCAAAATGGAGAACTGTGACCAGTGGTGTTCCACAGGGATCTGTGTTGGGACCACTGTTGTTTGTGATGTACATAAATGATCTGGAGGAAGGTATAGATGGTCTGATTAGCAAGTTTGCAGATGACACTAAGTTTGGTGGAGTAGCAGATAGTGAAGGGGACTGTCGGAGGATGCAGCAGAATATAGATAGATTGGAGAGTTGGGCAGAGAAATGGCAGATGGAGTTCAATCCAGGCAAATGCGAGGTGATGCATTTTGGAAGATCCAATTCAAGAGCGAACTATACGGTAAATGGAAAAGCCCTGGGGAAAATTGATGCACAGAGAGATCTGGGTGTTCAGGTCCATTGTACCCTCAAGGTGGCAACGCAGATGGATAGAGCGGTCAAGAAGGCATAAGGCATGCTTTCATTCATCGGACGGGGTACTGAGTACAAGAGTTGGCAGGTCATGTTAAAGTTGTATAGGACTTTGGTTCGACCACATTTGGAATACTGCGTACAGTTCTGGTCGCCACATTACCAAAAGGATGTGGATGCTTTGGAGAGGGTGCAGAGGAGGTTCACCAGGATGTTGCCTGGTATGGAGGGCGCTAGCTATGAAGAGAGTTTGAGTAGATTAGGATTATTTACATTAGAAAGATGGAGTTGAGGGGGGACCTAATTGAGGTCTACAAAATCATGAGAGGTATAGACAGGGTGGATAACAAGAAGCTTTTTCCCAGAGTAGGGGACTCAATTACTCGGGGTCACGATTTCAAGGTGGGAGGGGAAAAGTTTAAGGGAGATATGCGTGGAAAGTTCTTTACGCAGAGGGTGGTGGGTACCTGGAACGCGTTGCCAGCAGAGGTGGTAGAGGTGGGCACGATAGCGTCATTTAAGATGTATCTAGACAGATACATGAATGGGCAGGGAGCAGGGGGATACAGATCCTTGGAAAATAAGTGACAGGTTTAGATAGAGGATTTGGATCGGCGCAGGCTTGGAGGGCCGAAGGGCCTGTTCCTGTGCTGTAATTTTCTTTGTTCATTGATTCTTGTGGCACACCGCTGGTCACAGGCTTCCAGTCTGAAAAGCAACCCTCCACCACCACCTTCTTCTACCTTCAAACCAGTTCTGTATCCAAATGGCTAGTTCTCCTTGTATTCCATGTGATCTAACTTTGCTAACCAGTCTACCATGAGGAACCTTGTCAAACATCTTACAGACGTCCACATAGATCAGGTCCACTGCTCTGCCCTCAGTTCTCTTCATCGTTTCTTCAAAAAACTCAATTAAATTTGTGAGACACAATTTCCCACACACAAAGCCATGTTGACTATCCCTAATCAATCCTTGCCTTTCCAAATACATGTAAACCCTATCCCTCAGGATTCCCTCCAACAACTTGTCCACCACCAATGTTAGGCTCACTGGTCCATAGTTCCCTGGCTTTTACTTACCACCTTTCTTAAATATTGGCACCACCTTAGTCAACCTTCAGTCTTCCGGAACCTCACCAGTGGCGATCAAATGTCTCAGCAAGGGGCCCAGCAATCTCTTCCCTAGCCTCACAGAGATCCATGGTATACCTGATCAGGTCCCAGGAATTTATCCACCTTTATGTGTTTTAAGCTGTCCAGCACCTCCTCCTATGTAGTATGGACATTTTGCAAGTTGTTGGTATTTATTTCGCCACATTCTATATCTTCCGTGTTCTTCTCCACAGTAAAACACTGAAGCAAAATACTTGTTTAGTATGTCCCCCATCTCCTGTAGTTCCACACATAGGTGGCCTCATTGATCTTCAAGGGGCCCTATTGTCTCCCTAGTTACCTTTTTATCCTTAATGTATTTGTAGAATCCCTTGGGATTCTCCTTAACCCTATTTCCCAAAGTTATCTCATGTCCCCTTTTTGCCCTCCTGGTTTCCCTCAATTATACTACCTTTCGGGATTCATTCGATCTAGAATATAGAACATAGAACAGTACAGCACAGTACAGGCTCTTCAGCCCATCATGTGCCAAACTTTTACCCTAAACCTAAGGTCTATCTAACCTTCATCCCTACCTTATACTATCATCCATATGCCTATCTAATAGCCACTTAAATGTCCCTAATGAGGCCCACTCCACTACCAGTCTCTGAGTAAAGAACCTACCTCTGACGTCTCCCCTGTGTCTACCTCCACTCACTTTAAAACTGTGCCCCCTCGTATTAGCTACCTTCACCCTAGGAAAAAGACTCTGGCTATCCACTCTATCTATACCTCTGCTGTCTACACTTCTCATAGAATCCCTACAGCGTGGAAACAGCTGGCCCAACAAGTCCACACTGACTCTCACAGCATCCCACCTAGACCCATCCCTATAACGCACCTAATCCACACATTCCTGAACACTACAGGAAATTTAACATGGTCAATTCACCTAGCCTGCACATCTTTGCAGTGTGGAAGGAAACCGGAGCATTTGGAGGAAACCCACACAGACACAGGGAGAATGTACAAACTCCACACAGGACGAAGCGGAGGGCCTTTAGGCCATCTGCATGGGGAATGCAGGTGTATAGGGACTGGACGACCATGGTAAAGATGAGGTGTTGGGGACCAGGGAATTGGAAGTTTTGGGGGAGGTGGAGGGCGTGGGTGGTGTCACAGAAGTAGGTAGGGAGTTCTTGGACCAAGGGGGAGAAAATGGAGTCGAGATACATTGAGATAAGTTCAGTGGGGCAGGAGCAGGCGGAGATAATGGGTCGAGCAGGGCATTCAGGTTTGTGGATTTTGGGAAGGAGATAGAAGCAGGCAGTGCAGGGTTGGGGAACGATGAGGTTGGAGACTGTGGGTGGGAGGTCACCTGAAGTGATGAGGTTGTGGATGGTTTGGGAGATGATGGTTTGGTGGTTGGGGGTGGGGTCATGATCAAGGGGGCAGTAGGAGGAGGTGTTGGAGAGTTGGCGCCTGGCCTCGGTGATGTAGATGTCAGTGCGCCATGCTACAACTGCGCCTCCCTTGTCCGCGGGTTTTATGGTGAGGTTGGGATTGGAGCGGAGGGAGCGGAGGGCTGCACGTTCTGTGGTGGAGAGGTTGGAGTGGGTGAGAGGGGTGGAGATGTTGAGGCAATTGATGTCGCGATGGCAGTTGGAGATGAAGAGGTCGAGGGAGGGTAGGAGGCCTTGGGGTGGTGTCCAGGAAGAGGGGGTGTGTTGGAGGCGGGAGAAGAGGTCAGTAGAGGGAGGGTTAGGCTCATGATTAAAGAAGTAAGCGTGGAGGCGGAGGCTGTGGAAAAATTGTTCAACGTCCAAGCGTGAGCGGTATTCGTTGATGTTTGGGTGGAGGGCGACAAAGGTGAGCCCTTTACTGAGGACTGACCGTTCGTTCTCAGTGAGGGAGAGGTCTGGGGGGGATGGTGAAGACTCGGTAGGGCTGGGGGCTATTGTCTCCTCTGGAGCTGCTGGCTGTGGAGGCTGTGGGCGGAGCGAGGTCGGCGGCGGGCGGAGCGATGTCGGCGGTGGGCAGAGTGATGTTGGTGGTGGGCAGAGCGACATCCGCGGTGGGCAGAGCGATGTCAGCGGTGGGCAGGGCAACGTCGGCTTCAGTGGTGGGCGGAGTTGCGTTAGCGGTGGGTGGAGTTGCATCAGCGTCGGCAGTGGGCGGAGTTGCGTCGGCGTCAGCGGTGGGCAGATTTGCATCGGCGTCAGTGGTGGGCGGAGTTGCGTCGGCGGTGGGTGGAGTTGCATTGGCGTTGGCGGTGGGTGGAGAGGGGTAGGCGGCAGCAGCACCGGTGTCGGCAGGTGCGTCCTCGATGTCTGTGGTGTTGGCCTCGGAAATGGAGGCAGTGGCATCAGCAGTGGTGTCGATGGCGTACGCTGTCCCGGAAGTGGTGTACCCGGCGGCGGTGAATATGACGTCATCCGTGGGTGCTCCGAAAGTGGCCACATGGCCAATGGTGGCCGGCACATTGTGGGGAAGGTCCTGGGTAGGGTTGGAGATTTGAGGGGTTGAAGAAGCCCGTTTTGGGTGGCAGGCACCAGTAAGTTTACTGTACTTACGGTTTTTAGTGTCCAATAAACGTGAGTAGAATTGTGAGTTCAGGTTGTGGATCCTACGAAGAATAAAAAACAGGAGAGATCCTTTGCAGGTCTGGGAGAGGGAGGCTCTGAGCTGGGGTAGGCTTGATTGTAGTGCCAGGAGATGACAGCGCATCGCTGCGAGTGTGTGTTTCAGGAGTCGCAGGGAGAAACGTTTTTGAAGGATCTCAATGTTCTGAATGTAGACATTGTCGCGGTTGGACCAGGTCCTGGGACAGGCGAAGCAGAGACAAGCATGGGAATTCCTAGAAGCCTGGTGCTCTACTAAGACAGCCAACAATAAACACGTAGTGCTAGACCCCACATACACTCCATTACGAAGGAAAACTGGAAGTGAAGTAATCCAGCTCAACGGACCCCAGAGTTTAAAAGACAGGTGGGAAACCGCAACAGCGCTTCATCGGAGGCTGCACTGATGATGTTACCCAGCAGGGTAATGGAATGTCTGTGGAACAACGAACCAGCTCGGCGAGCCAACCAACCACAGCAGTCACAACCCGAGCTACAAATCTACTCTGAAACCTTTGTTGCATATGGACGTGGGCTGCTTCAATATCTGATGAATCACAAATAGTGTGGAACATTGTGAAAACATCAGCAAATGTCCCCACTTCTGACCTCAAAATAGAGGGATGGTCATTGATGAAACAAATTGAGATGGGACCTGGGACACTACTCCTACAAAGCTGCCCTGGAGCCGGGATGACTGACCACAAACAACCACAACCATCTTCCTTTTTGCCAGGTATAACTCCAACCAGTGGAGAGTTTCCCCCCGAATCACATTGACACCAGTTTTGTTAGGCTGCTTGGTGAAATGTTGCCTTGATATCAAGGAGAGTCATTCTCACCTCATCTCTGGATTTCAGCTCATTTGTCCATGTTTAGACTAAGGCTATAATGAGATCAGCAGCCAAGTGGCCCTGAACATCAATTAACAGATTAATCCTTTGTTATTATCTCTTAATAGCACAGTCAATTACCCTTTTCATCATTTTGCTGATGATGGAGAGTAGACTAATAGGGCAGTAAGCAGCAGGTTTCATTCACAGATTCTTACAAGTGTTACAGTACAGAAGGAGGTCATTCAGCCCGTTATGGCCTTATCCGCTTGTTAAATGAATGTCATTATCTAGTGCCAATCTCCTCCTTGTACCCCAAACCCTTGCATATTATTTTATCCAAATGATCATCCAATACCCTCTTGGATGCTTCAATTGAACCTTTTTCCATCACACTTCCAGGCAGTGCACAGCATAAACTAACTACTTGCTGAATGGTAAGGTTTTTCCTCACTTCACCCTGCATTTTCTGCAGAAGGCATATGCGGGACATTTTCCATATTAATGATTAGATGCCAGTGTTATAACCATACTTTGTTAGGGTAGCAGCCAGTCCTGGAGCACGAGTCTTCAGTACTATTGGTGGAATGTTGTCAGGGCTGGGGCCTTTGCAAGATCCAGTGTCTTCAGTTATTTCTTGATATTGTGTGGAATACACCAACATGGTTGAAGACAGGCATCTGTGAAGCCGGCGACCTCCGGAAGAGGCTGAGATGGATTATCCACTTCTGGCTGAAGGTAGACCCAAATACTTCAGTATTTGGACTTATGTGCTGGGCTCCCCAATCATTGAGGATAGGCATATTTGTGTCATCTCCAGCTCCTGTTAGCTGTTTAATTATCCACCACCATTCACAACTGTATGTGACAAGAGCTGAGATCTGATACATTGTTTGACTGAGCCTTGTCCACTGTGTGCTGCTTCCAGTGTTTGGCATATGAGAGTAGCAGACACTTTGCTTTTGTTTGATATTTGCGCTTGGACTTATGGAACACATGGGCCAGATACAGTCTTGGTAAGGGCAATAGCTTCCTTTCCCTAAATAACATGAGAGAACTTGCTGGGTTTTTAGAATAATCTGACAGCTTCATTGTCAGTTTTGCTGATAATAGATTGTAATTTCTAGATTTTGGTAAAATGATTTCATATTCTCAAAATTCCATAGTTGGATTTCAACTCATTTTCTACGAAATTGTCAGCCTCGGCTAGTAGCTTACTATTTCTGCAGCTTATGCAGTAGGCAGCCTTGCACCTCGTACAACAAGGATTTGTGCAACTGTGGTCATTTCTCTTTAGAAATTGCCTGGTTTGACTCAAGATCCACTCTCTGCTATGGCATTCTCTGCAGCATGAAGTCAATATTGAAATGCAGCCATAAGTATTCAGCAGGCATTGGCACCAGGACTTATTTTGTTTTAGAACAGACAGGCAGGCGTCCAGTCTTTCTGCTCAGTAAACATAAAAGATCGTATTACATGATTCAGTGAACAGAATAGGAGGTCTCCTAATATCTAAGACAAGTGGTTGTCGCTCAACTAACAACACTGAAAGAGTTCCAGGTCATTTAATTGGAGCGCTGATTTTGGACGTGCGTTGTCCACAGATTTGTAACAGTGACTATACTGTAGTTCACAAATAATTCACTGGCTTCAAAGTATTTTGGATGTCTTGAAGCCATAAAAGCAGAATAAAAATGTATCATTTATTTCCTTAGTAGGTATAATTTAATTGCTGCAATTAATTTACAGATTATTGCCTTTTCTGTTTATTATTATTTCATGTTGTTAAATTTTAGCTTGATTCAAGAGACAAGATTTTAGGCTCAGATACAAAGGAATCCATTTGATGAATTTTATTTATTATTATTGACTTACATCAGAAAAACCTCCAATTATTCATATCTTTTGGAACATATTTATTTATTTTAAATGCTTTCATCCGTTTTTAACAGTCTAGAAACTGAAGAAAAGCCATTATTTAGGGATAAATGCAGGCAAAATTTGACTTGCATCAAAAATGGTATTGAAGTCAGAATGGCCAATCAGTTCGGTTGCTCCATTGCTGGACTAAGATCAGAACCAAATTTCATATCAGACCCCAATGAATGTTGTTAAACAGTGGAGAAGAACTGAGGCTCTTTCAGTTTTTTGATAAAGGACGGGAGAAACTCATACCCTAAGTTATGCATGGAATCGCAGAGATCAAATACAAAGCAATCTTAAAAGAATCTCATGCGCAGCAGCAGCAAATCATTTTTAAAATTTTTAGCAGATCTAAGAGAACCACTCCCATCTCTCTGACCTTTCAATTGAATATTGTACATCTTGTTGAGCATACTTCACTGGTTCCTTTAAAGTTCACTGGCTAGAGCTTTTGAGATCTGGAACATTTAGACAGAACATGTATGCACAAGCTCTACCTATACATACCTGAATTTTGCATTCAAATCATACAACTGACATAGGATTCTAATGCAAATATTTAAGGAAGCACAGCTTTTTTTCATAACGAATATCTGGCTTGTTCAGTATTCTCATAACTAAAGGTCCCGACCCAAAACATCAACTTTCCTACTCCTCTGATGCTGCCTGGCCTGCTGTGTTCCTCCAGCTCCACACTGTGTTATCTTTGACTCCAGCATCAGCAGTTCTTATTATCTCTAGATCTAAAATATCTTTCTTTTAGCCTTCCTCAAATCCGTCTCAGGTTCCTCCTCCAGCTTGTGCTGAGGTAAAGCAGAAGGAATGGAGGATCAAAGTTAAGAGCGTATAAGGTTAGGATTAAATTGACAGAGAAAGGAAATGAAATGTTATCCCTGTACAGCACTTGGCACAGGGATATCAAACTGACAGTCTAGGTACTGAGTAATCATCTGATGCCAGCAACATCCTGCCAATGTTGCTGTCTCCCAGTAGCAAATGAAACTACGTGCCTACTAGCTTTAACAACTCTCCTTAAAGGAAAGTGAAAAGTTTAAAGCTGGGCATATCCTGTCCAGTGACCTGCCTTGGTGGGTATCATGTGAAAAATTGTCCTACAGAAAATAGAATGAACGAAGGTAATGTCAGTAGTTACGGAATCATTGAGTTATACAGGACGGAAACAGACGCTGCGGTCCATTTTCTTCAACGACATGGGGGAGTTGAAGTGAGAAGTGTGGGATACAAGCTTGCTTAAATGGTGAAACGGGTTTTAGGAACAAAAGTAGGCCATTCCACCCTTCCAGCCTGTACTGCCATTCAATGACATCATGGTTAATCTATGGATTAACTCCATATACCTGCTTTTGGCCCATATCCCTTACTACCTTTGCTTAACAAAAATGTATCTATCTTAATGTGAAAATTAACAAACAACTCAGCATTCACTGCCATTTTATGAATGTGCATGTAAGTAAGAATGATGAGAAGAGCTTTGTAGCCATATTGCAAGAGCTGAATTTAAGCTTCTCTTCACAAGAGTGCAGTTTGAAGTGTTTCTTTGAGATGATATGCTACTTTACAGGTGTGTAAGGTGGAATAGAAATGTGTCTGTTATCACAAATCCTGTTGAAATCACAGGAATCTTTTTACAACATTGGGCTACAGACAGGGAAGAGAGAGAGAGAGCAGATTCTTGGTGTCTCATCACGTTCCCTCAAACAGCATGAGTTACATTCAGAGCAGACTTTGTGGTACACAGATTTAGGAATGTGTTTCTTCTGTTCTTGTCTCCTTATGCAGTGCTTGGAGAGCAAAGCCAGTCAAGCTTTGTGTTCTTCTTGATGGAGTCCTGCCATACTGCAAACACACACTGGTGGTGGTTGAGCAATCAGAACTGAAATTACAAATTTTACTGAGACATGCAGCACAAATATTTAAAAGTGAATTAAAACAGATGAAAACTTGTTCCTTCAACTGTTTGCTCTTGAGTTTACTGTTGAATAATGTGGACTGAACTATATAACTTTCTTAAGGCTGCATCAATGCAAATAAGGAACTGCATTTATAAATGTTTCAGGGTGCCACTAGTTGGATCAAATCTCCTTTAAATGACCTCATTTTGTGGAAATTCTCTGCATTTAAATCTGTGCATTTTTCTGCTTTTAAAGATGCCTCATAATATGCCTGGTGTCTGCATAGCCATTTTTCCAATCATTTGATAGGAACTAGGTTCCCTGTCTTTCAACTGACATTGGTCACTTGCATCCTAATATCTTTACCTTGAACTCCTGTTTTATCTACATTCAATGTGAATCTAATTAGATTTCCACAACTTGCAAAATGCCAGCAAGTGGCCAAGTTTTAATTTAGAATCTAATTACATTGTATTGCTATATTTCTGTGAATGAATGGAATATAGCACACTTTGTAAGACATCAACTTGTTTAAAAAGAAGGCACGTGAATTGTTGCATTATGCACACAAGGTCAATAAGAAGGTTTAAGTTGTTGATGAATTCTTTTTGCAAAGCTCAAATAAACTGGTTTGTTGACAATTAGCAATGAGATTCAAAATCGAGAGAATGAAGTAAAAATAAATCATCAAATATAGATCTTCCTGTTGCACAGAATCACTTGTTATTTGAACAATAGAACCAGCATCATCTAGAGTTGTTGCAATGGATTTTCTACACTGATGGGTTTCTCTTGGAAAGGCACTAAATCTGTGATACAAGAACTTTGGCTTGGCTACAGCTGGAGTAAAGTGTGCAGCTCTGGAGTCTGCACTATAAGATGAATTTGATTGCAATGAAATGGGTGCAGCAGAGATTCACCAGAGTATTGCCTGGGATGGAACATTTCAACAAAAGAGAAGCTGGATAACCTCAGGTTATTTCCTTTGCAACGGAGAAGGTTGAGGGGGGAACCGGATTGAGGTATATAAGATACTGAGGGGGCATGAATGGGGTGGATTGAAAGCTGTTCTCCTTAGTTAAAGGGTCAAGAACAGGACAGCACACTTTAAAGGTGAAAAGCAGAAGATTTCGATTGGATTTGAGGGAACACTTTTTCACCCAGAAGGTGTTAAAGTCTGGAATGCGCTGCCTAAGAGGGTAGTTGAGGTGGGTAAATTACAACCTTTTAAAAATGCTTGGATGAACACTAGAAGTGGTATAACATTCAAGGCTATGGGCCTAGTGCGGGGAGATGGGATTAATGTAGGTAGTAGGAGATAGTAAGGATTACAGATGTTGGAAGTCAGAGTCAATAAAATGTGGAGCTGGAGGAGCACAGACAGAGGAGCAGAAAAGTTGACATTTCTGGACTGGACCCTTCATCAGGACTGGGGAGGGGGAAGGGAGCTCAGAAATAAGTGGGGGCGTGCTAGGGGAAGATAGGTGGGATTGTGATAGGTGGATGCAGGTAGGGGGTTATAAAGATTCCCAGGATGGACATGCCCGATTTGCGGAGCATCTGTGCTTGGTACGCTCCAATCAACACCACCTTCTGGTTGCCAGCCATTTCAACTCTCCCTCCCACTCCCTTGGCGACATGTCCATCCTGGGCCTCCTCCACCGTCAAAATGAGACGACACGTAAACTGGAGGAGCAACACTTTATATTCCACCTCGGAAGCTTACAGCCCAATGGCCTCATCCCATATCCAGCCCTCCCTCTCATTCCCACCTCCTTGACCTGATACAACATGTCCATCTTCCTTCTCACTTATCCTTTCCATCCTTCTCACTGACCTATCTCAACAACTCCCTATCTGCATCCACCTATCACCATCCCACCTATCTTCCCCAAACCCACTCCCTTCCCTCTATTTATTTCTGAGCTCCCTTCCCCTTCCCTAGTCCTGATGAAGGGTCCAGACCCGAAACCTCAACTTTCCTGCTCCTCTGATGCTGCCTGACCTGCTATGCTCCTCCAGCTTCACATTTTATCAACTGTAGATCGTAGTGTATTTTTGGTGGTATAGACTCAATGGGCTGAAGGGCATCTTCTGTACTGTATGATTCTAACCAAGTAGGTCCCCTGTATTTTCATTGTTATTTGCACCATCTATAGGTAGGAACGGAAAAATCCAATGTTGCTGCAACAGTCGCAATATTAATGGCAGCTAATACATGTCTGCCTTATAGGAACATAGGAAAGCAGATGTAGGCCATTAGGCCCTTAGAACCTGATGCTGCATTCCTTTGGATCATGTGCCATTCTCTCACATAATCCCCATATCACTTGATACCTCTACTATCTAAAAATCTTTTGATCACTGTCTTGAACATATTCGATGAATGAGCCTCCATAGCCTTCCAGATTTTCAAAGGTCACCACCCATTAAATGAAGAAATTTCTCCAGGCTTCAGTGCCAAATCATCTATTCCTTACTGTAAGACTGTGACCCCTGCTACTTGACCTTACAGCCACGGAAAACAAGCTTCCTGCATGTATCCTGTTGAGACTTATGAGTATTTTGCATGTTTCAATAATATCATTTTACATTCTTCTAAACTCTAGGAAATATAGGTCCAGTCTGCTCAATATTTTCCTTGTAGGATGATTCCACTGTCCCAGAAAACTGTACATCTAACCTTAGATAAGGAGACCAAACTGTACACAATACTCCAGGTGCAGTCTCACCAAGATTCTGTGGAATTGTAATAACTTTATTCCTGTACTCAAATCCTATTGCAAAAAGGGCAATCTACCGTTCTGTTTAAATTTCGTGCTGCACCTGCATGCTAACTTCCAGTGACTTAGGAGCAAGGATATCAGTTTTCTTCGGATATTAAAACTTCCCAATCTCCATTTTTCTTACTGAAGTTGTTACATCTCTCTGGGGTAGCATGCTGGAAATCAAACCTTGTTATTCCTGAAGTCATCACAATAATTAAAGATTTTACAAAGTACACGGAATTCCCCAACTTACCTGTCAGCAAAAAATCATTCAGCCATCTGCACATTTCCATTTAATATGAGAGAAGTCTAAGGTTGAAAGGACACACAAGTGTAGTCACAAAAATGAAAAAATAAAAAGAAATGTCAAAATAGGGAATTAAACAGATTTTTGCAACTGTTATCACTAGACACAAATAATATCCAAGATTGTGATTGTAAATCAAGAGGTGAAGGGAGGATGGAACTTAAAATAGTTACAATCATCAAGGAACAAATACTGAGAAACTTATCTGAACTGAATGCTGACAAATCCCCAGTGTTAAATGAGCAGTCAAATCAAATGTACAAGACTGCCTACAATGTTCATAGAATCCCTACAGTGTGGAAACAGGCCCTTTGGCCCAACAAGTCCACACCAATCCTCAAAGCATCCCACCCAGACCTGCCTCACTGTAACCCACCTAATCTACACATCCCAGAACACTATGGGCAATTTAGCATGGCATCCAAATCTTTGGACACAGGGAGAATGTGCAAACTCTACACAGAGGTGTAATCGAAGGTGGAATCGAACCCAGGTCCCTGATGCTGTGAGGCAGTAGTGCTAACCACTGAGCTGCCATGCCAACATGCCAGCTCACTATGCTATTTGAGCTGCTGCTCATGATGAAGGCTGCTGCCACCTTACACTCTGCTATAGCAAGCTGCTTGGTCTATGTAGTAGAGGAAAACCGCTTCTTGATCTAACAGGAAGAGTCTCTTACAGTTAACAAGATATCATTTGTTAACTTAGTTTCCATCAATTCCATAGATTTGATGGAATTGGTTTTTGAGACTTTGAGGAGGATCAGAAATTAGGTCTCGTTCATCTGAGATCCAAACCTGTTGCACCCACAAGTCCACATGACATGATCATTGTGGATGGTAACATTCTCTCTAATTTTTCTTGTCACTGCATGGATCCAGAAGGTCAGGGTATTGCAGAAACTTCCAGAAGTGGAAAGCTATACCTTGGCACACCCATCAGCTTGCCATAGGTTGCACAGCCAGACATTGGTAAATGATACTTATGGCGCTCCTTAGTATTAGACCTTTTTCAACTCACATGCAACATCTCCCCAAGCTATTATCTATATTTATTATTAATATTATTAAAATACATTTGTGTATATAATTAAGTTCATTAGGATCCCATCCCACCACATCCAAGTCCCTGATTTTATAAACTGGTGATCTGGAGGTTTCAATATTCTCCCAGATCACATTCTCTCCATATTTGGAAAACTGGTAGTTTCCTGGGTTAAAGACCAGTGACTTTGATTTTCTTCCTGACAATCTGAGATCTATTGAGCTCATGTGCTATCATGTTCCCCACTGGGTTTGTCCCAAGCACTCATCCTTGGCCAATTAATCACATAGAATAAATTTCTAACAGTTCCTTTATATGATCTCTTCATGGACAAGATGAAGATCACTTCATCCATTGTATGGGTAACATATGATTTCTGATGGTCTGCAGCTCCATGGATCACTGCACTTCTTCTGTTCAGATCCCTGATCCATACCTATTCCTACTTTCCTAAATGCGGCAACTGACTTGCACAATAATGGCCATTGTAGCATTTGCCATGTTGTGCCTGATATTAGTGGTCCTTATGATACAAGTCTTGATAAACCTTTAGGCATAAATGTGGAATCAACTTTCGCACAAAGGGGAACTGAGCCTTCAGCTTCCTTCCCATCAACAGCACTGATCTCACTAGATCACACTGAAATGGGATGGATCTATAATTTAACAGTGATGGAAGTCAGTATTCATTTTTAGCTGACTCAAATAGCCTGATCCCATATCATTTCTTCCCCTTTCACTGTGAATATCTTGGCAAGATTGTGATGTGTTCAAATCCAGAATTTGCTGCAAATTAGCTGAAACACTTATTAATGAACCGGGGCCCATTGTCCACAACAACAACATCAGAGGTGGCATATGTTGTAACAGCGTAATGTATTCTAGAATAATGGCATCAGAGGTGGCATATGTTGTAACAGCATAATGTATTCTATAATATTGGCACCTACAGTCAACATATGCAATTTTGTAACAAAATCCATGAAGAGAAATACCAATGACAATAAGGTAAAACCTTCCATCAAAAACAAATAGAATCATACCCTCATATTCCCGCAGACTGCTTGGGAATGTAATGGGCTTAGAAGCACAGAAATGTAGAAAATAGGAGCAGGAGTAAGTGTATTAATTCAATTCTGTATTTAACATGATCAAGGCCGATCGTCTCTTTCAATGGCACACTCACATTCTGTCCCCATCCTCATATCTTTGATTTCCAGAAATCTATCCATTTCTTTCTCAAATATATTTATTGACTTGGCCTCCACAACTTTCTGTGGTAGGGAATACCCCAGGTTCAGCATCCTCTGTGTGAAGAATTTTCTCCTCATCTCTGTCCAAAATGGCCTACCACATTTCCTGAGACTGTGAACCCTTATTCCAGGCAACGCGACCAAGTGAAACATTATCCCTCCATCCAGTTTGTCTAGCCCTGACAAAATGTTACATGATTCCAGGATATCCCCTTGTATTCTTCTAAACTCCAATGAATACAGGTCTATTCAACCTAATCTCTCCTTACACAACTGAAGTGCCAACCCAGAAATCAGTTTGGTGAGCCTTTGCTCTACCCTCTCTATAGTCAGAATATCCTTCCACAGATAAGGAGATACTCCAGGTGTGGTCTAATCAATGCCCTGTACAGCTATAAAATGACTTCCTGCCTCCTGTACTCAAGCCCTCTTCCAATAAAGACAAATATACTTTTGTCTTCCTTAGTGCTTTTCCAGTTCTTTCAATTGTAGCAAGTTAGAAATGTTGCAATACCTGCTTCCGTTTCTTTTGATTTAGATAAGGGACTCACTTCTGTGCTCTGGTCTGTGGATGCCACAGGTCCTGCAGTTGGTGATGGGATCCTAAGTATCCTTGAAGACCCCAGGCTACCACACCACTGACCTAAGCTTTGCACTTGGTGATACCCAAGTGTCCCTAGCGCAACTTCCCTCAGGCATCTTCCCAAAATGATTCCAGACCCACGGCAACGTGGTTGACTCTTTAATGCCCTCTGGGCAATTAAGGATGAACACTAAATGTTGGCTTAGCCAAAGATACCCGCATCCTGTCAGTAAATAAAAATAATACTGAAGGATGTTCCAACAACCCTGGTCCCTCAGCTGCACTGTACTACTATGGGCCATATGTATGACTCAGTTTTAGGAATAAAGTCAATATCATGCCTGGTGAGGTTGTCAACAACCACCCTGGAGAGCACACCTGCTTTTGTTTACAATTCTCCACGCATTTACTGTTTCATAGGTGAAACTCATGAGACAAAGACAAAGCCTTTCTGTTCTTGGAGGTATCCTTCCTAGTTCCTTTTCTTCTAGTAGAGAAAGTAAAGAATTGTATTCTACTTCTATGACATGATCAGATCAAGATTAACCAAGATCTAATAATGTTCATGACATGTAATAGACTGAATGTAATAGCAATCCAGCTTGCTCCTGTAACTCCTAAGCTTGTAGCTGAAGCATCGGCTGCTATAATGACTGGAAAGGAAGGATTATAGTGCACTAAAGCATCCATGGATGTGAACATGTACTTGATCATCTGGAAAGAATTCTCTTGATGAAGTTTCCAACACCATACTTATATCTTCATGAGAGGGTACCTCACAGGTTCTGTAGTAGTTGGCAAGTGAGGTGAATATTACAATTACTAAAAATCCTTGGGGATCTAAGACTGACTTTGGAGTAGGGAATTCTCCTTCACTATTCACAATATGTTGCAAGCACCATCCTTGGAAAATTCTCACATGTTATTAAAGATGAAGCCTTTTGTTTATAAGCAATTATTTTAAGACTGCTTATTTTTTCTGATCATGCTGTTCAACTGTGCTCCGAATATCAATATGTCATCAATGTGGCATATAACTGCCATGAAGGTCTTGTAAAATATTAGACCTAATCCATTTAAAAATCTCTGGAATTGAGGCAATCCCAAACAAAAGCTCACAAATAGAGTCATGAATGTTGTAAACAATCTTCATTGCTCCTTCAATGGCAACTAGCAGAATTTACCATTTGCCTTGAGTTTCATGTAAACTTTGCTTTTTTTTTTAATAATTTAGCTAAACTCTTGTCATTTGTAGACATAGTGTGGATTTTTCTCACCATGATTTTGTTGAGCTGTGTACAAAATCAAAAGTACCATTAGGCTAGGTTACTGTTGCTTTCACAAGAAGAGTAATGGTGCCAATTCTAGTCATTTCTGCAAATGGCTTCTTACCCTGCTTCACTGCACAACAGACTACTTCTGTCTCATTACCAAAATGACATTTCCTTAAACCCTCATCGTCCCATTCCTATAAGAATTTGGTGCTGCTGATTCTTGTAAATGATGGGAAGTGGTGGAGGTTGGAGTCCCCTTGAATTTTTCTGCTTCCCTCATATTTATCATGCCTTGGAACTGTGAAAAGAGGTTGTTTTCTGCTCCAGGATAGTCATAAAAATACCCAGTTGGAGGGAAACAACCTTAAAGCATCGCCTCCCTGTAGGCTATCTCAGCTGAGCCCTTCAATGCCTGATTCCAATCTTCAAGGCAATTCAGCTCCTTTAACTCTATTTTCCTGGATAGGTGTAGCTCCAACAACACACAAGAAGCTTGACACCATCCAGGACAAAGCAGCCTGCCTGATTTGCACCACATCCACAAACATTTACAATGCTCAGTAGCAGCAGATTGTACCATCTACAAGATGCACTGAAAATATTCAATAAGACTCTTTAGACAGTTTCTTCCAAACCCACAATCACTACTATCTAGAAAGACAGGGCAGTAGATACATGGGAACACCACTATCTGCAAGTTCCCATCCAAGCCACTCATTGTTCTGACTTGGAAATATTGCCATTTCTTCAGTGTCACTGAGTCAAAATCCTGTTACTCCCTCCCTAATAACATTTTGGATGTACATACACCATGTGTATTACAGCAGTTCAAGAAGGTATCTCACCACCACCTTTTCAAGGGAAACTAGACATAGGCAATAAATGCTGGCCCAGCCAGTGTCACTAGCAAACAATGCCATGCTGGCTATTTTTTTCAACTGACGTTCCAAAAACACTTTTTTGAAAAGCTTTGCAAAAATGCAAGTATGTCTCATTTATATTCTTGACCTAACCTGATCTTTAATTTATGTGTCAATAAATTCTGTTAACTCAGTCTGCCATGACTTCTATTTTATAAATTCATGCTGACTTTTGTCAAGTAGTATTTAGATCCCTCAAGTATTCAACAGGTTTCTCCTCCTCAATCAATTCTAGAATTTTCCTGGTGCCAACACGAGTTTAACTAGTCTACAGTTATCCAGATTCCTTCCTCAATCCCTCTTAAATAGGTAACTGGAATCCACAATTTTCTCTTTGCTCAATCTGTTAATGCCACATTTTACCTAAATAATTGTAAATACTTCTGTGAACACATCTTTCAGTTCCTTAGGAATTTTAGAAGGATCCTATTCAGATCTTTTATTGATTTTGATCTTATTTAGTTATTCAGCCACCAAACCTGAAGTAATGATACTTTAATTACTTTAATGCATTCACATTATTGCAATAGCTTTAAGCATTCCATCTGTCATCCACTTATTATTCTTCTTGCTATGCACTTCATTATTTCCATCTCAATTTCTTTCAGTTTGTTTCGTTCAGTTACCACTTCCACTGCAATCATTTCTTAATCATGTCTATTCACTTCTTACCAATGAGTGCACCCTCCTAAAAGCTGTCTTCTCACGTGAAATACTTTAATACTGCAGTTGCTTTATTCCCTTCCTTTTTGTCATCCTAAGCCTAGTAATTACGACACTGTAGTTATTATTCTCCAACTGCTCCCCTGCTTCATTCTTGCTCTAATGTTGTTGTTATCAGTGTGTTGCAAGCTGGGGACAGGCTCTTTATCATGCCTTCCATAACATTTTGTTTGCTACCAACAGTACCATTACATCTTGAAATTTTGCATTCTTCCTATTTCTGGCTTAATTGAAGTTCCATTCAGCGTCTGAGTAATTAGTTATAATCACATTATTAAGACTGAATGCTTTGCAAAGCAGCACACTAATGTCGATATGAAATATAGCTCATCACTTTTTCTTGTTTAGTTTGTGGCAAATCCCCCTTAGATTTTTTCCCCTGTTTAGTCCTGCCCACAAGGATTAAAGGAGAGAATTGCATCAGTTAAGCCTTGGGAGGCCAGTGTCTCATTAATTCGCTTTGTATACTTAGACTGGACAGAAAAAAGGCTAGAAGGTGACCCCTTAAAATAATGTGACTATTTTTCTAACAAATGAGGAATAGTATATTGTTAGTCAAAATAGGTTTTGATTACAATGATTGCTTCGCAGCTTCAATTTTTGACTGTGAAATACAATGCATTACAATGTGTATCTGGCCTCATTTCACTAAAATATAAACCTGCCAAAAGTTCAAAAGGTATATGAAGTGCATGACTTCTAGTTCCAATCATAAAAGTGTACCAGTATTGCACCTTTGGGATACTATAATGTTCAATATTTTAAAATTAATCACTCAAAAAGCAAAATATTGCTGAGAATTACTGCTCTTTCTTGGAAAGTTGTCGCAGAGTCATATTATAGCAGGGAAACAGACCCTTCAGTGCAACTTGTATACCAGTGGTACACCTTGCCCAGTCTCCTGGTGCCACTCACCCTCTTCATTGAACACCACCACCAAATCCCCCACCTTGTCAGCCAATAATCTATTGTTTATGGCATAAGATGCATACTCAAGAAATGTGGAGCACTTCTAATCGAAATGACAAGTGTCACTGAATTCAAGAGCTAATCTAAGGCAAACATAAAAGTTTAAAGCAATTACTAGTTTGATGCAAGATTTTTTTACAGAATTAAAGTAGTTTCAAAATAAATGTCAGATAAACATAAATACTTTGAAATTTGTAAAATTATATACAAAATATTTTATGCTGAATATGGATATTTGTTGCAATGTTACAGTAACGGACAGAGAACCAAATGTAATTTATTATCTATCTAGACACCAGCAACTTTTGTTTCAAATCAACAAGGTTAAGATCGCAGGAACCTATTAAGAGAATAGAGTCACAAGATTCTATGGTTTTGACCAAACAAGATAAATAAAAGTAGAACATAATTCAATGTACTTCCCTACATTAATACATATATACAACTTACAGAGTCATTGAATCATAGAGTCATACAGTGCAGAAACAAACCCTTCAATCCAACTCATCCATGCTGACCAAGTTTCCCAAACTAAATTGGTCCATTTGTATGCACTTGGCCCTCTAAACCTTTCCTATTCATGTACCTACCCAAACGTCTCTTAAATGTTGTAACTGTACCTGCATTTACTACTTCCTCTAGTAGTTCATTCCGCTTGCAAATCACCCTCTGTGGGAAAAAGTTGCCCCTCAGACCCTTTTTAAATCTTTCTCCTCTCACTTTAAAATTATGCCCTCTAGTTCTGAACTCCCCAACCCTAGGGAAAAGACCTTTGCTGTTCACTTTATCTATGCCCCTCATGATTTTATAAACATCTATGGGGCCACCCCTCAACCTCCTATTCTCCAGGGAAAAAAGACCAGGTTATCCAGCACGTTCTTATGAACTGAAAACCTCCAGTCCTAGTAACATCTTTGTAAATCTTTTCTACACCCTCTTCAATTTAATAATAACAGGGTGACTAGAATTGTACACAGTACTCCAAATGTGGACTCACCAAAGTGCTGTGCAACCCCAACATGATGTCCCAACTCTTAAACTAATGCACAGACCAATTAAGGCACCCAGAACTAGCCTAAAGCAATTGACTCATTGTAATCAAACACCGCACACTGGACATGAAATAGCAAGTGCAATCAAGAGAGATCCTACTAATTTCTCAGCATCACCCAAGATGTTAGTGAAACTGCAGATCATCAAATTTCATTAAACTTTGCAGAGGATTCCAACTTCTTCTATTTCAAAGACCTAGCTTTGGAACTCCTTCAAAAGTTGTTCAGACACAACTTTCTCAATGATTGCCGATATTCTGGTCATCCAACTTCCTTTCCTCAGACTGGGGATTAATGGAAACTGCACTCCAGCACTTACATACGGGCACAACTTCAGCTTTTCACAAACAACCAGCTTCATCAAGCTAATTCTGCCCCTGGATACTTTTTTTCCTGAGCTTTATTCTGGTTCAGCTGCACCAAGCAATCACTGCAATGGCCTTTCAACCATCGGCACCGTATTTCCCCATCCCCCATCTCTGCTGTACTGAACTATTTCTGGTTCATGGCTTCTTCTGAACACCCACAGCTCACAGTACATTTTTAGAACCCTAACTCCAACACTTTGCTAGCAGTTTACTTGTAGAACTATTGCCTGAGTCTAAAAAAAAACAGATATTCAACTAGTCTTGATTTCTCCAACTAACAGACATTATGTTATTTAGCTTTCAGCAATCCAGCTGAAAAGTTCTTTCCTTTCTTCTGTATCTATATGTCTCCATCTCCAACTGTCTGTAACCTTTGAAGCATTCTCAGTGATCCTTGAAATGTTTTGAATGAGCTCTTGAAATCATTGCAAGAAGCCCATCACTATTGCCAGGCAGAACCAAATATAGCAATGTCTTGGAACTGAGTGTGTCCTGAACGTTACACTTTTTGCTGCGTGCTGGTTTCGAGCACAAATTGCACGCAACATGAAATAATGGATTCCATAATAGTGTGTATGTGCAAATCGTTGATTGATACTTTCAGAACTTTGTCAATTTTTTTGCTGTATATCATTTCTGTAAATGTTATTTCCGTCAGATAAAGTAACTAAAGTATTATTGCTCCAGTTTTGGAGAAACATAAAATTTTTACAGGAAAGTCATATTATGCAGAGATTAGTGATACAGTTAAAAAGGAAAGGCAGTTACTGGCTCTGAGAATACAGAGTCAACATTCAGATAAGGAAAGAGTTCCCAGAAGAAAGATAAGATATTTCTCTGAATAATTGCAGTGATATTGTCCAGAACGGTACTTAAAGTCAAAGGCAGAGAGTCCAGAACAAAACTTCGAAGGGAAATTAAAGTGAGAAGCCATTAACAGTGCATATGGCTGTTATCCATATTCAACTAATAGCACCATGTGTGTGTCTACACAACACATGGCTACAGCAGAAGTTAGCTCCTTCTAAAGGGGAGTTAGGAATGGGCAATAAATGCAGGCCCCAGTTAGTGATGCACATAACCTGTGAAAGAATGAATTTTAAAAATCACAGGTTCAACAGGTGAAGATAGAAAATGATTTTGTTGATATATGTAAGTACTAATTTATTTTTTCTTTATTATAATAAATTGTCCTGTTTGGATAAATAACTATTACGAACTTGATTTTAAAACTTTCATTGCTTGCTTAGTTGCTTTGTATCATCACTTTTGCCACTGTTATTTCTTTAATTAAAATCTAGTTCTTATTTTATAGCCAGATTAATAAGTAAAGAATGTCTTACTGAAGTTAATTATAAAGCTATGACTTTCATTTAATTTACTACATAATGTAATAAATTAGTTCTTGGCCAGGATAAACTAAAGAATTTTTATTTTCTTAGCAATGACTTGTGAAAGACACAATGTTGTCTTATGTTGACAATACTTTGGTACATGAAGAAAGTGATCACTTTTAAAAAGGGATTTTTTTTCAAATAACCAAATAAATATTTGCATATTAATAATAATAATGACATTTACTATAAGAAACTAACTAAAATCAACATTGATTGAATATTAACTAGCAGGTGAGCAATGCACAAAACTACAGGAAATGAAATCCCTACTACATTCTTAAAACAACCAAAATCATTATACTACACTGCACCTTCAGCAGAAATGTAATTTTACATTTAACATCTGCAAGCTTCTCCTAGCTTTTGCAAGATTGTTTCTCCCTGCCTACCAGGGTGAATCATCCAGTGTCCTTTAAAACAAAGAGCCCTTCACTTTTCCAAGTATACGCAAACAGAATTCCAGTAGCAACGTACTCATTGGTGAAACCTTGGTCATTAAAGCTTCACAAGTTTTATTTCTTTGAACTGTTAATTAGTTCTCACTAGCATTCTCCTTAGTGGAAAACCTGAAACCAGTCTTTTGTCCTGCTTGCCACAGCAACATTGCTGTGGCTCTCCTCTCAAATCTCTCTCAGTCTGACCGATTATGAGGGCATGAGTTTCCTCACTTGAGGTGGTGAGAATGAAAAAGAGTGGGATGAACTAATTGGGCAAACAGTCCAAAAACCACATTCTCGGTATCAAACTAAATTTGAGTATTTAAGTCCACGCTCCTGACTTTTGCCCAATTGCGATACTTGACATTTCAGAAACTCAATGGCCAAATGAAGGGTGTACCTGGCAACTTTTGCTCTCTGCCTTGGGTCCAGGTGAGTACACAGCTTTTGCTCTCTACCAATACCTTTGCAAAGCTCTTTCAAAGTAAATGCTATAAAACTCCGTGTTGACTCTAGTGTATTATGCGCCCCTGGACAATTGCTCCAACTAACCACGTGCAGGGATTGCCTCCTTATTATTATCAGCTAAGCAAATATAATCAGATAAAGGCACTTAAATGCAAGACCTGGTCTTTCCACTTCACAAACAAATTTTACAGCCAGCACTGAAGACAGCAGATTGTAAGTAACATGTTTGTACGATGAACTGTTAGTATGCAAGAACCTGATCTGTGATGTGAAAGGGAACCTTTCTTTGTGGCATGGTTTAGGAAAACCATACTGGCTTACTTGCAGAATTCTACACCCCAATAGAGCATGAAAATATTGGTTGGACAATGTACATTTGAATAAGGTGGTATAAAACAAAAGTCTATTGAGTCATGACAATGACCAACTTGGCAAACTTCCATGCCACACTGTATGAGGGCATTTCAGGAGTGTTCATTGTGATGGATCTGAGGGCATAAGATTTCCTTTAGTAAAAACAGGTCACTTTTCTGACATCCCTTCCAGATTACTTGCTCGTACGTCTCACATAGGGATCACCATGGAAGGTATAAGAAAGAGGCTGCATTTTACCTGGAATACAAGTTCCTGCTTCATGATCCATGGGATTATAAAAACCTACTGAAGTGTTCCAATTTTTTAAAGGTGACTGAGGTAAGGTTATCCACAGTCTTCTTATGGCATTTATTGGCAGTGTAGTGGGTCCATTTTCAGGGATGTATTTGAAATGTGTTTTCAGGCATGTCTGAAATTTTTATGGAATCCCTTTTCCTACATGATATTGTATTACCGATAGCCTTCTTAACCTAAAGTGCTGGTCCCACTGTGCTGCACAATTAGCTTTCCTAATGGACATGTTGATGGGTGACCCAAAATGGACAAAAACAAATTATTGGTTCAAAGCAGTGTTTGGCAGCTCCTGTGATGATAACTACTACCTGTTGCTACAACATGGAAACAGACAACCAACCAAATCAGCCTTTCTACCTCTGTATTCACAACACTGTGAAATGAAACTGTCAAAGACACCAGCAGTTACAACACTGGTTCCCAATGAGACTTTTGAAAAACCAGTTCCAGACTTTGCAAATAATTAGTTCCAGATTCTGGTTTGGTATCTTAAACAAAAGACTTAAAATGTATTAAATGCACAATAGCAATAGCAGAACAAAATTAAACAACAAGGTGGTCTAATTAATGTCTATGTTTTAAACCCAAACCACTTGTTTTCAGCCCCCATTCACAATAAAGACAGAGAGAAAAATAAACATAGTCAAGGGAATAAAAAAATGACTGGTCAGATTACTTGAATCGTTTTCACAACACATTGTTTCCCAGGTGTGGACGTGGACTCCTTTGGTTGCTTTGCTGGAAATGTTGATGAAGCCACCCTTAAAAGTTGATTCAGGTAAAGATAGTAATATTTCTAACACAAGTTTGGGCTTCAGGAAGCTGGTATGGGGGATTAGGCAGGGAGATTTCAAATCACCATGCTGTGTCACCAGCAGCTAATCTCATTTCTGAGGAAAAAACAGTTCAAAACAACAGCTCCAACTTTGGATCTACCCTGAGAGCCTGATCATCTTTCCTCAAGGCCTCAATTACCACTCAACATCTTCCATCTGCTTGAATATGGGATCTCTATCAGACTTGCCAGAATCAATTCCCAGGTAATGACCTCGATAATGGCTGACTTCTGCTATCTGTTTTAGCATTATGCTCTTCCTGGAGTTACTGTGTCTGTAGGAAACCTTTTAATGCAGAATCATCCTGCAATTAACCTCCAGGCCTGGCCTCACAAACAAAAAAAAACTTGTTTGACCTGCTCTTTTCTGTTACTGCAAGCTGTTTCACAAAGTTCACAATTCATCTACAGCACACAATTCCTAGCTCACAGCTCAAAACTAAATTTGATAAAATATTTTAAAACATGAAAAAATCGGTGAGAATTGTAACACTGTCAAGACATTAATAATTAGGTTGATAAGAGGCAAAGAGCACTTGGGTCTTCCTTGTCTTAAGTTTGATGGTTCTTCTATATCTGGATATTTGCCACATTAAGAAATCTGAAATAATTGTGTAGGAACTGCCAATATTCCACCATTCTAAAGATGAATTTCCATTATGAAGCTGAAGAGAAAATTAAGACTGGGAATGACAATGAACAGCAGACCAGTTATAACAACAGAGTTAAGGTAGTTAGGACTTGGGTTATAACATGATTGGGTGATAGAGATAACCTGGCTGCTGGTGAAGTTCAGCACTTTGAAACAGTGGAATTTCCAAATAGAATATGTTGTGTGATCAGATAATAGAGAATAGTCACAATATCTTCATAGATTTTATGATGAGTTGTGCTGCTAAACATTCCTCAGTTGAGGGACTCTTTATCCTCACTGTTCATCTAGGAAGGACCCAAATCCTATGTTTATCAATTATCCAGAATTCCATTGGACCCACAATAAATGAGTCATGGATCAATAACTGAATATAGAATACATAATAAAATATGGATTTATGGGGGAAACCTAGGCTGAGACACAATTAGTTAATTTATTGAATTTAGCATCTAATAGTGATAAATGTATAAGGTTTTGTGCATTTGATAGTATATATATAGATCCAGCAATCTCAGCTAAAACAGTACTGGCATTGTTGTTTTTTCATTTGACTCTTGTTTCAGACAATCTTTCAGATATCACATGATATCTTTACATGTTGTGGGCCCAGAATAAAAATTTCAAATGCTAAAACAATGACGATTTTATTAAGCCTTAGGAAAACTGTTCACAACCATAGGCAAACAAATGGTTGACATTACTACCCCGTAAAGTAGTTGGAATAAAGTCTGGGCATTGGAGAACAGTGATCCAGCTGAACATTATGGATTCATATAGACAGAGAGTCAGAAGAATCAATGGCATTGCTGCAGGTGAGGCTGTTCACCATGAGTTGGAGACTTTCCAAAATTACATTTCTACCTACATCACCGGAGAGAGAGCATTAGCTGAAACACACAGCACAAGTTAGGAAAAACAAGTGGGGACACCAACAGAGGAGCAAGAACCAATCAGAGATCTAATCCAAACACTTATTGCTTACAATCATCAAGGATTACACTCTAATACAGAAAAGAGCTTTTTCAAGCGCAGAAGTACTTCATGAAGTTTTCTATTTTCTCCTTGACACAAATGTCATTCACCATCGTGTAGGTGATTAACTATTTTGACAATTATATTGGTATTAAATTGGATGGTTCTAGTGATGTAAAAATATAATGCTGTGAACACCTTTGCAATAATAAACATTAGCATGAGTGCTGGTGGATGAGGAGCAAGTGTCAATTGATGACTTCTTCCTTCATGAAGTTGAGATTTTCAGCGCGGGGAGGTGTGTCTCAGTCAGAACTTTTTGCCGTTGGCATTATGGTATGTCGATTTTAAATGCCTCAAGTCACATATTCCACTTTTCTCAGAAATGTTTTCTCTTTTCCAAATTTCAGTCAGTGGAATACCCAAAGGATTTCTTCCACCTAGTAAAATATGGTGAGTTAAATAACAGCTCTCAAAGGGCTTGGGTGGTAGACAATCTTGCAATGAAGAAAATGCAAATAGCCCAGAAAATATAGAACAAAACTATACAAAGATATCCAAAACAAAAGCTAAAAGCATTGAATCCAATAGTAAAACAGATGAATGCCATAAAAGGATTTATGTGGATCTCCAGATTACTAGCCCAGTAACATTAGCATTACAACACTGCTTCCACATGTATTGCAATTTCAATTTTTATCCATTCTCATTATATAATGTTAAATAGTAGTAAAATACAGATATTCACCTTTGTATACTGTTTATAGAATACGATGTAATGAAATCTGAAGTACTATTTATGTTTCATAGTTGTTATATTACACATGTTTTATCTTATCTGTTGAAAGATGTGCATTTTAAAAAATGTGTTTAATTACATCAATCTTTCAAAGATAAAGGCTTGAGTTATAGGGAGACGCTAAATTGGCTGAGGCTTTTTTTCCCTGGAGCATTGCAGACTGAGGGGTGACCTTCTAGAGGTTTATAAGATCATGAGGGGCATGGATAGTGTAAATAGCCAAGGTCTTTTTCCTAGAGTGAGGGAGTCCAAAACAAGGATTAAGGTTAGAGGATAAAGATTTAAAAAGGACCTGAGAGGTAACTTCTCATACAGAAGGTGGTGCATGTATGGAGTGAGCAGCCAGAGGAAGTGGTGGAGGCTGGTACAATTACAACATTTAAAAGGCATCTGGTTGTTTATTTGACATTTATTTTTAAACTACTTTAATTCTGTAAAAACATTCTTGCATCAAACTAATAACTGCTTTAAACTTTTATGTTTGCCTTAGATTAGCTCTTGAATTCAGTGACACTTGTCATTTTGATTAGAAGTGCTCCACATTTCTTGAGTATATAAACTATAGATTATTGGCTGACAAGGTGGGGGATTTGGCGGTGGTGTTCGAGGAAGAGGGTGAATACCACCAGGAAACTGGGCAAGGTGTAACACCAGTATACCAGTTGGACTGAAGGGTCTGTTTCTGTGCTATAATGCTCTTGACTCTGCGACAACTTTCCTAAAAAGAGCAGTAATTCTCAGCAATACTTTGCTTTTTGAGTGATCAATTTTAAAATATTGATCATTATAGTATCCCAAAAATAGTATTAAAGATTTTAATGCCAAATTTAGTCCATGCAATTTGAGCACTCTGGCAACAGTGAGGCAAATTCCTAGAGTATTGGGATGAGTCACAAAGTGCATCCTTTTTGAATCAACTCTGTAATATGTTTACACATTACCTTTTCGCAAGAATAGATATTGATAGTTGTAATTTAGATTTTCTCTCTGTCCGCATTTAAATTTTATGTTTACAGCCCCATCCAATCTTCTGCTATTCAAAATTTTAGAGGATTTTTCATGACGGAGGCTTTCTGTCTCCAATCCACACAGCTTGATATCCCCCTTTGGCACAGCTGATAAGGGTTATTTAAAATGTGCAAGTTACTAGCAGATCTCATTATTTACATTGTGCTGGAAGCTTCGAGCTAAAATTCCAGCTTGCACATTGGAAATGGTTTATAAACCTATAAATCTTAAGCAACTTGCTTTTATTGCAAATAGATTCGTGTCAGACAATGATGGATGGTTTACAAATACAAATACTTTTGCCACAAACTCTCTAGTGGTTACCCTGAACTGAAGGAAAAAGGTTTTTGATCAAGTCAAATGGCGACATTTGTGTTTCTCCCAGTGATATTGGTCCTTCTTTCATTGAATGGATTACTGTGACACAAATATTTTTTCCTTTAATTTTCACTGATTCATTGTCTATCCCCTCAGTTTAGCTTTTCTCAGCCTGAGGTAATTCCTTACTTTCGATATTTATGTTACTTGTATCATAACACTTGTATCACTTAGTGTTTGTTTTGAATGCATATTTTAGAAAGCAGCAGTATTTTTTCCACATAAGAGATAAAAGACTATTGTTCTTTCCTGATTTTGACAAGATTACAACTCAGTTCAGATAAAACTACAGAAGCTTGGAAATTTGAGCACTGAATTGGGCCATTCGAACCACTGTGCTTTGCTTGCTCCTTACTTAACCAATTCATAACTAATCCTGCAGCATTGTCCTCATTCCCCATTAGTCTGTATCTTTCTTTGCTCAAATGTTAATCTACTCCTTCTGTAAAAGATCTCTGCTCAAGCACTAGTTTAATGAATGAAATTCTCTTAACTCCACTTTTAATGACAATTTTAAAGTGATGACTCCTTATCATTGTCTCCAATACAATGGAAATAGTCATTTCCTGTTTCACCTAGATTTAGATTTTATTGTCACGTGTCCTCAATTACGGGGTATAAGCATACAGTGAAAAGTGTACAAAGTCGCCACACATGATGCTGTCTTAGTCACAAAGTACCTAGAAATAAAATCTTAGTTATAGAAGTAGAGCCATAAAGAAATAAAGTTAAAAAGTCAAACATTTTAGTCCTTTCTTAAGCCATGCGCCAGCAGATGCTGGGCTTTCCTCAAGAGGGCTTGCTGTCCCCTGTGCTGGGCTAAGACCCACCCATGCTCACCAGCTGCCCTCGCCACTGACTGCTGTTGCTAACTTCCATGAGGCACGCCAGGCTTAGCCACCATTTGCAAGGCTTCGGTCTCGACCGTCACTTCGCCGCTGACCGCCATTCTTCGCGACTGACTGCTGTTGCCACTGCCACCACCGTTCAGCACCGGCCACCAACTCACCGCTGCCACCATCCGGGCTCACACTGGACCCCATCTGCTGCCACACTCCGTTGCCTTACAATGCTCTTCATAATTCTCGAAACATCAAGCCTTGTCTGCTTTAGTTGGGATAGTGCTAATATATCTACTTCTCCTCATAACCATCACCTAGACATGGCAGCATGCTGGTCATTCCAAAATTCTTAATGTCCTTTCTAACGTGGTTGCCTAAAACTGGGTCAGAGTTTGTACAGAATCATCTCTCTGATTAAAGCAATTCTCTCTGGAAATAGAGGGGACCTGGTATCTCTTGAAGCCCCAGTTCAGGGATTTGCTGAAAACAAGCAATTTCTCATGGAGTTAGTAGGAACTGCAGATGCTGGAGAATCTGAGATAACAAGGTGTAGAGCTGGATGAACACTTTCTGAACATTTTCTGAAGAAGGCCCGAAACATCAGCCTTCTTGTTCCTCTGATGCTGCTTGGCCTGCTGTGTTCATCCAGCTCTACACCTTGTTATCTCAATTTCTCATGGAGTTCTGTTGATCTCCTGGTATTAGTAGTCAAGTGAATTCCTGTGGGAAATTATTGACTTGGATATTTGACCTTTTTTGGGTGTTCTTGAATTGAAAAGGATTGAACTTCAATCTGACTCTAGTGAGGAAATGATGAGCTAGGAGCTGAGTTAGAAAGGGGACTTCCCTGAGCTAGAAGATTTTACTCAATCATGGCCTGGTATGTTGAATAAGTGGAGAGTGCTTGCCTTCACGAGAATGAATTTGATTCTCACCAGTAGGTCACTTAATAAAAACAATTCTGGATTGTGCCCCTTGTTTGGTGGTTGATTGGAGCAGTGTTAAGATGAGAATGGCAGCTTGGGCAACTTTCCTTGGGGAAATTCTTCAGTAATGTGAAGCAGGGTAGTGCCATAGAAGTGCTTGTAAAGGCACCTGTACCTATCTGCCCTATACAAAGGATGTCCTATTCACTGACCATGCAAACTTTACCAGGTTTAATGTCAGATGTTAACATTGAAAACAATGTTGCTCTGGGATTCATGATCTAGGAAAGTGGGGATCATTAGTGGCCAATAATAGAAGGAGTTTTCAGTGCTATAGTGTGATGATAACATGCAAGTTTCTGCAAATGCCCATGGACCCTGTCTACTGATCACACTCTTGCATTTCACAAACTTTAGATGTAAAAGGCAGGAATATAATAATTCCAGATATGATTTTTAAAATAACTGCACAGAGGCTGGTATCCCATCACCAAATCACCCTTTATTTACCTGTGCTTGGCACACTGTCTGTGACCAGCCAGCTAGGAGTCAGTCTCTGAAGCAAGGAGATTCTGAATCTCCTATTTGTACCTCTCGCCCAAGGCTCCCTGACTGGCCCAGGTTGACAACCTAGATTAAGGAGCTCACAGTCAATTAGATCTACCTGGCTCCAATCACTACAATTTCAAACCCTGAATTTGTTGAAAAGTTAAGTAGTAATGAATTTTTTTGAGGTAACAAAAGTCATTGCTGAGAGCTTAACTCCTTTACATTCAATGTCAACATCAATACCATGATGTGGATGTGCCAGTGTTGGACTTGGGTAGACAAGGTCAAGAATCACACAACATCAGGTTATAGTCCAACTGATTTATTTGGAGGCACAAGCTTTTAGAGTCTCACTCCTTCTTCAGGTGTCAATGTGAAAGATAGCATCAGACACAGAATTTAAAAGCAAAAGATCAAAGGGTCATAGAACTGACGCTGTTAAATCTTTAATCAGTTAGAAAGGATTAATATGCAAATCCCAGAATTTCTTTCAAGTCACTGCCATGAGAAGACTAAAGGTTTTATATTATACCAGAGGTGACACCTCAGGTCAGACAATGCATTTTAGGTGTGAGGCCTTGTTTAGAATCTGACTGTGTATTAACTTGGAGTCAGACTGGTTTTAATCTGGGATTTGCATATTAATCCTTTCTAACTGATTAAAGATTTAACAGCCCCTTAGGTTTGTTCAGTACATTTGCATCAGTTCTATGACCCTTTGATTTTTTGCTTATAAATTCTGTGTCTGATACCACCTTTCTCACTGACACCTGAAGAAGGAGCAAGAATGCAAAAGCTTGTGTCTTCAACTAAACCTGTTGGATTATAACCTGGTGTTGTGTGATTTTTGACAACATCAATACCAGTAAATCTCTTAATATTCTACAATGCATTGGTGCATAATTGAGTTATTTACCCTCTGCAGTGATTATATGATTACAATTCATTAAAATAGATATTAAAGTAGAGTCAATACAAAGAGGAATGCTTTTTGAGTGAATTGCCAGATGTATATTTCCTGCTTGGCATGATTTGCATCCAGATTTGTGCTCGTACATTAGGGTAGAAAACAATCACTAAATTCCACAGCAGCAATCCAGCCTCACTAGAATCTCACTGCTACATAGAATTGTCCAGTCATGCATCATAATCATTTAGATTGCTTTTGCAATCTTTTAATATTCAAAGAAGACTAAGTGCAACAACATGTATTTATATAGAGCCATTAACATACCATAAGGCTGAATTTTACACACCTCTTATAGGAATGTTTTTGGCAGGGACGCTCATAAAATATGACAAATGGGGAGCCCAGCATCTTCTCACCCATATGTGACCTGGTTCATATAATAACAGCAAGTAATTAATATATCTTATAGCCTTCCTGTCCACAGATCAATTGAAACCATTAAGTGGTCAAATTGTGGTCAAATTGTGGTGAAATAGCAGAAACGAAAGAGAAATACATCCTTTTGAAGATGATGGAAACACCCCACAGTATGATTGTACCACACCTTGTTCTGTCTGTTTGGCCTCCAAACCCAGTATAGGTCAGCGAGCACATGGGTGATGGGCTGGACAGGATTTGTGAACATTAGGACAGGGGAACTGGATGATTTCAAATTTACACAGGATGTAAGACCAGCCATAAGAGCGTTTGTAAAGTTGAGGGTAGAATTTGCATAAGCAGATAGATAGGATTTGGCAGCAGATGAGCTGATTTATGACAGCAGCTGGCCTATGCTCTGAGATGAATGTAGGTTTTCTTGGCAATGGAGAAGATGTGAAGTAGGATGCTCAATTTTATGCCAAATTAATGTCAAGATTTTGAGCAATATGACTCAGTGTCAGGCTCAGTCAGAGAAAGGTATAGAGTTGGTAACTAACCGGAGCTAATAAAAATGCTTTGATTTTCCTAATAGATTTTAAAGATAATGTCTGTTCATCCATTTCAGCCAATCATCAAATCATTGAAAATTTACTGCACAGAAGGAGACCATCCAACCCATGTACAACAAGCTGGTCCTCTGCAATAGCAATCTGGTTAGCTCCATTTCCCGATGTTTAGCCATAATCCTACAAATCATTACCTTCAAGTACTTAGAGAGTCATACGGCATGGAAATAGACTCTTTGGCCCAACTCGTCCAGGCCAACCCAGTTACCTACTTCCCTTTTAAAAGCCATGAGTAAATCTGTTTCGAGCAGCCATTCAGGCAGTGCCAGATTATAATGACTTGTAACAAAAAGCAAATTTATTTTGACCTGCCAATCACCATATATCAGTGTTCTTTCCTCTTTTGCTAAGGGAAACAGTTCATCATTTGCACTCTTTATTTATTCTTCCCATGATTTTGAGCACTTGCAATTGATCTCTACTGAACCATCTCTTCTCAATCTTCTCCAAGGAGGAAAACCTCAGTTTCTCCAAACTGTCAACCATAATTAAGGTTATTCATCCATGGAGACGTTCTAGAAAACATTTTCTGTGACCACACACCCCCACCCCTCCCAACCCCACCATCACCAAAATTGTAAGGCAGCAGTGCTAACCACTGAGCCACCATGCCACCCTGTCAACGAGCTGGAATTTGGTCCCTCTCTCTCTCTCTCTCCAACTCCCCCACTCCACCCTGCCCCGCCAGCAGTACTGCCTGAGCTGCTGAGGATTTGCAACATTTTCACATTCTTACAGATTTCTCACTGCCACACATTCTTGTATCTGTTGTAGGGATTGCTCCCAGAAGCCAGTGCCAAACTATAGGCAGATCAGTTAAAGACTTGCTTTACATCAGGGTGGAGGTTGGATGTGGAAGTCGGTCCTTGGTCTCCTGTGTGGGTCACTTTTTGTTGTTTCATTTTCACCCGGAGTGGACAGTGAGGGGAAGCTGCTGAGTTTAACGCCCAACACTGCTGAGACTGACAGGCTCCATTAACCTCCAAGGGAAGGCTGTCACAGGAAGTATTCCTGGGGCTAGTTGCTAAACTGAAGGTGTCTGTTCAAAGTTCAGACATTTGTTTTTGGAGGAGGTATTTCTCAAAAATAGTTCCAACCCAATTTACATCTAATTTTATGACTAGGGCATGAGCAAGGTGAAAGAGGCCAGCATTCAATGCTGTGCTGCTGTGACAGTCCTCCAACAGTCCTGTTAAGTGAGGAGTTACAGGATTGTCAAGCACCAGCTGTGAAGAAACAGCAAAACGTGTCCACAAGAGGACAGTATGTGTCTGGGAAGGGGATGGTTCCCAATTTACACTGGTCTTGACCTTCTTGGAGGGAGGATCTGTCAAAGTTATTCCTGTGGTGTAGGTGGAGGAAACTGTGTCTTCAAGAATCCCACTGCTCTCACTGTCTCTCCTCCCATTGAGGGTGAAGTCTTGTGGAAGTCCAGGACAGGTAGTGGGCCCCTTTCCTGAAGAGCATTCATGAACTAGTTGAGTTTTTTTTATTTCTGGAACCATGATTTTTACATCAATATGTGTCAGAGATGGAATGATATTTGGAGTTTATTCGTATTGTGAGAGTTTTATCAATTAGAGAGCAAATCATCAGCTTTATTTTGGTTTAGAAGAATCAAGAAGTGACTTTTGTTTCAGGGGGAAAAGAACTCCATTACTAGGAAATAACACAGTGTGGAGCTGGAGGAACACAGCAGGTCAGGCAGCATCAGAGGAGCAGGAAATGCCTGAAGAAGGGTCCCAGCCTGAAACATCAACTTTCCTGCTCCTCTGATGCGCCTGGCCTGCTGTGTTCCTTCCGCTCCACACTGTGTTATCTATGACTCTAGCATCTGCAGTTTTTACTATCTCCATTACTAGGAAAGCTGTTTGAAAGTTTCAGTTCACAGAAACATTGGCTGGGGTTAGACCTCGGAATAGTTTCTCCAAGAGAAAAGAATTACTTTAGAACAGTTAGGAAATACGTTCAAAGTAAAAATTGCAGACCAGAAATATTTGGTTAGACTGCTGATGAGTATTTGAAGCTACAAAAGGGCAAGTTCAATTTGATTGATTGATTGACTGATTGATTAATTGTCATGTGTATGGACATGCAGTGGAAAGCTTTGTTTATGAGCAGTACAGGCAGATCATAGTAGGCAAGGACATACAGATCAAAAAGACTTAGACAGAGGCATACAGGTTACATTGCACAGGACGTGTGCTAGGTGAGATCAACGTTAGCAAGGTCAGCATTATTTGAGGCTAGAGAGTCAATTCATCAGTCCAATAACAGCCAGGAAGAAGCTGTTCCTGAACCTGCTCGTGTGTGTGTGTCCAGGCTTCTGTATCTTCTGACTGATGGAAGAGGTTGGAGATCGTTGCCAAGGTGTGATGGGTCTTTAATGACGTTGGCAGCCTTTCTGCAGCAGCGAGCATGCAAATAGAGTCCATGGATGGAAGTTTGACTTCAGTGATGTTCTGGTCTGTGCACATCACCTTCTGCAGTTTATTACATTCCTGGGCAGAGCAGTTGCCATACCAGGCCGTTATGCACCTGGACAGTATGCTTTCAATGGTGCATCTGTAGAAGTTGCTGAGGGTCCTTATGGACACACCAAATTTCCTGAGCCGCCTGAGGAAGAGGCATTGTTGTACCTTCTTGACTTTCTCATCTATGTGGGAAGTCCAGGACAGGTTTTCGGTTATCGTCATTCTGAGGAACTTGACACTGTCCACCTTCTCATCCTCAGTTCTATTGATGTAGATGGAGGCATGTCCTCCTCCTTTCTTTCTGAAGTCAATGATCAATTCTTTAGTTTTGCTGATGTTGAGAGAGAGGTTGTTTTCATTGCACCACATCACCAAGCCCTCCAACTCCCTTCTGTATTTTGACTTGCCATTGTTAGATATCCATCCCACTTCAGTGGTGTTGTCAGCGAACATGTAGATGGCGTTTGTTCAGAATTTGGCAACACAGTCGTGGATGTACAGGGAGTAGGGGGCTGAGGATGCATCCTTGGGGGGCTCCAGTGTTGAGTATTATTATGGAGGAGGTGCAGTTTCCTATTCTCACTGATTGCAGCCTGTGGGTCAGAAAGCTGAAGATGAGGAAGAAGGCTACCAAACTCTTAAGACAAGGAATTGCAAGAAACAGTTCAATCAAACCTATAGATGTGATAAATAAGGAAATTCTCTGTAATATCTAAAAAGTGAAGGTTTTGAGATAAATGATATTTTATTGCACTGTACATTTCGAGACCTTTCAAATTGTGTTATATTTAAATATCATGTGCTGTTCAATTTTATCTTAATTTCTATCATGTAATAAAATTCTGATTTGCTGTTAAAACCAAATCTGCAGCAATGCATGCTTATCTTTCAGTGAAAGACCACCACATTCAATTAAAAATGATCTATCAAGACAGAGTTTAGTCTAGGAGCTGACTTGCAACATTCAGTAGCAACATCGGCTGGGATCATAACAATATACTTCCACTCCAACAAAATTAGGAATCACAAAGCCTTTTATTACATATTAATAGTAAAAAGTCTGTAAAGAGTAGGGCCAATTAGGGTCCATAAAGAGGAGTTACACATGAAGAAAAGAAGCATAATTGAATTGTTAAATGAATACCTTGCATCTGTCATTATGAGACAGGTAGATACTACTGACTATGGTAACAGATGAGGAAGCTCTGGTATCAGAAGTTCTCAACATCGATAAGGAATGTGTTTTGGATAGGCTGTAGATACTTAAAGTTAACAATGCGCTGGAACCAGATGAATCATATCTAAGGATATTAAAGAGTGAAAAGTTCAGAGGTACTGGCCATAATTTTTCAGATTCCCCTAGACTCAGGAAAGGGATGACTAGACAATTACAAACATCGCACCTTTACGAAAAAAAATTAGTAAAGATATGACTGACAAATACAGAATGCTCAATTTAACTTCAGTGTTGGAGAGACTTGAAAGAACATTATATGTGGTAGCATTAGCAGTCACATCAAAGAGGTATTTTGTTTAGGAAGAGGATGGATTTCTAAAGAGAAAGTCATGTTTGACTAATTGACTAGAATTTCTTTGAGGAGATAATGGAAAATGTCAATGAGGGTAATGCTCTAATTGTGTGCATATTGACTTCAAAAAGGCATTTGATACAGTGCCACATAACAGACTTTTGACAATAGCTATAGTTCATGGAATAAATGGGACAGTAGCAACATGAATATAAAATTGGCTGAGTACTAAGAAAAGAAGAGAAGAGATCAATGGACACTTTTCAGGCTGGAGGATGGTTTGTAGTGGAATTTCTCAGAAATTATTATTGGGACCCGTAGTTATTGGAACAAGGTCAACCAGCTGGAATTACTAGAATATGAGTTCCCTGAATAGGGTTGTTAATCTGATCCAATCAGGGAGCCCTGACTGACATATAAAAGGGGAGAGTGTCAGAGGTACAGACACTTTGGTATTGACTCTATATGAGGCAGTATTATAGTCAAGGACTGTTCATATATAAATAAAGGGTGACTTGGTGACAGGATAACAGCCTCTGTTTAGTTATTTCAATGGCAAAAAGAGTAAAGTATGATCCTCAAGAAACTCACTTCCAACATCTTTGAGTTGGGGTAAGAGTTTCTTACATCATGCATTTGTCTGGGAAGTTTAACTTATTCGACACTGCTGTCAAGCACTGGGCCCAGTATGTGGAAAGTATGTGTTATTTTTCTGGGCAAATGACATTGTGGCACATGAAAACAATGACTAATTCTCCTGATAGCCTGTGGAGCTGCAGCTTTTTCTGTCATCAGATACTAAAACGATCAAGAACTCACATAGTTAAGGAATATTATAAGCCTGCAATTCTGAGATGCTATCATTTTTATTTGGCAATTCAAGAACCGGCGAATCCATATGAGGTTTTTGACTCTGTTAGGACAACTAGCAGAAGTCTGTGAATTTGATTTAACCCTTGATGAGATGCTTAGAGATCAACTGGTATGTGGGGTTAATTATGTAACTATTCAAAAATGCCTGCTAGCTGAAGTTTAACTCGACTTCAAATAGGCAATGCACTGATTTTGTCATTGGAAAATGTGGCAAGTGGAGTGTATAATTTGCAGGGTAATCTAATGGAAGTGGACACCCTCGCCAGCCCAATTGTGTATGGGGAACACTGTTTCAGTGCAGGCAATTGCATAGCCTCATTCAGAACATATTCTGATCAGAGGGACTCTAGGTTGGCCCACAGCAAAGCCCCAAAACAACACCAAGCCTTGGCCAAACTGTTAAAATTTTCTTCATGATCTGTGCTGGCAAACCATTGTAGTTGTGGCTGATATACAGACTCAAGACAGCAAAAAGCACTACTAGACCTAAACTGAGTAATTCAGCTCATAGGCTGGTATCCAGGAGGTTATCTAGGAGAGTTCATAGCCTGGAAAGTCCACTTACATCTGAATTAGAACAGTTAGTTTGCTTAGTAACATCAAAATCAGAACCAATGAAGATAAACGTCTGGTTAAATGGTCATTCAGTTCTAACAGGTTACTGGCACAGCTGTATCAGCGATCACAGAAGCAGTTTTTATTAAAATTTGCCCTGGATTTCACCTCATAACTTTGCACAAGACCTCAACTAGGCTGAGAACCTACAGGAACCAAAGCAATTTTGCATGTTGACTACAAAGCAATTCCATGATTCTGCAAGGCCCACCAAGTACCATTTGCTTTAGAGGCAAAAGTAGAGACAAAAATCAGAAGGCTGGAAAGTGAAGGAACCAGTCCAATTCGTAGAATATTGGTCATACTGATTGTAAAACCTGGTTTGCCTTCGTACAGATTTTAAACAAATGGTAAACTGCTTTTTACAGCTGGATAAATACCCAATCCCTCGCATATGAGATTTGTATGCAAAGCTGGCAGTGGGGCTGCCATGCATACTTGCAATTGCATTTAGTCCAGGATTCCCAGGAGCATGCTACAATTAATACCTATGGTTTGCACCAATATATGGAATATATGAGACTGTCGTTTGGGGTATCATCAGCCTGTTCAATTTTTCAGCAGACAGTGGAGAATCAGACCACTTGGCACATCAGGTCCACACCACCCCTCCAAAGAGTATCCCACCCTGAAGCATCCCCTTACCTTATTCCTGTAACTCTGCATTTCCCATAGCTAATCCACCTAACCTGCACATCTTTGGACTGTGGGAGGAAACTGGAGCACCTGCAGAAAACCCACGCAGGCTCAGGGAGAATGTGCAAACTCCAGACAGTCACCAAGGGTAGAATTGAACCCAGGTCCCTGGCACTGTGAGGGAGGCACAGAGAGGTACTGCTAACCACTGAGCCACTGTACCATCCATACGTGACCCAATGGAGAGGAACGCCCAATAGCATAGATGTCCAAGACTTTGCCTCATGCAGAGCATTAGTATGGCCAGATAGAAAAAGAAGGATTGGTGGTCGTATTTGGAGTCAGGAAGTTTCACCAATTCCTTTATGGACAGAAATTTGTCATAATGATGAACCACAAATCCCTACTTGTTCAGCTTAAAGAGGACAAGGGAGTGCTGCCCATAGCTTTGGGCCTCATTTAGCAGTGGGCTCTAATATTAAGTGCTTATAATGACAATGAAGGACACCATCTGGGAGGCTAGGTAGCGAATGCAGATGCCTTGAACTGTCTCCTGTTAGCAGATACACCACCAGTGGTATCCCCAATGGAAGAGTCTGTAATGTTAATACATTTTCTGGATATGCTCCCAGTCACAGCCAACAATATCAGACTTCGTACACAGAAAGATCCAGTCCTGTCCAAACTGAAACAGCTGGTGTTAATGAAGGAAACCAAAGGGCCTTCACAACTACAACTGAAATAATTTTACGACCTGGAGACACCAGCTCACAGTAGAGGACAGCACATTGTTATGGGGAGCAAGAGTGATTGTCCCAAGCAAATGCTTGCTGAACTCCACCAGGGCCATCCAGGGGTCTCTAAGACGAAGATGTTAGTGAGGAGACAGGGAACAAAGTTTGGTGTAAGAATCATGGAAATGGCCCTGCATGGGTAAGAGGCATTGTCGACGCAAGGTCTGGATCAGTGATATATAAAGTTTGGGTAGGTGTGACAGTCCTAAATAAATATGTGGCTATATGAAAACTATGAATTCTCAAATAGGGGGCAGGAGCAAAATGCGCACTGTCCCTCAGAACATTTGGAAATGCTGGCAGATCCTGTAGATTTACCCTCTTCATCAAGTATTGTTGAGTCCTCTGAATCCAAAATGGATGTGATGGATGTGGCTGCCTTGATGTCCTTGCTGCTGGAAGAAGATACGGTTCTAGCACAAGAGGCGAGCTCCTGTTTGTTACATGCTGCTTGTATCGGACGCTAAGTCAGAGGAAACTGACCTGGTGCTAAAACGCCCAGGAGGCTCTCAAAGAGAAAGGGCTGGACTTTGTCCGTGGACTCAGATGGGGAAGGGTGTAGTGATTGTAGAATGGTCAGCCAGCTGGGCCTCCTAGAATATGAGCTCCCTGACTGGGGCTCCAATCAGTGAGCCAGGCTGACATATTAAAAGGGGAGTGTCAGAGATATTTAGACTTTGGTACTGACTCTGAATGAGGCAGTAGTAAAGTCAAGGACTGTTCATGTGTAAATAAAGGGTGACCTGGTGACAAGAAATCGGCCTCTGTGAAGTTATTTCAGGATCTTTGTTTTTCTTGCTATATATAAATGATCTAGATCTTGGTGGGCAGGGGACAATTTCAATGTTTGAGGGTGATACAAAACTTGGAAGCATGAGAGGACTGTGTAGAACTCCAAAAGCACATAAACAAGTTGGTGATGTAGACAGATAAATGGTCGAATCACAGAATTGTTACGATGAAGAAGGAGATCATTTGGCCCATCGTTGGCATGCTTGCCTTCATCAGTCAGAGCATTGAGTATAGGAGGTGGGACATCATGCTATGGCTGTATAAGACATTGGTAAAGCCATATTTGGAGCACTGCATACAATTCAGGTTACCCTGCTATAGGAAGGATGTTATTAAACTGGAAAGGGTGCAAAAAAGATTTACAAGAATGCTACCAAGACTGGAAGGTTTGCGTTACGAGGAGAGACTTGATAGGCTGGGACTTTTTTTACCTGGAATGTAGTAGGCTAAGAGGTGACCTCATAGAGATCTATAAAATTGTGAGGGGCACAATAGATAAGGTGAATAGTCAAGATCTTTTCCCCAGGGTAGTAGACTCCAAAACTGGAGGGCATTTGTTTAAGGTGAGAGGGGAAAGATTTAGAAGGGATCTTAGAGGCAACTTTTTCAATTATAATTACAATTACAATTACAATTACATTTAAAAGATATTTGGACAGGTACATGAATGGGAATGGTTTAGAGGATATGGGCCAAATACAGGCAACTGGGACTAGTTCAGCTTAGGAAACCTGGATGAGTTGGGCCAAAGGGCCTGTTTCCTTGCTGTATGACTCTACGATTCTACGCCTGTACTGGCTGTCTGAACATTTTGATGTTTTGACTGGCAGATGACATTCAATGCGAAGAAATGTGAGGTGATTCATTTTGGTAGGAAGAAATGGACAAACTATTGAGTATACAATACTTAAGGGAGTGCAGAAACAGAGGAACTAGGATGCATATGTACATAGATTACTGAAGGTAGCAGGACAAGTAGACAGAGTTGTAATAAAGCATGCAGTATCCTGAGCATTTTTTAAAATAAGCAGCATAGAGTACACGACATGGAGGTTATGCTGAACTTATACAAAATAGTTATCAGACCTCAGGCTGGAGTATTGTGTACAGTTCTGGGCACCATACTATAGGACAGATGTGAATGCATTGAGGAAGTGCAGAATAAATTTATTAAAATTGTTCCGGGGATGGGAGAATTCAGTTAAGGAGGATATATTGGTGAGGTTGAGCTGTTCTCCTTAGAGAGAAGAAGGCTTAGAAGAAATCTGATAGAAGATTTCAAAATTATCAGATGTCAGATAAAGTAGATAGAGCGAAACTGTTCTTATTTGTAACAGGAATGCACAAATTTAAAGTGATTTCCAAATGTGACAAATACAATGTGAGACCTTTCTTTCACACATCCAGTGGTTCAGGTCTGGAATGCACAGTTTGGAATTGTGGTGGAGGCAGGTTCAATTGAGGCATTCTAAAGGGAATTGGATGATCATTTCAATAGAAACAATGGACAAGGGTATATGAAAAAGGCAAGAGAATAGCACGAAGTTTTCTTGCTCCTTTAGAGAGCTGGTACATGTACAGATGTGGGCTGAATCACTTCTTTCTTCACCACAAGAGTTCTGTGATTCTGTGATGTGTGATGTTTGTGGTAAAAATGAACCAACAATATTCAGCTTCCATGAATTGACTTTAATACCTCAGTCTTTCATGGACTTAAAATTATTTGAAAAAGTACACTACTGACCTAAAATGGCTGTTGTGATTGACTGAGAAGACCAGACAACCCACTTATGAAACCAGCTTCCCTGGAATTACCATTTTAATTAAGAAGCACTGAAACTCAGTGACGTATAAAGAACTGTGGATCTTTCGTTCTACTCACACTTTCTTAATAATAACAACACATATTGAGAGCTGAAAAATGTCTAGAAATATCTAGTTTGAAATCAAACAATGACACAAACACCAGAATCTGCAAGGAATGGTATCAACAGAAATTTTGGGTAAATAAAAAGAGGGAAAGCAACCTGGACTGATAATAACATGGGCACTGGAAACTCCTCTCTGTCTTTTTTTTTTCTCTCTCTCTCTTTGTCTCTGTGAGTCTCAATCATAACCACAAAAAGATTGTCAGTGAAAAAGCAACTTGGAAAAATTATATTTCACTGCAGACACAAGGTCTGTAAACTTTGGCACTGCTAACGAAGCAGGGTTAAATAAAACAAAGAATTGTGGATGCTGGAAATATTGGAAACAGAAACAGAAATTGCTGGAGAAATGCAGCAGGTCCAGCAGTATCTGTTGAGAGAAAACCGAGTTGATGTTTGGAGTCCAATGTCAACACTGTTGAACATTAGAAGTAGAAGAGGAGTAAATAGAAGGCATAAGGCCATAGAGAATAAAGCCCAAGTTGTGTTGAGTTATAGCAGGATATTGTACCATGTGCATGGAATATGATGTATTTTCAAATAACATTGATCAGGGATGCAGATGAGACATAGGAAGGATCCAAAATCTTGGTAATTAGATTCCACTTAATTTACAAAAAACGTCATTTGTTAGGACACATACAACTAAGGACAACTGTTATATATCAAGAATTAGGAACTTAAGTATTTTGCACTAAAAGGGACTTATATCTCAAAAATCTTTGGGTGACTCCAAAGTAACAGTGGGGGAAGAAAAGCCACAGAACCTGATACCCTGGCTACAACTGGATACGAATTACTGACTTTTGCAACACAAAAGGAGAGTATTTGGCCCATCATACCTGTGCTGGAACTTTGTAAAAACATTACACTTGATGGCACATGTGCATTTTTTTTGTCTGTGACTTTGTCAATTTGTCACATTCAAATATCTGCCCCGCTCTTTTTAAAATGGTTTGTGGAAACAACTTCTGCCATCTTTTCAAGCAGACAATTCCAGTTATAGAGTCATAGAATCATAGAGTCATACAGCATGGCAACAGGTCCCCCGGTTGAACATGTCTGCGACGACCAGACATCCCAATCTCACCTAGACCCATTTGCCAGCATTGGGCCCATATCCCTCTGAACCCTTCCTATTCATATACCCATCCAGATGCCTTTTAAATGTTGTAATTGCACCAGCCTCCACTTCCTCTGACAGCACGTTCCATAAAGGCACCAACCTCTGCATGAAAAACAAACCCTTGGGTCCTTTTTAAATCTTTCCCCTCTCGCCTTAAAACTATGCCTTCTAGTTTTGGACTGCCCCACCCTAAGAAAAAGACCCTGGCTATTCATCCTATTGATGCTTCTTTAAGGTCACCCCTCAGCCTCTGACCCTCCAGGAAAAAAAAGCCTATTCAGCCTCTCCCTATAACTCAAACCCTCCAGTCTCAGCAACATCGTTGTAAATCTTTACTGCACCCTCTCAAGTTTAACAACATCCTTCCTATAAAAGGGCGACCAGAATTGTATGCATTATTCTAAACGTGGCCTTACCAATGTCCTGTACAGCCCCTAACAATGATCACAATGAAAAAAATAGTCTTCTTGTCTCCCCCTAGATCTTCCAGGCAATGAATTTAAATTTATAGGATAGGGTAGAAACCAGATGTTGAAAATATGCCTTATTAAATAAATTGTTTACAATTCACATTTGTCTTTCAACTTTCCTGTTAGATTAAGTACTGGCCTAGCTGGTGATGTCATATCCTTTGAACAAATGAAAAAAAGCATTCCATTCTCATATGGCACTGCATGAGTGCTTCTGGAAAAGAAAAAATAACCTGCATTAAGAACAATTATCATATCTTAGAGCCGTATTTACAGAACTTTATATCTCTCTGTCTCTGTCTGCCTGTCTCTCTCTCTCTCGCTCGACACCAACTGTGTTTTAAAGTATCCCTTTCTTCAAAGATGCCTGAAATGTAAAGAAGCCAGAATTGCACTAATTCTACTGTCAGTCATTCAATGGATTTGTTTTGTTTGCTTTTGTGCCTGGATATACAAGAAACTGAGTTGCAAAAAGAAAATAGCCAGTTTGTCCAGAATAAATACAACAGCATTCTTAATAAATGTTTATTGGCTTATACTTCAGCATGTAGGTCAGGAATAATAATTGCCATGTTGCAGAAGTAACCTTATTTCAAATAGTGTTTTATATATATACAAATGATTACAAGAAAAGCCTATGTTTAATCAAATGATATGACTAAAGAATGCTGAAGGACATAACCATAAAGGCAATAATCCCAGGGCTGCACAAGTCAGGATTTGATTTGATTTGATTTATTGTCATGTGTACCTAAATACAGTGAAAAGCTTTGTTTGCAAGTAGTGCAGGCAGATCATAGTAAACAAGGACATACAGATCATAGGGTGAAAAAACTTGGGCAGAGTAAGGTATACAGGTTACACCACGTAGGACAAACATGAGGCAAGATCCAAATTAACAAGATCAGCATTATTTGAGTTAGACAGTCCATTCATCAGTCTAATAATGGCAGGGAAGAAACTGTTTTTGAACCTGCTGGTGGGTGTGTTCAAGCTTCTGTATCTTCTGTCTGATGGAAAAAGTTATAGGAGAGCATTACCAGGGTGGGAGGGGTCTTTGATGATGTTGGCAGCCTTTCCGTGGCAGCGAGACATGTAAATGGAGTCCATGGATGGGAGGTTGGCTTCCGTGAGGGTCTGAGCTGTGCACACAACCTTCTGTAGTTTCTTATGGTCCTGGGCAAAGCAGTTGCCATACCAGGCTGTTATGCACCTGGACAGTATGCTTTCTATGGTGCATCTGTAAATGTTGATAAGGGGATGGAATATATATAACTGAATGTCTTGCACATAGGTTTATTCACAATATCCTGTGCAGCAGACTGCTTTTCCTTTCAGTAGACCTACTCCTTTGAGGGTAGAAACTAGTTTTCATATATTTCCTATCCTTTCTTCAATTCGTATCAGCATTTGCAATATTAACAGTCATTTCTATCAGCTCTGTACCAATGAAGTTCAATGTAAACTAGAGGAACAGCATCTCATTTTTGATTAGGTGTTCTGCAGCTGGCTGGACTCAATACTGAATTCAATCATTTCAAATCACAACCACAGCTCTCTTTTTTTTCAAACAACACTTGCAGTTTCATTTACTCTTCCTGTAGACCCATCTTTTGTTTCTTTACGTGTCCCATTATGATAACATTTTATCTTGCACTACTATCCCTTTGTTATTTATCACTCCTGCCTTCTGCTTTATTACAATGCTTCCTTTTATTTTTCTTTTCAGCCTTCTGACCTTTTTACTTTGTATTGATTTAAAACCTGCTGAATCGCTTACTCTTTCCAATCTGTTGATAGGTCAGCAACCTGAAATATTAACTTTAGTTGTTTTTTTTCACAGTTGTTTCTTGGCATACTGAGTGTTTTCATTTTCTTTTAATCTGTGCCAACTCTTCATTATTTTAAATATTTCTATAATCTCACCCCATGATTATACCACTGACTGTTATTAAAGTTTAAATCAAACAGCTTCCAGGAGACCTCACATGTATGATGAACAAGGGAATTGTTGTCTGGGTTAAGTTGTTCCTCAAGAAACTGCATCATCCCAATATTTCACCAAGAAACACAATTTTCAAACAAATGGAACAGTGAATTTGCTGCATGTCTATGATAAAAAGTCACCTAATAAACCTCTGTTAATTAATTTCAACATATAGGGTCTAGGTTAGCTCAGTTGGCTAGACAGGTGGTCTCTAATGTAGAGTGATGCTATCAGCATGGGTGCAATTTCTGTACTGGCTTATATTACAAGAACGATTCTCCCTCACAACCTTCTTTCTTGCCTGAGGTGTAGTAACCCTCAGGTTAAACTACTACCAGTTACCCCTTCTAATGTGAGAGAAGCACTATGGCGACTTCATTTTTCTTTAGGTGTGGAGATTAATTCCTTCAGATTTTAAATATTGTTGTTTGAGATTTTAAAAAATTCTTTGCTGTTTATCTCTCTTTTTAAATCTCATTGACTTTGCCTCCCTTTCTTTGCTTTATTTACATAATTTGGCTTTTCATAAGCTAAACGTCCATATTCCTGTAGAAATTTTACAGACAAATGTAAGTATCATGAATGGATACTGGTACACACTCATTACAGACCGCAAAAACAGACCAATGCGACAGATTTTACAAGGAGTGACAATTGCACACAGATTTCACTGGTAGGTGATGGATTATTTAGGGAAGGCTGGGTAATGGTGGGAGATATCAGGTCCAGAGGGGAGGGTTGCTGCATCCTTGGGGAGGGTTGCATTGGTTGGGGCAGTGATGTCAAGTACTGGGGATGCTGGGGAAGGCGGGGTGTCAGATCAGATATGATAGTAAAATGAAGGGTATGCAGGTTAGTTTTGATCTTAGAGTAGGATAACAGGTCGGCACAACATCATGGGGCGAAGGGCCTGTACTATGCTGTACTGTTCTATGTTCTACGTATCTGGTGGAAGGGATGGGGAAACAGGGTGGGCGGGGGGGGTGCGGTGCAGTGGTGTTGAGTTGTAGGGTTCGGCACTCTAGAATTATTTATTTGACTTCCCAGAACCACCCACATTCTCCAACACTTTCAGAGGATTTCAGATATAGAGGAATTGCTTATCTTAATCCTCCATTTCCTGGGCAATTCCTTCACAGTATGTCACGATAGGGATTCCACAGCCCCATGTAGAACTCACATCTATCTTTCAGAATCAACTTTCTGGCAACTGGAAAATCTAATATCATAAACATAGGGCTGAATCTTATATTTCTTTGGCTAAATGTCAGTTTTGTTGAATTTCCTGGAGGATTTCCCTCTGCAAGACTCAGCAAGATCTCTCATCATGGCTTATGAAACTAATTACTTACCCATCCCCTATGGCACCTCTCTCTCCAGATTCTAGCCCATTTTCCCATCCACCATTCCCAGAACAACTCACCACAGCTTGACACCTTGGAATTGACTGTATCCTAGCGCGTGTCATTTTTAAAAGCTAGTTATGCACCCACAGTTATCCTGTACAGTTCCTGACATTAGCCTCGGACATGTCAGATAAGGGAAATTGGCACCATGCTTTATGGACAGGGAGGTTCTGGTGAATGGGATGATGCACAGCCAGGCTGTCCTCTTCCCCTCGAACCAGCAGAGGGGGTAACAACAACAGACAATGCCAACCTGGTCAGAAGTTTGCCACCCAGGACTGTGCAGTCTCAGCCATCTGGAGGAATGCCTAGCACAGTAGGAAGAAGGATAATTACCTTCTCCACAGTGTCAGATTAAGTGCCACCATCTTTTCTCCAATACCTCACATTTATTCAATCTATGTTACAGTACGCATGTCCCACCAAACCCCACTGTCACTACTGTCTGCAACATCTTCCCTCACTTACTGTCACCCATTCCAACCTCTGACAGCACTATCGTTTCATGCCTTTGTTTTGGTAAAAAAGTTTATGTGAGTTATTGCGCTCAGAATGGGAATGAACATCTTATCGGCTTTGACTTGACTGAGGACTGCTGACAACCATGACAAGTTTTGTGATTTTGTTTTTGCAGTGAACAACATGTCAATGCAGCAGGATTATGAGCTTGGTATCTCTGGCTAATGGGCAAGGCACAAAAAAGCTAAGCAGTAGATGAATGCTGTGAGCATCCAAGTAGTCTCAAAGTGAGGGGGGCACTAGCAGAGCAAGTGAAAGGCCTGGTCCAGTCCATGAACTGGGTATATGTTCATGAGCCAAAAGTGTCTGTGCTGCAACATTACAATGATAGTTGCCATTCCACCCCAAGGTGCAGCATGGAGTGCAGCGTTAGTGGATTGGAGATACGTCATGAGGGTTCTCAGAGGCTGGCATATGTCACATGCCAATGTCTGTTGGCCAGTGGTCATGGACTGTGCCATAAGACACTGATGCCTGGAGTCCAACATGGAGGCCCTTTGGAGTAAGCAGTGATCTGAATTCACCAGGTGACCACACTGACTCCCATGTTGAGAATTCTAGGGATTCATGCAGTTCTGCGGGATTGGTAAAATAGGAAACTATATATTAATGTGGCAGGATGCACAGTTAACAAGTCATTAACAAGTCATAATTCATTTAATAGGAAACTTGCTGCTGCCTAGCAAGAATTCACCTCAATGCCAGGGATTTGTATTGAAGATTAGGTGAGTTAGTCCTGATATTGAGATAGGCCTCACTGGACCTTGTGCATGAATCTGCCATATTTCTTGCCGTAGCCCATGCCATTCAGCTCCCTAAATAATTCTGCCCATGTTGTGAAATTCAATACTGAATATTGGAGTTAAACTTGAGATTTTATTAAGTTAAATGTATACACACTACATTTTGACTCTATATTCTAAGTTTCTTGCTATAGAATTCAGTGCCATTATTTTGAGTTGCAGCCTTTAAGTCTTCAGTCATCATTTAATCCAACTTTCTCAGGTAATGCACTGCAAGATGTTGAGTCCCAATCTGAGCGCAATAACTCATTTAAACTTTATAACCAAAACACAACAGCTCACACTCTCTGACATTGAATTCCATTTGCCTCTATAACCCATTTACATCTAATTATCGATATTCTTTTCCACCATCAATGGGTCTGCTAAAGAACTAACTATAGATCCTATTTTAGCACCTGTTGGAAATTACTGCCACACAATCAATCTTCATATTTTATCAGAACTGTATTTGGATGATTAGAATTAATCTGCATTGTTGCTGTTTGCCCTGTATACAAATTAGATTCCACAGTTTGTAACCAAAAACCATTCAGTATGAGGATGCTGAGAGATGTGATTTAAAACTTAAGATCTTTTAAAAGTTTTATTAATAATATAATGTTGGGCCTGGGAAGGAACTTGGAGTGTGAGGAGAGGCATTGAGTTGTAGTCATCTGTATTGGTCCCAACGACATTGATAGGTCTTGAAAGGAGGTTCTGCAGAAAGATTTTGGAGAATTAGGAGCTAAATAAAATGCAGAACCTCCAAGGTAAGAATCTCAGGATTGCTATGTGCCTGGGGAAAACTAACATAGGGTAAATAAAGTTTTGGAGTTAAATACGTGGCTCAAAGATTGGTTTGGGAGGAATGAGTTTTAGTTCTTACGGCAGTGGCACCAGGACTAGAGCAGAACGTGGAACAGGCTATACTTGAAATATACTGGTATCAAAGTCCTGATGAATCAAATAACTAGGGCTTTAGACAGGGTTTTAAACTAAATAGAATGCTTGACTGAAGGAAATCTGAGGCTCCCAAAATATAAGGATTTATTGCAGCATTGTAGAGATAACAAAAGGTGTAGAGCTGGATGAACACAGCAGGCCAAGC
>NC_063343.1:24917493-24941485 GCF_021869965.1 Rhincodon typus
TTTTCTGAAGAAGGGTCTAGGCCCGAAACGTCAGCCTTCCTGCTCCTCTGATGCTGCTTGGCCTGCTGTGTTCATCCAGCTCTACACCTTGTTATCTCAGATTCTCCAGCATCAGCAGTTCCCACTATCTCTGGCAGCATTGTAGGGCAGCTATTAAGATAATGGTAAAAATTGGGACAGGAAGAGGTAGAGTTTCTAAGTATATTTTTTTAAAAAAGCAAATAGAGTCAAAGGGGAAAAATACCGGTCAGAAAACAAATTGAGTATATTTTTTATTTAAATGTGCATAGTATTCAGAACAAAATAAATGAATTAATGTCATTAACAGAAGTTAATATGTTAAATTTATGCAGTGGATACAACCCAGAATCATGCTATTTGGATATTGTAATGAGACTGGTTTAATAAATTATCTCAAAGTAAAATATTCTCTAAGGAATGGTGACTATAACATGGTAGTGATTAGCATTCAGTTTAAGAGTGAGAATCTTGGGTCAGAAACAATTATGCAACACTTAAATAAGGGTAATTACATACAGATGAGGGCAAAGTTGGCTGAAGTGGACTAGAAAAGGAGTTTAGCAGAGAAGTGGCAAAAATATTTTTTAAAGAAGTTCGTGTCTGACAATAAAGATATATTCCAGTGAGGTAGAAGGATTCTAGGAAGGGAATGAACCAAACATGTTTATCCAAGGAAGTTAAGGATAGCATCAGAATGAAAGAAACAAAATGTGGCCAAGATCAATCAAAAAACATAGGATTTGGAATGGTAAAGGCTTACAAGAAAGACCAAAAATATAGGAAAGAGGGAGAAAATAAACCAAAAGTGTAAACTAGCAAGTAGTGTGAAAATGGACAGCAAGGGCTTCTTTAAATGTATTAAAAGGAAGTGAGGGTCTGTGGTGCACATAAGTGCCTTAGACAATGAGTCTAAAGAAATAATAAAAGTGAACTAAGAAATAGCAGAGAAGTTGCATAAATATTTTACATCGGTCTTGATGGCAAAGGACATGAAAAGCATTCCAAAAACATAAAATAATAAATACAATAAATATCACTAAGACAAAAGGTGCCAGGGAATCTAATGGGGCTAAAGGCCAATAAGTCCCCTCAATCTGATGGGTTTCATTTTAGGATTTAAGGGAATTAGCTACAGACATAGTCAATGCACAGGTAGTATATTTCCAAAAGCCCTTAAGTTCTGGAAAAATTACAGGTGAATATAAACTGTTAATGTAACCCTTATTCGAGATGGCAAGAAGACAAAAATATGTAACTAAAGGCTAGTTAGTTCAACATCCATCATTTGGAAAATGTTAGTTATTGTAAAGGATGCAATAGCAGAGTCTTTAGAAATATACAGTATAAGTAAGTAGGGTCAGCATGGCTTCATGATGGGTAAATTAAACTTGACAGATTTATTACAATTCCTTGAGAAGTTAAAATGCAGGATAAATAAAGGCGAACCCGTAGAGGTAATATTTTTGGATTTCTAAAACGATTTTGTTAACTTACCGCATTTAATGATACTTATTTAGAGACTAAGGCACTGGTAGTATAATAGAATGGATAGAGGCTTTATTAACTAATAGAAGAAAGTAACTTGGGATGGGGGGGGCACATTTTCACAATGGCAACCTATAATTAGTGAAATGCTACAGGGATCAATACTGAGCCACAATTATTTATGGTATATATTAATATCTTGGATGACAGAAGTGAATGTATAATTGCTAAGTCTTCAGTTGATACAAAAATAGGTGGGAAGGCAAGTAATGGGATGATACATATAATCTACAGGAATATAGTCAAGTTATGTGAGTGGGAAAAAGACTTGGCAGATGGAATAAAGCATGCAAAAGTGTGAGGTTATACATTTTGGCAGGAAGAATTGAAGAGCTGAATATTATTAAAATTGAGCGAGGTACCAGAAATCTGAAGCACAGTGGAATTTGAAAGTAGATTTAGATTTATTGTCAAACATATATAAAAAGTACAGTGAAAAGTGCCTTTTGAGTATTATACACAAGTGTCACCATGTTCTGGTGCCATCTTGAAACACTGAATATAATTAAAGTATATTTTTTTAAAAAAGCATGAATCACAATGTGCTAGTATCCTGTTCAGTGGATGATGAGGAAGGCTAATTGAATGTTTGCTTTTATTTGAAAAGGAATGGAGTATAAAAACAGGGAAGTTTTGCTAAATCTGTACAAGGCACTTGTCAGACAATGGCTGGAATACTGTGATAACAGGGTGTAGAGCTGGATGAACACAGCAGGCCAAGCAGCATCAGAGGAGCAGGAAGGCTGACGCTTCGGGCCTAGACCCTTCTTCAGAAATGTATGTGAACAGTTCTGTTCCCCTCATCTAAGGAAAGATATGCTGACATTGGAAGCAATCCAGAGAAGTTTCAATAGGGTTGATCGCAGACATGGTGGGATTTTCTTATGAGGAGTGTTTGAGTAGAGTTGGGTTTGTACTTATTCATGTTTAGAAAAATGCAAGGGGACCTTATTGAAACATATGATACTTAGGGTACTTGACAGAGTAGATGCGGAAAAGTTGTTTCCCTTCAATGGGTGAGTCCAGAACCAGGGGCTCCAGAACTCAGAGTAAAGAGTCACCCAGTTAAAACTGAGATAAGGAGGACTTTCCACTGTCAAAATAAATCTGTGAAATTCTTTACCACAGAGGGCTTTCAAGGCTGAGATTGATAGATTTTTAATTAGTAATGGAACCTTGGGTTATGGTAAAAAGCCAAAAAAGTGAAGCTGAGGATTGTCATATCAGCTATGATCTAACCTAATGGCGAATGCTCTCAATGGGCCAGATGGCCTAATGATGTTCTATGTCTTAGGGTCTGATAAATAGCTTTTAATATGATATTATGTAAGAAAAACACACCATACACATGATTAATATAATTCCATTTCCAAATTTCTTAACCATCAATGCTAAATACCAGACTTGATGAGAAGGTGATTAATATTCCATCAATAAGCTAAACAGATGGAAACATAACTCAGATTCCCTTTGTTTGCAAAAGGATTGCAGAATAATGCTGCCTGGTTTTAAACACCAATTAGTGCAGCTGGTTTGGAAAGCTCTCCTTTGATGGCTGTTAAGTAACCTAAGTAAAAATCAATTTGTGCACCCTTAACCCCAATGGATGTAAATCCCTCACTTTTTACTACTTGTAACTCAACTGTAATTGGATCTAATTTAGTAGGTTGAAATAAGTGTGACTAAAGTGAAATGGAATTGCACTGATTTAGTTTTGTGCATGTTCTGGTTAAAAATATCAAACTTAGTTTTTTTCTTTTCATGGTATAAATGTCATGCTTAGTGGAAAGTCTGAAGCCTTTCTACTGAATTTAGATACGGCACAACATTGCAATTTATCACCTTTAACTTGCATTAAATTGCTTTGGGAAGCTAACTGACCTGTAAATATTCAATTCCTGTCTATTTTATACCTGGAACTTACATTACTAGACTATGTTTGTTTGCCGAAAAGGAATACTTCAAATCAATCAAAAATGTAAGAGAATCATTTTGAATCAAAGTTTTTTCCGATCCTAAAATATACTTCCATATGCACAAACCAATGAGCAAGGAAAAAAATGTTTTGGACAGCTTACCATGTACCAGTTATTGAGGGAAAAATAAGAACTATTACAAGAATGGTTATCATGGTCTACCAACACTCAACACCATCATCTGAGGTTTAATATTTCAGATCTTCATGGATCAAAGAGATTTTTAGAAAGAAGAAATATTGACCTGACATGGCTGCCCTGTTCACTTGGCCACAGATTGAAGCAGGATTTATGGAATAAATGTGAGGTGTAGAAAACCCATCCGCACTGAAACAACCATTTCATGCAAAGACAGAGAAACCAGATAATTAACTCAAAGTCAGAAAGTTGAATCTTGTTTGACATGCACTTGCAGGATAAATTCACATATTGGGAGTTGAAAGATTGCCCGCAGCATGGAAAGGCATTAAGACTCAGGAATACATAAATGGACCTATGCCGTTCTGCGGCAGTTAAGCAGACAGTGAGAAAGAAATATGAGTTGACAACAACAAGAAGCTGGGAAGCCTTTGTTTTCCTGCCCTCTCAGGCTCAGTGATTGCCCAGAGAAAGAGCAACCGAGGCCATCTGTCTAATTTGACACTACTAAAGAAACAAAACAAAAACTTAATAGTTGCGACTCGAGCCATTCTCACAACTCAAGGAGTCTATGAACTAATTGTCTTTACCTTCTTTGTCTGTATAGACACCCTTTCCCCCATTTCTTTTTAAATTTATTACCTATGTTTAACACATCTTTATTATGTAGGATGGGGATGCGTGTTATTAGGTAATAAAAGTCCTCTCCGTTTCAGGCAAGAAAACCTGGTAAATTGGCTCCTTCATTTTGATCTAGCTAATTAGTGTGAAAAGTCGCATGCTAAAAATGAAACAAAAATATTTGTGGCGAACAACCAAGTGGAGGTTAAAGGAGAGGAATATAAAAAATCAGAGCAGGAGCAAGCAATATGGCCCTTTCAATGTGTTTCACGTTCAGTAAGATCATAGGCTAATCTTCTACCTCAACTCCATCCTTCAAGTGTATTCCTCATGTTCTCCCTGCAGTCCTGCACAATCTTTCTTTTCAGATAATATTCCAAATTGCTCTTGAATGCCTCAGTTGAACCCCAGCCCCTCCACAGTTCAGCCAGTGCATTCCAGATTTTAAGCATGCTCCATGCAAAGAAGTTTCTTCTCAGCCTCAGTTGCTTCTTTTGTCAATTACCTGAAATTTAAGTGCCCTCAATCTTGTTCCCTTTTGTTGGAATATTCAAAGGAGAATTTGGCAAAAAAAAAAGCAGGTCAAAAGCTCAGCAAAATTGAAATGAAACATTGGAAAAAAAGCACCTCCTTGATTCAACCAAATGAAAGTAAAATCCTGCAGATGCTGGAAATCTGAAATAAAAGCAGGACATTCTGCATATACTCAGCATTATCAGGCAGCACCAGTGGAGAAAGAAACAGTTAACAGTTATGTTTGATAACATATCATTATACTTCAAGTTACTTCAAAGTAATAGGTCCTTAGAGCAGCACTAGAGGGAGAGAAGTTTTCAGAAAGAATGTGTTTGAAATAGGACATCCTCTCATGGTACTTATTTCACTTACACTGGCAGTCAAAATAAATATTTCCCTGAGATTGGACAGCAGGAGCAAACAGTAGTACGGTGAGAACATTTTCTCTGCACATATGCTAATATTCATTTTATGCAAAATTGAAATGTTCTTGAGAATCTTGGCTTTTTTTCATGTCTTACAAATGGAAGTCCATCTCCATTGAAGAGTATTTACTTTTTCCTTCTTTTATTCAGTAGTATAATCATCTATACTTACATTGTATTCTGTGGATGAATTTTCTTGATGGGTGGGTCCTTATTCTGTTTTGTTAAAAAAAGTTTCAGTACCTTCCTTACCCAGATTGTTCAAAATCCGATGAAGTGATTCAAATTTACACAAGCAGCTAGCAGCAACACTGCTTCATTAAGTGCTTATTAATGATAATATCTATTTAATACAAAACCTTGTCTTTTTAATGCAATCAGCTTTCTTTGTATGAGCCAAATGAACATATGTCCATTGAGATGTATAAATTAATAATCCCTAACTTCATGTTGTCACTTTAAAAGTCAACCTAAATGGCATGGTCTCAATACACACAATTACACATGGCATGTAAACAAGAAGATTTGGATAAAGTGAAAAAAAACTAAAGTTAACATAAACCAATGGACTTGTCGAGACGGTGATATCCAATTGCAGTCATCATGACTGAAGTGATTCAATAACACCATCCGTCTGGCTTCAATTGTACTGATGTAGAACATTCATTGTCTAAGAATGAAGAATACACATCAAGAAATATGCTCTCAAGCAATTAATATTATTACATTTGCATGCTAGAGTCATTGAAATATACAACACAGAAACAGCCCCTTCAGTCCAACTTGTCCTTGCTGACCAGATATTCTATATAAGTCTGGTCCCATTTGCCAGCATTTGGTCCATACCTCTCTAAATCCTTCCTATTCATGTACCCATCCAGATGCCTTTTAATTGTTGTAATTGTGCCACCCTCCACCATTTCCTCTGGAAGCTCATTCGTACACACACCACCATCTGCATGAAAAAGTTGCCCCTTAGGTCCCTTTTATATCTTTCCCCACTCACCTTAAACCAATACCCTCTTCTTTTGGACTCCCCCACGCCAGGGAAAAGATGTTGACTATTCACCCTATCCATGCCACTCATGATTTTATAAACTTCTATAAGGTCACCTTCAGCCTCCAGTGCTCCGGGGAAAATAACCCCAGTCTATTCATCCTCTCCCTACAACTCAAACACTCCAATCATGGCAACATCCTTGTAAATCTTTTCCGAATCCTTTTCCTGTAGGAGGGAGACCAAAATTACACACAATACTCCAAAGTGCCTCTTTGTCATGTCAGCTAAGCAAATTTGATCTGACAAATACACTTAAAAGTATCATCTGAACTTGTATCAGAAATACATTTCACAGCTTGGACTGCGAGACAACACTTTGCATTTTGAACTGGAAGTATGAAAGGACATGGTCTGGTTGGTGAATGTGCTTATGATATTGGCTTACTGACAGGATTCTATTCTCCCAATGTAACATTAAAGCCTTGGTTGTATAGCATATGTATGGATATGGTTACACTCTGCAGTGCACCTCATGGAAGCATCAAACTGACCTCTTTGGAAAGCCTCCACACCATGCAGTTCATGCAGTTTAATTTTGATTGATGTGAGGGCTCAGGATTTCCTTCATTAAAATTCCATTACTTTTATGATCTTTCCCATAGTTTAACTGCTTACAGATTTGACATGGGCAATGCTGTGGCTAGAATCCTTGTGACCTTGCTTCAACTCCAAAGACAAACTGAAAGGAGACAACAATTACAGCATGCTCACAGCCTCCAGAGGGAAAAGCAATTGGTGAAGATTCACCAAGGAGGCAGTGGAGAATGAGGATACATCAAATCAATAGGCCTCATTGTCATTTTTGTCCACTGCCTGAAATGCAGTGCAGAATCCGAGTAAGGATGTCTTGTGCCATCATTACCAAACTCTGTCATTCGCTGGAGCAGGACTTGTGTTCAGAAGGACTGTTGGCTAGCCCACCCATGTGTATTGAGGTCCTGACCGCCTTGAATGTTTTTGTCACTGGCTCATTTTAAGGAGTAACTGAAGACCTGTGCAGCCATTGGTTGCAGGATAGCATAGCTCTGTCTACCATTTGCTGTTTACACTGTTTGGCATGCAAGTAGTCCTGTTTGGTAGCTTCATCAGGTTGCCACTTCATTTTCAGGTGTGCCTGATGCTGCTTCTGGCATGGCCTCCTGCATTCTCTGTTGAACCAGGGTTGATCCCCTGGCGTCACGGTTATGGTTGAATGGGAAATATGCTGGCCCATGAGTTGATAAGTTGTGCTGGAATGCAACATTTGACTGGTTCAAAATACATTCAATGTTGCCTACAATAAAGGTTGGGCCATGCTGTAACATATCGAATAGGTTACTCAAAATAGTTCATGGATCATTATAGAGCTGTGCAATACCACAATTTGTTGAAGAAGAATACAGATAAAGGTTAAGGTTGGCAACATGCAGAAAATAACTTTTATGCTGTACTGCTGAGAAGGCAAATTGTAATCGCTGGTTTGGTGCATTCAGAACTCAGAGAGAGGTTCTGGAAACTAGCAGGAAGCTCAATGTTAGAGTTAGTGCTCAGGAACATCCTGGGAGCTGAAGGGATTGGAAGAAGCAGTGTACTATTATTCATTTTTAAAAGCTCACAGACAGTAATCGTTTTGTGCAACTGAGCCAGATTAGAGCTCAGGCAACAAACCCAAGGGCAGTACAAGTTTGGTGAAGCTAGCCCTCTGTGAAAAAGCTGGCATTGTGCCTGTGAATAGTGCTGTAGTAAAGTCTCTGTGATCCAGAGAAGCATCATTAGAGGCAGAGAAGGTAAACAACCAGAAAGGGAACAATTAATGAGCCAGATCTTGACCAAAAGTGCTTGAGAGAATTTCAAAGTCAGGTCATCAGACGTGAAGAATTGAAATCTTTTGTGAAATTTTAGTGAGATTTGGTGACCCACAGTATCACTAATATATAGAGGATATTGGAGGGGATGGGTATTGCTGGTAAGAAATCTAAGGAATCAGTCTTAATAGCAGTCTCTATTTGATTTTTTTGGGCTATCCAACCATTATTGATCTGTTCACCGGACCCGAAATGTTACCTCTGTTTTCTCCTTCTCAGATGCTGTCAGACCTGCTGAGCTTTTCCAGCAACTTTGTTTTTGTTCCTGATTTACAGCATCCGCAGTTCTTTTGGTTTTTATTATTTATCTGTTACCCATAGTTGCCTCATTTTGAGTTTGGGATGTTAGAATTTAAGTTACATCTATCATTGTACAGTGTAAATCTTTTTCTGTCAATAACCTCAGCATGTTTGCTTGAGTAAGAGTACTCTTTAATAAACTAGTTATTCTTTATCAACTAAATAAACTTGGCTGATTTGCTTCCAATATTGTATAATTAGCCACATCACTCTTCGTTTGACTTTAAAATTGGTGTGTGCAGTGATGAAGGAGGATTATAAAGGAACTGATGCACCCCTCTTGCCTTGGTTGTTACAGTAGTAATGGAAAGTATTGAGATATAGTGGATACTTCCCTACTATTAAGTATAAATATGACCATGTATCCTAAAGAGAAAGGAAATGTCATGACATGTGAAAATGCATCCAAAAGAATTAGCAATAAAAGTGATTCTTGTGCACAACAAAATCAGTCAGGCATGAGCACAGAGGCCAAGTTATTTCATTAATCATGTTGCTTTGTTGTCATATTACTCTATTTTGCCACATCTAATATTTTTCCCAGTTCTATGATCTTGAAAGGGTTAGGGCTATTGTGTTCTGCCTGTTGCTGGTATTGTTCTTCTCTGTTCATTCCAAATGATGCATTTAATTTTATTTTTAACATTGTCCTCACAACATGGAGTTGATGACTATCACTTAGGTCAAGGTGACTTGGCCAATTTAGTATAGGTGTTTTTTGGAATAATCTAAAGTGACAAATCAGGCTCCAGTATGTCCAGACTGGGTGAGATTGAGTCTTGCTGTTGTTTTGTCCTATTTGGCACAGAATACAGCATTGAGAGACTCAATGAGGTGGTCTGTTATTTCAGTGTAACAAAAAAATTGACATTCCTTTGTGAGTGCTGGTTCTGGGCTCTCTATATCAAGACATGGGATATATATTTTTTAATTTATTCATTTTGTGAGATGTGGGCATCGCTGGCTGGTCAACATTTATTGCCAATCCCTAGTTGCCCTTGAGAAAGTGGTGGTGAGCTGCCTTCTTGAACCACTGCAGTCCATCTGCTGTAGGTTGACCCACAATGCCATTAGGGAGGGAATTCCCCAATTTTGACCCAATGACAGTGAAGAAACAGCATATATTTCCAAGTCAGGATGGTGAGTGGCTTGGAGGGGAACTTGAAGGTGGTGGTGTTCCCATATATCTGTTGCCCTTGTCCTTCTAGGTGGAAGTGGTTGTGGGTTTGGAAGGAGCTGTCTGAGGATTTTTGGTGAATTTCTGCAGTGTATCTTGTTGATAGTACACACAGCTGCTATTGAGCATTGGTGATGGAGGGAGTGGATGCTTGCAGATATAGTGTCAATCAAGCGGGCAGCTTTTTCCTGGATGGTGTCAAGCTTCTTGAGTGTTGTTGGAGCTGCACTCATCCAGGCAAGTGGGGAGTTTTCCATCAAACGCCTGATTTGTGCCTAGTAGATGGACAGGCTTTTGGGGGTCAGGAGGTGAGTTTCTGGCCGTAGTATTTCTAGCCTCTGACCTGCTCTTGTAACCACTCCATTTATGGGCTGAGTCCAGTTCAGTTTCTGATCAACGATAACTCCTAGAATGTTGATAGCGAGGGTCTCAGTGTTGGTAACATCATTGAATGTCAAGGGGCGGTGGGTAGATTATCTCTTATTGATGATGGTGATAGCCCGGTATCTGTGTAGCACGAATATTACTTGCCACTTGTCAGTCCAAGACTGAATATATGGATTTGTAGCCACAAGGGAGAGTGTAAAAGTAGTTTTGCGAATTGTACAATGTAAGCACTGAAATAATTCTTGATATATTGTGTGATACAATGTGTATGGTAATATTGACATTGTATAGTGTCAAACCGTGTCTTTTTTGCATTCAGCAGCATTGACATATGTTCTGGTATTAATATTTATTCTGGATCTATAATGACCTATAATCCTTTTGCCTTTTGTTCTGTGAGATCTTTCACTAATCTTGCCAACTATTTCACTTATTGCTCCCAACCTTTTCCTACACCACAAAACCCATAACCTTTTTGCTCCCTTTCCTGACCCACTCCCCACCTCACCCACCCCATCCGACACTGCCTCAGCTTCAAAGAAGTCAAATTGGATTGAAGATGCAATCTCTGTTTCTCTCCCCATTAAAGCTGCCAGACTTACTGAGTTTCTCTAGCACAATCTGACCTTGTTGCTGACTTTATGTCCAGATTCATGAGCATCCTGCACCTATCAAGGAAACATTTGAAAAAGTGAGGAACTTGAGAGTTCATATTAAGTAAATTTCTTTAAAGGTGTTCTGTCTTTGTCAGTTTTCACTTCTCTCAGGCAGGTAACAAGTCCTTAAGGAGACATAATGATCCTAATTTCCTTCAAAATGAAGGTACAGATAAAACAATTGTACATGAACATGTTATATGGTCTGAAAGGTAACGTAAAATTCCAATAGCGGTGATGACATTTCAACCAACTGAACCCATGATGCGGAAAAGACTACTCAATCAATCCACGATATAATTGTATATCTGTCAAAAAGTCATTAGCAAATCCTTACGTTTTTGATGTCAGTGAAGTACTTATTTGCCTTGTTGAGAGACTTCTGTTCTACTATAATTATGGTTATTTTCCCCCCTACATTAGTAAATTCTAATGGTGGTTCAAAGAATCTTGTTATGAAGCAGTGACCTGATTGTTATATCTTTGTAACTTGGCTGGAAGGTCAAAAGTGTAAATAATTGCAGTTGTCACAGTATTCTAAAGGTGAAAACCCTTCTTTACATTTGACCACACACAGATGACTGAGGAAATACTATAGCTTGGATACCCACAATGTTAGAATTGCAAAAATGATATATTTTAAAAGATTATGGGTTCAAAATTTGCTAAAAAAAGAATCTCATAAGGGGTAAATGTGGCATTTTATGCAGCAATTATAGCCATTGTAATTATAAAATGGAGACAAGTTCAGGATCTCATTTATCTTACTACAAAGCCAGTCCTGGAAATGAGTTGCTTTTCCTTCAGTGAGTAACCATAGTGATCGACCTTCACTAGTTCTGCAATGGCAGAAGTGCAAACGATTATTCTTGCCAGCTCTAGGAAAAAGGTAAAGAGCTAAGTGAGAATTTCAAAAAATGTTTGATAAAATGACTCATGCTAAACTTGTTAACAAAAGTGAAGACCATTGAATTAAAAGGGCAGCAACAACATGGATGTTAGGAGGTGAGAAGCTGATGGTGAATTGTTTGTTGCGTTGGAGGGAAGTACAGAGCTTCTCTCATGGGTTGTTATTTAGGACCACTGTATTTTTAAAAAATGTATATTACTAATTTGGATTTGAGTGTAAGTAACAAAATTTCAAAGATTGCAGAAGATAAAAAACATAGAAATGTACCAAGTTGTGCAACATACATGAGATAATTCTACATCTGGTTTCATCTTGCCCAGTGTTTCTTCAGTCAATCTTGGGAAGTGAAAAACACAAATATTAAAATTACTCAAAAAGCTTTCCTTGCTCTCATTGCAAATGGATACATAATTTTAAAGACACAATTAAACCTAGTACAAATCTAGAACTGCTCTGGATATTAACTTAATATTATTTTGCAATGATTCTAGAGTTTATATGAGGCTGATTTAAAAAGAGGTGTATTTCATCTTAACAAATGTGTCAGATCACTATATTGTGAGCAGCATGAAATCTGTGCAAAACCTGTTCTCCCAATTCTGATGCTTCTTTCTACAGATAGTACCCTCATTTCACAGGACTGCTGAATCTGCCCTCTTAGTTGTGAACCTGCCATTGCAATAGCCTGATTTGCCATCAAAATTATTCAGCACTATGGAAACAGGAATATTTCATCATATACACAGAGCAAAATAATTTTTTAACAATGTGCATCATTATATAATTCCTTCTGTTGTGAACAACTTTATGAATTCTTAGTTTAGATATTATTGACTTAGAATCCTTCAACCATAAGTCAAAAAAAGGTTGTTGCCAAAAAAAGTAGCTGTGCCTGAATATTAATATTTTATCAATAGAGTGAGTATTTTTAATCATGTCCTCAGTACTTTTCTGATTTTCATCACCTTTATTTTTTTCTTCATCATTATTTACCTGATGTCACCAAGCAGATCCTTTCCATTGATTCTGTTCAAATATTATTATGTGACACTACTCAGAGATGGTATTGAATACTTGGACATTTGAGAATGTTTTAATACAATTTTTAGTTTCATTAGGTTATTCTCTGACTGCAAGCAATAGGTGTAGACTATGTTCTGAGAAAGGAGAAGAAACAAATTGAGAGTTTAAAACATTTATATAAAATGACATGCAGGCTGAATAGAGTATCAGTGTTGTATTTCACAAATTTTGATTATGAGAAGATCCTGTTAACAAACTTTTACAAGAGTAAATGTTTGTGTATTAAAAAGTGGTTTGCGTATTATTTAATTGCTGACTGAAAACGGGAGAAAAATAATGTTTTGGTTTTATTGATGTATCTTGTGTAACTTGGTTTTATCAATCTGATTTTTGGATTATTAGTGTGTTGAAATAAAACAGCATTTCACCACTTAAATTTTAATGAGGTACCAACCAGCTATTGAGCTCATTATCTTCAGTATAAACTTATTCCTACAACTGCAATGTAACAGAATAAAAAAGAATTGATTATTGCAGAATGTAATAAAGCTGGAACAGTACTGTAATGCCGTTGCTCTTCTGAGAGCTCCGTCTGAGCCTTATCATAAGTAAATGCATAATCCTTTCCAATGAAAATGAACTTACTTCAAATACTATTCAGTCTATTACTGCTACTGAGAAAATTTCCAGCTGAGACTTTTCTGACTAATAATTTATTTTTGTTATTCCACATTTTCTTATTGGCAATTCAGCTCTTATATTTCTCAGTTTGAGAATAGGAATTTACAACTCAATGTCTTTTACAAACTTTGAGTGAATTTAATACTCTCCAACAGACGAATTCAGGACTTTTTCATTCAGATGGGAAGATCTGGCCTGGGGACCCAGTTGTCGTCCCACATCCGCCCACTCAAGTTCAGGATGGGAAGGGAGTGGGTAGGTCACTGAAATCAAACCTTCTTCCTCCTTCAATGGGAGTTACTTCCCTGTAATTCTTGTCCTGCCCAAAACAAAAACAGCTGAGTTCAGTCAGCAAATTGGTGAACTGCTGATGCAGCTCACACTATATCAAAGTCAGAGGCCAAAAACAAACTTTGGGAAATAGCATTTTTAAAAGAAAATGTGAAATGCAAGAAGCCAGAAGGAGTAGCACAGTAGAAAGCTCAAAAAATACTCATGGAAGACAGAAACATAGAATGGTTGGAAGAGTAACATACCTGACTGATTCATAATGCAGAACGTGGGGAAATGTGCCACCAGGATCACGCAAAATCAGTGTCAGAACCACGAGTGGGGTCACAAGCTAACGTTTTGGGATTGTGGGCTCTGAGGCATGTATCATCACTGTGGAGCTGTGGCTGAATCATGCCAATTTCATTCCTTCTCTAACAGGCACCTGCTATCACAGCTCTACCTACCCATCAAACCCCGAACTCACTTGCTCTCTCAGTTCCCATGAAGTGATCATTAGAATTTTCAACATCACAATAGGGCCACAGTGTGAAATGGCTTGGACAGCATTGCCGGAGTCTGTGGCATGCTGTTTTAGCTTAGAATGGACACATTTTACTACCCAAGAGATACTGTGAACAATGCATTTTGAGGAAAGAAAACAAGCAATATAAGATTCTTCAATTTAATGAGAAAAAAGTCAATGATTTAGAGTCATAAAATCACAGAGATATACAGTACTGAAACAAACCTTTCCATTCAACTTGTCCATGCCAACCAGATATCCTAAATAAATCTTGTCCCATTTGCCAGCATTTGTTCCATACCCCTCTAAACCCTTCTTATTCATATACCCATCCAGATGCCTTTTAAATGTTGTAATTGTACCAGCCTCCACCACTTCCTCTGTCGGCTCATTCCATACACGTACCACTCTCTGCGTGAAAAGTTACCCCTTGGATCGCTTTTATATCCTTTCCCTCTCACCTTAAAACTATACCTTCTAGTTTTGGACTTCCTCACCCTGGGGAAAAGACATTATCTATTTACCCTATCCATGCCCCTCATGATTTTATAAACCTCTATAAGGCCTAATCAGCCTCTCTCTATAGCTCAAACCCTGCAGCCCTGGCAACGTCCTTGTAAATCTTTTCTGAACCCTTTCCAGTTTCACAACATCCTTCCTAGATCAGGGAGACCAGAATTGCATGCAATATTCCAAAAGTGGCCTAACCAATTTCTTGTACAGGTGAAACATGACCTCCCAACTCCTATACTCAATGTACTGACCTATAAAAGCAAGCATACCAAAGGCCTTCTTCTCTATCCTATCTACCTGCAACTCCACTTTCAAGGAACTATGAACCTGCACTCCAAGGTCTTTTTGTTCAGTAACATTCCCCAGGACCTTAACATTAAGTGTATAAGTCATGCACCGATTTGCCTTTCCAAAATGCAGCACCTTATATTTATCTAAATTAAGGTCCATCAGCCACTCCTTGACCCATTGGCCCATCTGATCAAGATCCCATTATACTCTAAGGTAACCTTCTTTGCTGTCCAATACACCTCCAATTTTGGTGTCATCTGCAAACTTACTAACCATACCTCCTATGTTCACATCCAAATCATTTAGATAAATGACTAAAAGCAGTGGACCCACTGATTCTTGTGGCACACCGCTGGTCACAGGCCTCCAGTCTGAAAAGCAACCCTCTACCACCACCCTCTGTCTTCTACCTTTGAGCCAGTCCTGTATCCAAATAGGTAGTTCTCCTTATGTTCCATGTGATCTAACTTTGCTAACCAGTCTACCATGAGGAACATTGTCAAACGCCTTACTGACGCCCATATATATCATGTCTACCACTCTGTCCTCACGAATCTTCTTTGTTACTTCTTCAAAAAACTCAATTAAGTTAATGAGACATGATTTCCCACGCACAAAGCCAAGCTGACGATCCCTAATCAGTCCTTGCCTTTCCAAATACATGTAAACCTTGTTCCACAGGATTCCTTCCAATAACTAGCCCACCACTGATGTCAAGGATCACCGGTCTATAATTCCCTGGGTTTTCCTTACATCTTGCTTAAATAGTGGCACCTCGTTAGCCAACTTCCACTCTTCCAGCACCTCATCTGTGGCTATTGATGATACAAAATCTCGGCAAGGGGCCCACCAATCACTTCTCTAGCTTCCCACAGAGTTCTAGAGTACACCTGAACAATAATATTGATATGTGGAAGTTTTTTTTTACGAAGGTGCAATGTTAAATTGTTAAATTATTGCAATGTGATTTAGAAGCAAAAGCCCAGATCCTCCAGTCAGTGGTAGAACAGGTGGTCCTGCCACTGACTGCAATTCCATCTGTCTACTGACTAGTTTACATTAGCACCTTTTCACATTCTGGTTCCTTTGAAATTTTGCACCTTGAAGGAATGTATAGTTGCTGCGAGTGATGTAATAGTTCTTTAAAGAATGAGCTTTGCTCATGTACAGTCATGCCTTTTATTGTATTCTCCAAATCCAACTCAGCCAATGTGTGCTTCATGTTTTAATCCTCAATTGGTTTGCCCAGTGTTTATACTGCTTGAAGTCGCCCATTATTGCTGTGTGGCTCATGCTACAATGTTTAGTCATCTCCTGATTTATACCATGTCCACTACTACCACGGCTATTTGGAGTCTACAAATAACTCCAACCACTGTCTGCTGCCTCTTGCTGTTTCTTAGTTCCACCTAGATTCCACACATTGTTCTACTGATCTGAAGTCTTCCCTGCTAATGTATTAATTCCATCTTGTATTATGAATGCATTCCACTTCCTTTCCCTTTTTGTCAGTACTTTCTAAATGTTGAATATCTATGAATATTGAGTTCGCAGTCCTGGGTCACCATGCAGCCATGTTTCTGAAATCATTTACCTCTACTTGTGCCTTTAGGTCATCATTGATCTAGTTGTGAATGCTGCCTGAAATCATTCTGTATTCAAGACATGCTTGATGTTCCATTGTTTCTTCTGTCTTCTAGTCTCCCCCACAACTTTTCTACTTCCCTGTTACTGTCTTAACAACCTCCCAATTTCAGTTACCCCTCAGGTTCCCATATTCCTGACACTTTAGTTTTTATCAACCCCAGCAGCACTAGCAAATCTCCCTGGAGGGATATCAGTCTTTATGATCAACAACAGCCGTTTCTTTTTTCCCATTCTACGCAATCACTTCTGAAGTCAGAGAAGAAATCCATAAGAATGTTCCTTCCTCACATTTAATTATCGTTAAGATTCATTTTCTTACAGGTATGGGACTTCTATTTTATAGTGAACAACAGTTAACCTGAAGCTATGATATCTTTAGCTGAAGCTTTTCTGTCTGCTCTGGTTCCTGCTTATTAATTTTCAATGTTCATTGTAGTTTTAACCAGACTCAATGACTCTGGTGCTTAGTAAAGAGAAAGTGATTTTTATTTTTTAAGCAAGCTTGAAACAGTTGCAGCAGCCACAGCACAATTATCCACATTTATTTAGCTAACTTCATCACGCAATAGAAATGCCTTTGTTATCTGCCACAAGTACCGGATATAAAAACCTGATTAAACGCCAATCTAATGTGCCACAGGGTATGTTTAAAACTACTGTATTCATCGTTTATAACAAATCAATACTAACAGAGCACTGAGATTAAATGGAACCATTTCTGCTGATGCCAGATCTTAGTCCACTATTATCGACCATTCCTGCAATCATTTCCTCTTTCACCTTTTATTTGACAACCTCTGGAGATTATATTTTTAGTATAATTAATCATTTGGCTTGAACTTATGTATTCTAGCACTGTATAAATCTAGTTAATTCATGATTTAGTTTAATTTGATCATTGTATATATGAGTAGTCAAGCCTCATGAGGTCTGTATGTTTCAATGTTCCAGCAAATATCAATAAACACTCACATTCACTAGCAGAAGTCTTGATTATAATTGTAGTGTGTCCACATTCTGGTGGCACATTTCAATGGAAGTTGATACATACACTCAGCACAAACGGAGTTGTGGTAACCTTAGAAGTTTTCATGTTCATCAATGTGACAGCCTTTCCCAATGTGAAAATACTGCCTATTTTCAATTCTGTGTGTCCTTTAAGGTTCAACATCTTTTATTTCCCTTCCTAATCAATGAGAAGATATGTATGTGTTCCTTCTTTCACCAGCATGTTCTTTTAGGTTTGTTTGTTGTATATATTTTGTAACTTTCAACTTCACCTTAAAAGAGAGAGTAAATAGTGTTTTGAAGAGATGACCAAGAAGATAGATGAAGGCAGGGTGTTAGACCTTGTCTACATGGACATTAGCAAGGCGTTTGATAAGATTGCACATAATAGAGTGCTTAGTAAGGTTAGGTCACATGGGACCCATGGAGAGCTAGACAATTGGATACAAAATTGGCTTGACTGTAGCAGACAGATAGTGGTATTGGAGGGTGGTTTTTCTGACTGGAGGCCTGTGACCAGCTGTGTGCCACAAGGATCAGTGCTGGGTCCACTGTTGTTCATCATTTATAGAAGCAATTTGGATAAGAACATAGGAGGCATAGTTAGTAAGTTTGTGGATGACACCAAAATTGGTGGATTAGTGATGGTACAATGAAGAAGGTTATCTCAGAATACAATAGGTTCATGGTCAGATGAGCCAAATGGGCTGAGGAGTGTCAGATGAAGTTTAATGCAGATAAATGTGAGGTGTTGCATTTTGGTAAGACAAACCAAGGCAGGACTTACACAATTAATGATAGGGCCCTGGGGAGTGTTGTTAAAAAAGAGACTAGGGATGCAGGTGCATAGTTCCTTGAAAGTGGCATTACAGGTAGACAGAGTAGTGAAGAAGGCATTTGGCACGCTTGCCTTCATCAGTCAGAACATTGAGTACAGGAGTTGGGACAATATATCACAGCTGTACAAGAAATTGGTAAGATCACATTTGGAGTACTGCGTGCAGTTCTGGTCACCCTGCTATACAAAGGATGTCATTAATCTAGACAGGGTGCAAAAAATATTTAGAAGGATGTTACCGGTTTAAGTTAATAGGATAGACTGGATATGCTGAAATGTTTTTCCCTGGAGCAAAGAGGATGAGGGATGACCATTTAAAAGTTCACAAAATCATGAGGGACATAGATAAGGTGAATAGCCAAGGTCTTTCTCCCAGGGTAATGGACTCCAAAAATAAAGGACACAGGTTTAAAATGAGAGGGATAAGATTTAAAAGGGACCTGAGGGCCATCTTTTTCATGATGAAGCTGTAAGGTATTATATACATACTTCAACTGCTTGATCCCTCTTGGCCCTTGAGGACAAACTCAGGTACTGTTTCACTTTGTAAGTACTGCTCCCAGATGGTCTATCAGTCTTTCAATCACAGAAACTGTGATTTTTGGGGTTGCAACAGTATTGGTACCACATCATGTGACAAATAGGATGCTGAATTTGCCTTGGATCCAATTATGGGATTTGCATTTTTAAATAGCATTGCATCAGTGATGCAGATGTAACACAAGATCAGGATCCAGAACCTGGACTAAAAAGTTAGTCCCAAACCTTCTTTCATTATGCTGCCAAGTGAGCCTCAATGTGCCATGCTTCATTTTATAAGTTAGAACATAGAACATTGAACATAGAACAGTACAGCACAGTACAGGCCCTTCGGCCCACAATGTTGTGCCGAAATTTTACCCTAAACCTAAGGTCTATCTAACCTCCACCCTACCTTATACTATCATCCATATGCCTGTCTAATATCCGCTTAAATGCCACTACCCTCTCCAGCAATGCATTCCACACCCCTACCACTCTCTGAGTAAAGAACCTACCTCTGACATCTCCCCTATCTACCTCCACTCACTTTAAAACTATGCCCCCTCGTAATAGCTACCTCCACCCTAGGAAAAAGTCTCCGATTGACCACTCTATCTATACCTCTGATCATTTTGTACACCTCTGTCAAGTCACCTCTCATCCTTCGTCATTCTAAATAGAAAATCCCTAGGTCTCTCAACTTTTCCTCATAAGACCTTCCCTCCATTCCAGGCAACATCCTGGTAAATCTCCTCTGCATCTTTTCTAACACTTCCACATCTTTCCTGTAATGAGGTGACCAGAACTTGACATAATACTCCAGATGTGGCCGAACCAGGCTTTTGTATAGCTGGAGCATAACTTCACGACTCTTGAACTCAATCCCTCTATTAATGAAAGCTAACACACCATACGCCTTCTTAACAACTCTATCTACCTGGGTGGCAGCTCTCAGGGAACTGTGAACATGAACCCCAAGATCCCTCTGCTCCTACACACTGCCAAGAATCTTTCCGTTAACCCTGTATTCTGCTTTCAAGTTTGTCCTTCCAAAATGAATCACCTCACATTTTTCAGGGTTAAACTCCATCTGCCACTTCTCAGCCCAGCTCTACATCCTATCAATGTCCCTTTGTAACCTAGATCAGCCCTCCGCACTATCCACAACTCGACCCACCTTTGTATCGTCCGCGAAATTACAATGAGAATGGCTATGAAAATGCCTGAAAGAGTTTGTTTTAAAAAAAAGTTTATTATTGTGTTTCAGAAGTCATATTATCAAGCTTTATGATGCAGCTTATTTGACAAATACTGTTGAGGTATCTTTACAATAATTCACTTGCTTGAGGTTGAAGGGGTATAATATAAGATGCATTTACAAATCTGAAATAACTCCACAGAGGCAGGTATCCTGTCACCTAGTCAGCCTTCATTTACATGTGGAGAGTCCTTGGCACTGACCCAGTTCCCTCAGAGCCAGCTCTGAGACTGAACAGGATGTCTGACACTCCTGTTCCTATCTGTCAGCCAGGCCTCCCTGATTAGACCCGATTAACAGCCCCAATCAGGGAACTCATATTCTATGAGGTCGACCTGGCTGACCTAGACACAAAATCTTCCCAAACTTCATCTTCCAATACAAGTGACAAAGCCAAAAAAACATAAGGTTCAGCCCTAAGGCCAAGTGGAGTCAAGTTTCTCGAAGGGATTTCTGCTAAAATGCCAACTAAATTTCTTGCCTTATCTCACCAAATCCACTTTATTAACTACCTACCCTGCCCCTATGGCATGCCTCATATGCAGATGTAGCCCACTTTACCACATGGAATTCTAGGAACAACTCAATAGCAGGATATTCATTGAAAGACTGGCACCCTTTGCAGCCATTGTATTTTTAATGGTTGCTGTGCCCCTGAGAGGGCATTGGCATTCTGAAGGTTTCCTGTTCGCTCAAGAACAACTTGTAAAAATGTTGGGAGATGGCACCGCAATTTTTCTCCAGGGACCTGGAGGTCCTGCTCAAGGGGGTTGTACAGAGGAGGGCAAACATCTTCCTGGAGGACGGGCAAAGGAGGTCACCTCCACCCAGACCCTAACAGCCTGATACAGTGTTATATCCATAACTGAGAGGAATGATCAGCAGAGCCGGAAGACAGTCACTGATGTTCTCTGTTGTGCCAGGATAAATGCCACACTTTTTTTCTGCCACCTCACACCCACCATCTCTTCTACTGCACTCACTCCCACCAATGCTCACGCTATACCACTGTCAATATCTTCCCTACTTGTCTCATCCCCATCCCTACCCAATCCCCACATCAGCATGTCTGCATGGTCTCAGTGCTGCCTATCCACTCTCTCGGAACATCTCACCACCTGTCACTCACTTGCACCTGCAGCAACATCTGTGCCACCCACTTTCAGCTTACTCAATGCCTCTCTCTCTCTCTCTCTAATTATGAAGAAAACAGCAATAACAAGACAGAAAGAGTCTGGACTGATGGGTAGACGTTAGGCTCCTCACCTCATATAAACAGAGAATCCTACATCTCACAGCAGAAGACAGGGAGCATACTTGTGGAGATGCCAAGATATCCATGCTTTGCTAATCAAGAAGTTACAACACTTTATCTATGACCTCCTACTCTGTAGCTCTCAGCTCCTGCTCCAGCATCCAGTACAATTCCATCACTCGACATATGGAGCATGCCCTGGCACGATGCCTCATATAACCCCAGGAAATGGAGTTGGGACCAAAAACTCTGGCCCTCCTGTGTATCCCATGCATTCTAAGGGGCCCTACAGGAGCAACCTCTCCTTGAACTTGGAATTCCTTGTCCTCTTGCTATTCCTGGGCTTGCCATTGGCCCTGATCCTCTTATATCCATCTTCACCTTCTTCGGTTGGCTGCCACAGTGACAAACATGCCACAAGCAGCATTTTACTCTTGGTGTGAATGCCTATAATGGGAACATATGGAGCAAAAATGTTTCTTCCATTATTAGTATATCCTGCGGATGAGGGCTTAGTGCACTTCCCCACACAGGGAGATCTGCTGCACCCTGATAATGAGAGATATGTCGGCTTCATACATCCATATTCAGCTTCAGCCTGCGCAACAACATGGTGAAAGTGCCATTCTGGCTGAGTGACCAACTAATGTAATGAAAAAAAAAAGTAACTACTGTGCTACAACACCATTCCTATACCCAAGTCAAACATTCAATTTCTCACTGCATTCACTACAGACAATTGTGGCACTTACGTAACAGATGAAGATTCGATGTTTGTGTGACTCACACAGAACCCTTGAAAGTTGCATGAATAATGGTTCCCTTTCAGCCGGCACTGGCCTTTTGTATCATTATTGCTGATAACATCCATATCATTGAGATGTCCAAGTTTAATTCACAGCACCTGAGTCATGTTGCAAATTGTCTTTGACCAGCTCTGACCCCTATGTACCCTCACTCTGCATGTATAGCATGCGGCCAATGAAATGATTGTAAGTTAAACGTAGCTGGGGTTTGCAAACAGTTACTTCATTGGTTTTCAGAGATAGTAAGAACTGCCGATACTGGAGTCAGAGATAACACAGTGTGGAGCTGGACGAACACAGCAGGCCAGGCAGCATCAGAGGAGCAGGAAAGCCATTGGCCATGAGGCCACTATCTGAGAACCCACAGATGACGTCACATCCGCCACCGCCGGGTTCCCCACTTCCGGGACAGCAAACACCATCGCTGCCGTTGCCACCGACACTGAAGTCGCGACCACCCTCACCGCTACTGCCACCGCCTACCCCGCTCCTCCTACCTCCGACGCCGCTCCACCCATCACCGACGCGGACGCAACTCCACCCACCGCCGGCGCAACTCCGCCCACAGCCGACGCCGACGCAGCTCCGCCCACAGCCTCCACAGCCAGCAGCTCCAGAGGAGACAGCATCACCCAGTCCTGCCGAGTCTTCACCATCCCCCCAGACCTACCCCCTACTGAGGACGAACGGTCAGTCCTTAGTAAAGGGCTCATCTTTGTCCCCCTCCACCCACAGATCAACGAATACCGCTCACGCTTGGACATAGAGCAGTTTTTCCGCCGCCTCCGCCTCCACGCTTACTTCTTTAATCATGAGCCTAACCCTCCCTCTACTGACCTCTTCTCCCGCCTCCAACACACCCCCTCTTCCTGGACACCACCCCAAGGCCTCCTACCCTCCCTCGACCTCTTCATCTCCAACTGCCGTCGAGACATCAATCGCCTCAACCTCTCCACCCCTCTCACCCACTCCAACCTCTCCCCTCCAGAACGTGCAGCCCTCCGCTCCAATCCCAACTTCACCATAAAACCCGTGGACAAGGGAGGCGCAGTTGTAGTATGGCGCACTGACCTCTACATCGCCGAGGCCGGACGCCAACTCTCCGACACCTCCTCCTACCGCCCCCTTGATCATGACCCCACCCCTGAGCACCAAACCATCATCTCGCAAACCATCCACAACCTCATCACCTCAGGTGATCTCCCACCCACAGCCTCCAACCTCATCGTTCCCCAACCTCGCACTGCCCGCTTCTATCTCCTTCCCAAAATCCACAAACCTGAATGCCCTGGTCGACCCATTGTCTCCGCCTGCTCCTGCCCCACCGAACTGATCTCCAACTATCTAGACTCCATTTTCTCCCCCTTGGTCCAGGAACTCCCTACCTATATCCGTGACACCACCCACGCCCTCCACCTCCTCCAGCACTTCCAATTCCCCGGTCCCCAACACCTCATCTTTACCATGGACGTCCAGTCCCTCTACACCTGCATTCCCCATGCAGATGGCCTTAAGGGCCTCCGCTTCTTCCTGTCCCGCAGGCCCGACCAGTCCTCCTCCACTGATACCCTCATCCGCTTAGCCGAACTCGTCCTCACACTCAACAACTTCTCTTTCAATTCCTCCCACTTCCTACAGACAAAGGGGGTAGCCATGGGTACCCGCATGGGCCCAAGCTATGCCTGCCTCTTTGTAGGTTACGTGGAACAATCCCTCTTCCATACCTACACCGGCCCTAAACCCCACCTCTTCCTCCGTTACATTGATGACTGTATCGG
>NC_063343.1:24941885-24991600 GCF_021869965.1 Rhincodon typus
CAAGCCGCACCTCCATCTCCTACCGACCAACCTCATCCCGCCCCCTTGACCTGTCCGTCCTCCCTGGACTGACCTATCCCCTTCCTAACTCCCTACCTACACTCACCTTTACTGGTTCCATCCCCGCCTTTTCAACCTGTTTGTTTCCTCTCCACCTATCCTCTCCTCTATCCCTCTTCTATCCGCCTCCCACTCTCTCCCTATTTATTTCAAAACCCCCTTCCCCTCCCCCTTTTCTGATGAAGGGTCTAGGCCCGAAACGTCAGCCTCTCTGCTCCTATGATGCTGCTTGGCCTGCTGTGTTCATCCAGCCCTGCACCTTGTTGTTTTGGGTTGGGACCCTTCTTCAGAAATGGAGGAGGGGGAAGGGGTCTCTGAAATCCACTAAGGTCTTTCTGGAGGGAGGAGGATAACTTCTTCAAGGTGTGCATCACTAGAAGAGGTTCCTCCAGCTCCACACTATGTTATCTCTGACTCCAGCATTGGCAGTTCTTACTATCTCTGAGTGAGTTATAACCCCACTGTGAAGCCTCTTCTAAGGATGCCCCCACACCACTTTTAATGTCTTTATTCCCACCTCTACAAATCCTTCTGTTTCTCCAATCTCCCAGCCCTTAACTCCACCACCCCTTCTAGAAATGTTCCACACCCGCTGTCTCTACAGGTCCCTATGAAGCATCCTAAGAGATCAACAGATCAGGATAATATATGCCCCATGACAGACTACAACATGCAGTCTCCTCGACATAACTGACCAGACACCTGGCCAACTCACGATGCACAGTTCCACTGATTGTTTTTGCTGGCCCAACAGGACTGAAGTCTTAACACACCCCTCCCCAACACCACAACTCCCCCACCCCACTCATTCCCTACTCCCTGTCCCCACAACCTGCCAAATTGTGCTGTGATAGTTCCATGAGGGTCCCAAGCAGATGATAGACTCTGGTGAATATGCCGAACTGTGTGTGACCTGTGTCCATGACTCAGGGATAGGTCCCCCTGACCAATTAACTCTTGACTGGTTTGAGGACTAGAGCCCACCAATTTCTGAGGTGACAATTTGATTGAAGGAATGTGCAGTGTATTTGCCCTGTCGGTGTCTGGCAGGTGCAATATTGGTTAGATTGACAACTCATTGTGCTGCTTGAAAGGATCTCCCCCATCCCGTATATACTCCCACTGACAAGCATGACAAACCGTCTGCTTCTGTATCTGTGCAACACAGCACCTCAATATAACAGTTTTGACTTTGTCTAAAGTGCAAAAACACCAACAAGCTGCCAGTGAAAAACAATGTAAGGTTAGGCATGGATACAGTGATCGTGCGGGGATGCATTACGTGAGTGTACGCTAAAGAGCAAGCTAGTAGCCCTGAGATGCAGTGTGGTGCAATCCATGAGCTGGGGTGCCTGTCCCTGTTACAAAGTGGCCCTGGTACTGTCTTTCAATGCTCGTTGCCAGTTCACTGTGAATTGCAAGTCAGTGCTTCCTAAATTGCCAGCAAGTAGGTCAGAGAGATGCCATGATGATCATGAAGGGTTGGCAAATTTTGAATGCTAATTTCTGTTGATGAATTGAATTGAATTGGATTAGGTTTATTGTCACATGTACTTACATGAGTACAATGAAAAGTTTACAGTCGCCACTTACAGCGCCATCTTAGGTACAAAGGTGCCTAGGTACAGATTCTTAGATGACAGGTGCAAGAGACTGGTGCCTTTGGATTATGCCTTGAGATGTAGTTCTTTTTGTACACAACATGGAGGCTATTCAGAACAAGCGAAGAACAGAATCCATCAGCTACATGCTATGGTTTCCATAGTGAATTTTCTCCATGCCTAGCTTGTTTAATGAGTTTGGTAAGACCGGAAGCTGAATTTTAATTAAATAAGTTGTGCTCTCAATAAGGTACTTAACAAGCAATAATCCCTCCAAATGACAACTTGCCACTGAGTAGTAAAAATCTCATTTGTCAAAAGCATAAAAGATGGAGTGAGGTGGTCCTGACATCAAGATCGATCTCACTGGAATCTTGTCTGATTCTGCCACAAATCTCACCACAGCCCACGTTGCTTAGAACTCTATAAGATTCTGCCCAAAATTTTTTAAACAAACCAAGATGGAAAAATTTGGTGAAAGCTATTTTTTCTGCGTATAATTCAGATCCTGGATGTATGCAAGTTTAACCAGAGTGGAAGAAATCATTTCAAGCCTACATTCTACTTTTAATGAGACAATCCAGATACTGTAATAGTTTATCTTTGTCCCAGAGTTCTGAACTTCCACTTTTCATTGTTAATATATGAAGGATAAACCCATAGGTTTATCAGAAGTGCACCTTGTACCGTATTTCATCTGCTTCAGTACTTAGAATTCACAAGGTCTTTGAATAAATAGTAACCAGATATAAAAGAACAATTTCTATTCCATCTTTCCTCAATACTTTAGAAGAAAAACTGATTTCCTTCTTAAGACTTCCAAATGCAACAATTTTCTACACAGAGTGCAAGGCTGAGATAACAGATTTGCAATTAAAGTACAAATCAGCTTTGCGAAACTGCCTCAAACTCAAAATTACTCCTCTGCCAACTAAAGGCTCCAGGGAGAGTTTTGTAAGTTCCTTTGCAGTGATCAAATTAAAATGGAGCAAACCCAAAATGGCAGCTTCTTTTGAAGTTACTGCTGCTACTATTCTGGATTTATTTTTCTTAGTAGCGTTTCCTAAAACTCCATAGTGTTTTTTTTCCCCAAGTTGTCATTATATCCATTCTTTGTTTCAGTTTGTAGAAAGTATAAGCTCCAAGTAGGGAACACAACATTCTTAGTTTTCAATAGGATTTTCCAAATAAGATTTTTTTTTTGCTCAGGTTAGATCCATACAATTAAAACAGGGCACCAGTGATGGTGAATAGCTATGGATGATATGTGAAAAATGCATAAGTTGCTGGTATGACTTCTACTTTATAGTACCATTATAGCTAAGCATTAATATCCATTAATATACAAGCTAAACAGACAATCAACATGACAGGCCATTCTACCCAATCAGAACATGCCAACATTTATGCACCACTTAAGATTCCTGCCATTCTTCCTCATCTCTTTATGTCACATGCACACATTCCCTCAAACACTCATATTCTGTAACCACTCTCACACTCACTCTTTCTCATTCTTTCACTGTCTCATGCACACTCACTCTCCTTCCTTCTCTCCCCAGTGCTCTTGCTTAGTCTCATCCTAAATACGTTCATATATTTTATTAACACAGCTTTAATGACCTGCTTGTGAACTCTTGGATTTTTAACAGAAGAGAACAATATCATTCTTCTATTGCCCTAAAGGCTACAATTAAAAAACAGGTAGAGAATTTTTTTTTATATGTAATGTTGCTGAATTTTAGATCATCCCCTTTGTGATTGCAAAAATATCATAGTAATCATGGAGTCCTTAATCAAAATTGTAGTTAAGTGCCAGAATGCTGCATTCAAGTTCATAAGGCATCTGGTAAAACCAAACATAATGACTGCTTCAGTAATTTTACATTGTTGTTTCCCCATTTACTTTTGAAAATCAAAGAGCTGAGATACCACAGCACCCTCTACAGTGAGGCTGTGACCTGCAACCAAAGTCTTTCCTCCTCAACCAATCAGAAGGAAGAATCCTTCTAAACCTTGCAGAATTTAATCCCAGAGTTGCAAATTAGAATATGTAATTCAATGCGCATCCTGTCCTGTCCAAGTCAGCATTCTGAAAGAATATTTCACGTAGTCCTACATTCCTGTATTTTCACCACAGCCATCGTCATAGAGTCATACAACATGGAAGCAGACCCTTCGGTCCAACCAGTCCATGCCAACCATAATCCCAAACTAAACTGGTCCCACCTCCCTACACTTGGCCTATATCCTTCCAAATATTTCTTATTCATGTACTTATCTAAATGTTTTTTAAATGTTGTAACTTTAGCCACATCCATGACTTCTTCCAGAAGTTTATTCCACACATGAACCACTCTCTGTATATTGTCCCTCATGTCTTTTTTAAAACTTCCTCACGTTAAAAATATGCCTCTTAGTCTTGAAATCCCCCACCCCAGGGGAAAGATACCTACCATTTACCTTATCAATATCCCTCACGATTTCATAATCCTCTGTAGGGTCACCCCTCAACCTCCTATATGAAAAATGTCCCAGTCTACCCAGCCTGTTTTCATAACTCAAACCTCCATTTCTGACAACATCCTGCTAAATGTCTTCTGAACCATCTCCAGCTTAATAATATCCTTCCTACAACAGGGCAACCAGAACTGTACACAATATTCCAAAATCCCTATACTCTTCAGCTAATTATTGAATTCTCTTTTGAAAACCAATGTTAAATTGGTCTCCAAAATACTATGAACCAGTATATCCTAGATATAAACACTTGCTGCATGAAAAAGCTTTTTCCTCATCTCACTGTTGCATCTTTTGCCAATCACCTAAAATTGCTGCTGTCTGGTTTTCCTTCCTCCCACAAAAAGGAACAGTTTCTATCTACTCTGTTCAAACCCTTCAAGATTTTGAATAACTACCATTTCTCCTCTCAGACAACATACAAATTAGGAACAGAAGCAGGACATTCAGTCCCAGTCCGACTCTATCTTTCAACGAGATCAAGGTGTGGTATAAGGCAATTAGTTCTGAAGGAATTAACTGATATCACAAAGAGCAGCTCCACTCATCAGGACATAAAAGATGTCAAAGGAATTAATCAGTATTTTGTGTGTTTACAGTCAATAGCCAGTTCTGTGTTTCTGATTAAGTCAGCATGAGAGTGTTTCAGTAGCAGCAATATGTACCTACTCTTAAATTGAGCCTCACATCTCATAGAGTCATAGAGATCTGCAGCACAGAAAAAGGCCCTTCGGTCCATCTTGGCTGCACTGATCAAAAATAGCCAACTAGCTATTCTAATCCCAATCTCACAAGAGAATATTATGTACCATAGGAGTACTACATAGTATACATTTACTGTTTTGTGCTGATGACTTTGAGTGCAAATTTGGATCAGTGAATTAGTGCTGAATTTTACCAAAAATTAGCAGTATCAATTTCAGGGCTTTCTCTGCATTAGTTTGATGAGCTTTCTCACACTATTTACCATCTATTCGTCCATATGCACCACACTACCATTCATAAGCCGGTGGCAGATGTAGTCATCACTGCCAGGACCTCCTAGGATTCCCAGTACCAGGGCCATATGTAAAATGCAGCTGCACACCAGGTGAAGTGCTGCCAGTCAGTAGCTGCGCTTCACTGCTCGAATATGTGAAGAATTAGCCCAGAGTTGGCAATTTGGAATTACACTTCACTGACAGGGATCTAGAAATTGTGGCAGACAGCATGGTGGAGGAGAGGCTGTCCTCTTTCCTCAGGCCCATACAGTACCACAGCACCAGACCCTGCCACCTGGACTGAAGATGTCCCCAGGGTCAGCGCAGTTTCTACAGTCTAGGAATGTCCAGCTGTGCAGGAAGAAGGTTGGTGTCTATGGAACCAAGGAAGGTAATTGCTACTTTGCGAATGAGGATGAATGTTACAGATCCACAAGATCTTGCTTGACATCCACATATAGAATTATCACTGAAGCACAGAAGAATTGCAGTGCAGGAGGCCAATCAGCCCATCATGCCTGCACTGGTTTGTTAAATGAACATCATTACCTAGTGCCAATCTCCTGCTTTATCCCTATTATCTTGCACATTATTTTTAATCAGATTATTGTTGAAAAGCCCTCTTGAATGCCTCAACTGAACCTACCTTCACCACATTTCCAGGAGGTATATGACATATTCCAAATACCGTCTCTGTGAAAAAGTTCTTCCTCACTTCACTCTCGCTTCTTTTCCAGATCATCTTAATTCTATGCCATTTTGTTTTTGTTCATTTTACAAGTGGAAACAGTTTCCTCCTGTCTACTCCATCAAACCTCCTCATGAAATTGAAACTTCTATCAAATCTCCTCTTCACTGCCTTATCTCCAAGGAGAACAGTCACAACTTCTTCAATCTATCCTTACAACTAAAACTTCTCATTCGCTGAACCATTTTTGTAATTTGCTTCTGCACTCTCTCCAATGCATTCACATAATTTCAACATGTGGTGACCAGAACTGTGCACAATATTCCAGCTGAGGTGTAACGAGTATCTTCTACATGTTCAACATTACCTTCTTGCACTTGTACTCTACATCCCTTTTAATAAAACCATGGATCCTGATACTTTACTTACAGCATTCTTTACCTGGCTTGCCATTTTCAGTGATCTATGCACCTATACAGATGAAACAGTTGTACTTCACCTGTACTGTGGTGTGTCTTCTCCTATAAAAGGCCCACATCACATCGAAGTTTAGGGTGGCACGGTGGCTCAGTGATTAGCACTACTGCCTCATAGCGTCAGGGACCTGGGTTTGATTCCACCCTTGGGTGACTGTCTGTGTCGAGTTTGTATATTCTCCCCATGTCTGCATGGGTTTCCTCCGGATGCTCCGGTTTCCTCCCACAATTCAAAGATGTTCAGGCTAGGTAAAAGGGCCATACTAAATTGCCCATAGTGTTCAGAGATGTGGAGATTAGGTGTGTTATAGGGGGATGGGTCTGGGTAGGATGTTCTGAGGGTCAGTATGGACTTGTTGGGCCAAAGGGCCTGTTTCCACACTGTAGGGATTCTATGAAGTGGAGCCCCCTACATCATAGAAGAAAATGCTTAATCCACCCATCCCAGGTTTGATGACAGCCATTTTTATTTTCTTTTCAATTTTGATAAGGATAGATGATAATACAGGTTGCCCTTCAATTTGTGTTACAGACTCCACATCTCAAGTAGATAGAATTAGCATAGTTTGATGTTGTTGGTCAGTCTTGCCTGTTTCTATGTTTATGACTGTATGACTCATCTGGGTGACCCCTAAAACACTCATTTTTCTTTCTTCCTTGCTTTTCCTATTAAGCGCATTGGCTTTGATCTTCCCATGTTTACGCACAGCTCTTTCATTTAACTGTTCATTTCCTCACAGGACTCAGGGCCTCAGGCATACAGCTTTATCATGTCAGATGTAGTTATATACCATCTTCCCATCAAATCCATGGTGGTACTGACCATCAATGACCTCCCTAAGTACACCTTGCCCTCACATTCTCTATCATCTCCCAGCCTTATATATTGCGTTGCCTCCCCTCACAATTATTTTCCCCTCTGAATCCTAATATCCTGCCTCCAATCTCAACAATTGACTTCCCCAGTCTCCCTGCCACAGCAGTGTCCCCAAATACCCTCCCTTGACGTTCAGTAAACAGACCCCCTGGACTGACCATGACCCGCACCCTTGATCAATTTGGTGAGGCAACCCCATTTGATGAGTGAACAGATCCCTGACTGAACTCTGTCCAAATCCCCAACTAAGTTATCACAACGCCATGGACTGGCCGCATGGGACCAGCAGGACTGACTGTGAAAGTACATATCCCTGACCCTGGATGCTCTAAGCAGCCAAGTCACTGTCCTAGCCCTGGATTGATATGCGATGCAGTCCTTGACTTATTATGCTGTTACGCCCTGGCTAATGGCTTTCTCCGTTGTCTGAAGACAACTCCCCTTATATTTTGAGACACATCCATTTTGAGGAAGTAGATGTCACATGTTTGCCATATATGCTACTGTCACACGTTTCAAAGAACAAAGAACAATACGGCACAGGAACAGGCCATTTGGCCCTTGGAGTCTGCGCTGACACATTGTTCCTTTCCATACTGAAACTGTCTTCACTTACAGGATCCATATCCCTCTACTCCCTTCCTGTTCATGTATTCATCCAGGTGCTTCTTGAATGCTGCTATTGTGTCTGCTTCCACCACCTCCTCTGGTAACGCATTCCAGACACTCACCGCCCTTTATGTGAAAAACATGGCTCGCACATCTCTTTTAAACTTCCCCCCTCACACCTTGAATGTGTGTCCCCTAGTAATAGACCCCTCCACCCTGGTAAAAAGACTCATACTTTCCACCTTATCCATGCCATTCACAATCTTATAAACTTCTATCAGGTTGCCCCTCAACCTCCTGCGTTTCAATGAAAACAAACCCAGTCTATCCAACCTTCTTCCATAGCTAAAATCCTCTATACCAGACAACATCCTGGTAAACCTTTTCTCTACTCTCTCCAAAGCAGCCATGTCCTTCCAGTCATGTGGCAATCGGAACTATACACAATATTCCAAGTGTGGCCTAATTAAAGTTCAATAAGGCTGCAGCATAACTTGTCTATCCTTACACTCAATTCCCCTTCCAATGAAGGCAAGCATGCCATAGGCCTTTTTTACCATCTTGTCTACCTGCGCTGCCATCTTCAGTGATCTGTGGATTTGCACATCCAGATCCATCTGCATATCAATACTCCTAAGGTTCTGTTATTCAGTGTGTAATTTCTACCTGTACTTGACCTTTCAAAATGACCCTCCACATGTTGTTGGTGTGACCTTGATGTTGCACAATGCTGGGCATAAGTACATACATCTATTTGATTGATCACTACTGCCAACGATGACAATCTGCCTGAATTTGTTAATAAACAAAAAGAAAAGAATTGCAGATGTTGGAATTCAGAAAGAAAAGCAAAGGTCTTCAGAATGTTAATGTTAAGTCTGATTTCTCTCCACAGATGCTGAGTTTTTCCAGCAATTTCTGTTTCTGCTTCTCTGCCTGAATTTGTACCTGCATTAAAAGACAAGAACCTGCATTAAAAGACAAGATAGGAGTGCGGGGATGTAAGTTCTGTCTGATCCAGCAAAGGGCAAAACAAGAAGGCAAGGCAGAGTCGATGTGAGCATCCATGCAGTTGAGCATTAAGAGAGGAACTATGAGATGCGCCCAGGTCCAATCCATCAGATGGATGCTTCTCCCTGCTTGCAAAGTGGTTTGTCAGCAGTATTACAATAAAATGTGCTGGTACGCTCCGAAGTATTGAAGAGGAAAATGTATTCTACGGAAGATGAAGATGGATAAGGGTGCAGGTGTTCATCGCCCATAGAACATAACCTGAGAAGTTGGGGATCACTGTCCAAACGGGAGGGCCAGAGGATCAAGCAGTGAGCTGGAGCCACCAGATACTATATCTGATCTACATGTTAGAATTTCATTATCCAGTTTCTTTAAAGTACATGGGAGAACAGGAAACTACATTTAATGAGGAAAGATTAAGTACTAATGAGCTGTAAGTATATGCAAATAGACCACTTGTCACTTTCATAGATCATAGAATCCCTACAGCATGGAAACAGCCCCCTTTGGCCCAACAAGTCCACACTGACCCTTAGAGCATCCCACCCAAACCCATCCCCCTAATCTACATATCCCTGAACACTATGGGAAATTTAGCATGGCCAATCCACCTAGCCTGCATATCTTTGGACTGTGGGAAGAAACCCACGCAGACATGGGGAAAATGTGCAAACTCCACACAGACAGTCAGCCGAGGGTGGAATTGAACCCGGGTTGCTGGTGCTGTGAGGCAGCAGTGCTAAGCACTGAGCCACCGTGCCGCCTTTTTCTAGTGTGATTTTCATCTCACCATTCAAATCTTGGTTGCAGAATTGGTCGTTTTTATTTCTCAATGTCAGGAATCTCATTTTTGTGAACTCACCATATTTTCTCCATGACTCAACATTGCCTACATCTTTCAGGGCTGGGAAAATTTAGCTCTTCAACTAACAGCAATAAGAAGGAGTTGGTGGACGGGAATCTATCCTTGGCAACTTAAATGGTTCTGGTGAGTATGACTGGAACAGAAAACATTGTGAACAATGGCACAGATTTCTTCCAGACAATGAAGAAATCATCCAGACAATGAAACTTTACAAAAGACACTGCCATCTGAGGAAAACAAAGAAGAAAAATAATTATTGTCAGAATACTAAGAGTGTACCTTTAAATGTTAGCATCTTAAAAGCACATGAACCAGGCAGCTTTAATGAATGAAGCGGTTAGCAGTTAAAAAGACTACAGGTCTTCCAGTGCAGTGATATTGTCCATACCCCTGAGCCAGGAGACCCAGTTTCAAGTTCCTACCTGCTTTAGAGATGTTTCATAACATCTCCGAAAAAAATTAGAAGTTGTGAAGACTACAAAAATTATGTAGAACACTGGGAGTCATACTAACACAATAAGGGGAGAAAAAAACTAAATAGTAAACTCAGAATACAGCAATTAATATCAAATACTCAAAATAAATCTCTAAGAGGCATGGTGAGGCTTCTTATGTTTAAAGGAAAATTATAGGTTTAGAAGCTAAAGGAAGACTTAAATCATAGTATTTCCTGGATGACCATTGCTAAAATTGTTTAAAAATGTCTGGAAAAGCTGAGAAAAGGATCTTTGAACAAAAGGACACTCAAGAAAATTATTAGGTCAGCAGTATAGTTCAACTAATTAGAGGGTGAACACCAAAGGCAGAAGACAACTTTATTTTTAGACGTTATTGTTTTGAGGAGAAACAATTTTATTCTGCATCCAAAATATTTTAAATGTGTGATAACAGTGCAACACCCTTTTCTTTCAAGTTAACAAGATGCAAATCTCACAAAGAAGAAACAGAAAGGGCATGAATCGAGAAAGGATGTGAACATCAGCAAGTGGAAATGGCATGAATTAAGTCTTTTCCTCCATCTTGGAAAAGATTGAATTAGAGGTTTTAAAAAAAAATTATTTCAAGGCATTTCAACAATTTTTAAATGATTGATTTTTTTCAATGCAAATAAGTAGTTCTGAAACATTTAGAAATTTTTCCATTTTACCAGAAATGAAAGAATAATTCTGAAAAAGAAAACCTTCATATAAGAAACAAAGCTTCTTAAATGAGAAACTTTTTTCAACAAATATTGTCCAAAACATAGCAATTAACAATAATTGCAATAGTCAACGGAGAATATGATTTTATAATCTTGCTGAAGAGTACAGCATTGGACACCATTGAAGAGCTTGTACAATTTAAAACAACAAAAACAGCTACATTTAGAAACAATGAGAAAATTCTTGCAACAGTTTTTAAGTAAATCATTTAAATATGAGGGATTCAATATCAGTTTAAAAATGACAAAGGAGAAAGAAATTATGCCACCAAGCAGATTTAAAATCAGTGATAGTGTAAATATGGAATTAAATAGGAGACAATTCACGTGATGCAGGATTACATCAGGATTACAGATTACAGGATTACAGAAGCCCAGAGAAGAATATGTGAATTTTTTTTTATTCTGTAGATCCAATTGCAAACCATGTTTTAAGAAGATAGAATGTAACAAAAGCCAGATATATTTTACAGTTACTGTACATTAATTACCAATCACATAATGGAGCCAACAAGGTTTAATAAATTCAGGAGAATCTATTTACAACCTTATAGTGATTTTTGCACTTGTCAGAATTTTCTAATAATGGGAATTTACAACCAGAATTACGTTGAAACAACTGTTATCAGAATTTCTGATCCACCTCTTTCAGATAAGTTACAAAGTCCGTTTTGAACATTTGTTTGCTTTTGTAGAATGTTTAGTTCCCTCACATCATGTCAGAGAACAATGCTGTACACAGTATGCTAGATACACCATCACCAATGCCCTGTATAGCTGAAGTATAACCTCCCTACTTTTATATTCAATCCCCTTCCAATAACTTTCCTCATCACCAGTGTATGAACACTTTGTGATTCATGCACATGGAAACCAAGATCCCTTTGCATCTCAGAGCTCTGTAAGCTCTCACCATTTAAATAACACCTTTTTATTTAATTACAGTTCCTTCAGAACTGAAGAAGAGTCATACTGGCTCAAAATATTAACTGTCTTTCTCTCTCTACAAACGCTGCCAGACCTGATGAGTTTCTCCAGCATTCTCTGTGTTTATTTCAGATTTCTAGCAAAATCTGCATTTTGTTTTGCATTTATAACAAATTTTTGTGTTGTCTTCACTGCTCATTTGTTCAGTATTTATAAAGTCTTGCTTAACAAATTCTACTTGGTTAATACATACTGGCTGATTGTATCTTGCTCGGGCAAGCATGACTGAGGATTGCATTATTATAAACTAAGAATTTAAAGTAAAAGGGTTTTATACTTCCAAATCCCTAAGGTTACGCAGTTTTCTGTTGGCTGGCAAATCCTCTATGCATATCAATATGTTACTTCTTCACTTGGTGCTCTTACTTTCTGCATTAACCTTATCGTGACATCTTATCTAATGCCTGCTGGATATCTAATACATTACATATACTCTTCATCCTCAACACGTTTATTCTTCCAAGAATGCCAATAACTCAATGAAGAATTGTTTTCTTTTCACAAAACCTTATTTATTCTGTCTGATTAACTTTTTTAAGTGCCTTGCCATAACAGCTTTGTTTAAAGCTTCTAACATCTTTCCTTTGACGAATGTTAAGATAACTGGCCTGTAGTTTCCTATTTTCTGTCTCCACTTCTTTTTGACTAAAGGAGTTGTATTTCTTATTTTACATTCTAATGGAAACTTTCCTGCATCTAGCAAATATTGTAAAATTGATACAATCATATCAACTATCTCACTATCATTTCTTTTAGGACCAAGCGTGATCTCCAAGAGAATCAAGGGATTTGTCAGCCTGCAGTTGAGACAGTTTGCTCAGTACCACTTCACAATGCATTATAATGTTCTTAGTTCTGCCCTCTCATTTCCTGATTCACAGTAATTTCTCGGATCACTGCGTCCTCTATGGTGAAGGCTGATACAAAATAACTTTCCAATTTACCCATCTTCTACTTATTTTCCATTATTAATTCATCCAACCTACTTTTTATCGGAGCAGCATTCACTTTTTAAATACCTACAGAAACTCTTATTACCTCTTTTTAAATTTCTAGCTAGCTTTCTTTGGTACAGTCATTTTTCTCTCCTTGTTAATCATGTCGTCATTCTTTGCTTTATTTTTACATTCTGTCCAATGTTCTTATCTGCTGCCATTCTTTGCAAAACTTTTTTAAATTGCCATGGATGATGGCTCTCCTCTTTGAATTTTTTGTTCACGTTGGAATTTGTCTGTTTATTCTGAAAAATTCTCTTAAGTATCTGCCACTGCATCACAGTTGACTTATACTTATCCTAATATGTCAGTTCACTTTAGCCAGCTCCATAGACTCATATAGTTATACAGCACAGAAAAAGACTCTTCAGTCTAACTCGTCCACGCTGACCAGATATCTTAAACTGATGTAGTCCCATTTGGCCAATATCCCTCTAAACTCTTCCTATTCATATACCCATCCAGATGCTTTTTAAGTGTTGCAATTGTACCAGCCTCCACCACTTTGTCTGGCAGCTCATTCCATACACGCACCACTCTCTGCATGAAAAAGTTACCCTTAAGTCCCTTTTAAATCTTTCCCCTACCACCTTAAAACTATGCCCTCTAGTTTTGGACTCCCTTACCCTGGGGAAAAAACATTAACCATATCCATGAGGTTAGATCTCATCATCAAGTATAATTGTCTGAAATTAACTGTGATTTTGTACACCTGACGGTTACTAATTCACCAGTTCCTACAAAAGGCATGATGGTAAGGAGCACACCAATTGAGGCCAGATCTTTGAAATTAGTTCCCGTTTGAATATCATGTGATGACAGCTTCTGAGAAATACTAGAGGCAATCATGTACCCAACTACAGAAGGGGATCAATTGGGCATGTATGTAAAGTCCATGTAAAGCATATTAGCAGGCCAGGAGCCTCACTGATCTCTGATCCACCCTTGTCTGCTCTTTCTTGTAAATTTTCTCATGTTGCATCTATTTGCATCTGACTCTATATCCTCATTGTAGAAGAAGCACTGTGCTTCAGGATGTCCTCATTATTAAAAGCTTTTCCCTTGTTGTACTGACCATAGCCCAGCATGATGATACTCAGTATTTTCACTGGGATAGATTGAGGGGCTCCATTTGATACATCTAGGCCTGAGAACCACATCGCCAGAAGGCTAACGGTCTGCTCAATGGCCATTCAGGTTGTGTTGTGGCAGATGTTACTTCTCTTCTTTGCATTGGGTTTTCTCACAGGAGCCAGTAGCCATCTCTTAAGCATCCATTTACACCTATCACAAATCAATTGTCTACTGAGCCAGTGATAGCCCTTCTTGTTGATGTGGTCTGTCGGATCTTTGATGGCCACATACATGCAACCAATAATTTGTGGTAACTGTGTGAAATCCAACAATGGACCCCGATCCTAGACCATTGTCAGATTGACTAAACAAGCCACTGAAAAATCATATGCTTTGGCTGGCCATCTTCAACAGTGGCATTGATGACCATCTTGATGCAGAGTTGAGCTGCAAAATGGAACATTCCTCAGCTCTGCCTTGAAAATGATCCCGAGTAAGAAAACTTAACAGACCTTCAGGAGTGCAGCGTGTTTGTCCTTCCCCATAAGACTCAGTTCATCCGCCATTAGTAAAGGTCTCTGGAGAAACACAATCTTTGGCAAACCTACTGTTGCAACATTTGCTGGAAAGGGACTCTCAAATGGTAGGCTCTCTCTGGGGCAGATTATCATCTTCATGCAAGAAGCTAGTTGTGTGTTCCTTAGCATATTTCCTGCAGACTTTCAGTCTCCTGAACCTGGTGCCCCTCTGGTTGCTGCTGTCCTGCCACCTTTGACTGGCGCTGTCTTCCTCTCTAACACTTCACTTCACCAGGGTTCATAAAGCCTACCTGAATAAGGCATAAGGCAAAGAGGTACACTTAGAACTTCAGGTGTCCTATCCACCCTTACTCTGTAGAAATAGGCATCAATTCTGACAGAGCGCTCAGGTGAGATGGCCCCAATGTGCTGGACAAGTGAGCCCCTCCTCTTGATTGCTATTTAGCTGTTCAAACAGCTTTCTGTCGCTGTCATGTTAGTATCAGCTGCCAACTGCAGTCAATATTAACATCTCACTAAATCTCCATTTATTTTAAAACAAAAACTTCTTGAGAGACTCAGCAGGTCTGACAACATTTGTGTAGAAAGAAATAGAGTTTTCACTTCATATCTAATGACTCTTCTTCCGAACACACCTTGTCACAGTAGGCAAAGCTCTGAAGTGTCTTTGTTTTCCTGCACCATGGAAAATTTAGGAAAACCTGTTAACTTCGCTTTTAGTTGGATTTCTTATTACAATCCACCTCATTCCTACGCATCCTACTCCAGTCAGCCTGGCAGACTTTCATTGTATCTGGTTGTAACACAAAAGCATTTGGTTTCCCTCCTATGTCATCAACTTTAATGTCACACAACACTTCCCACCTCTCAGTAGACTTTAATAAGTTGTTGAAATTCAGCCCAAAATATTCCAATCCATTTCACAATTAATGTTTGCAGGTAACTTTTCCAATTTTTATTAAAAGTTGAATTATGCTTTTTCATTTTGAATGTTTTAATGAATATTAGGCATTCTTCATTATGATATTACTTTCTTACAAAGGCATATAAAACTTTCTAATGGAATTGCTCAAGGGTCATTTGATGCTTTAGAAATAAATCTGCTTTCTAATCCATGCTTTTTTCTTCTATTTCTAAATCCAACATTTCACATAAATGCACAAACTACCCACTTGCTTCACAAAACGTCTTACAATGTGATCATTATCTTGTCAAAAATAATTGCAGCTGTGTTCTTAATTATGCCATTAGTGTAACATTAGGACGGCTCCTCTTTTGCAGTGGTACCTAAATTGATTATTAGGCTCATTCCAGCAGCAATCAAGAAGAATTCATTGATACCAGTGGACTTCAACAACATTCAAATGTCAATGTATTCATTGAGTACTATTTGAACATCATAGCACTTATATCATTGTCAGTACTATTAACATCTGGAAAAGAGTAAGATAGGTGAAAAGTGGGGTCTAGCAGCAAGTTTATTCTGATTTGCCCTTTTTTTTAATTTATTGAAGCTTCTGATATAAATAAAGATTACATATAATGGTATATTCATGTCTTTCTGATGCAGAATGGAAATGAAGTGGTAAACAATGCACCAGTTCTTCAGCCAGCACGTCATTAGGCCAGACCAGAGCAGCATTTTTGGTCCTTATGATCATATTTTCTATATGAAGGTCCTGAAATGCTGCAAGATACTAATATCTTCCATATCTTTGAGGGAAATGATAAGCTGTTGGGCCAAATATTCTGTATCTCTGGGGATTTGTGACATTTCAGTGAAATTATGGTGAATAGATTCAGTAGATTTTCAGTCCCAGTATGTTTATGTTTTCTTTCATGGGATGTTGTTGGTAAAACCATAGGTACTGTTCGTCCCTAATTACCATTGAGAGGATGGTGGTGATGAGGCATGGACTTGTACTGCTCCAGTTGAGTGGTGGTATTCTCATTGTGCTGTTGAGAAGGAAGTTCTAGGAATTTGAGCCAGCAAGTGAGAGAACTGTGATATAGTTCCAAGTAAGGATGATGTGTGGCTTGCAGGGAAATTTTCAGGTGGTGGCATTCCCATGTGTCTGTACCCCTTTCCTTCTAGGTAGTTGAGATTGTGGATTTGCAAGGTGCACTCAAAAGAATATTTTTAAATTGCTGCAGTACATCTATGTAGTGCACACTGTTATTAGCATGAGCTGGTAGTAGAGGGACTGAATGTTTAGATTGGTGGATGAGGTGACAATCAAGAGGACTGCTGTTTTCTGGATGATGTTGAACTTCTCAAATATTGTTGGAGCTGCATTCATCAAATCTACTGGAAAGTATTCCATCACAATCCTCCTGATTTGTGTTCTGAGGAGTCGAGAGATGAATTATTCAATTCAGAATTCAGTCTGTGAGATGTCTAGTAGACATAATTATATTTATATAGCTGGCCCAATTCAATTTTGGTAATGCGTTCTCAAGAAGTTGATAGTAGGGGAAGATTCAATTATAGCAATGCTATTGAATGTCAAGGGAACATGGTTAACTTTGCATTTGTTGCAGATGGTCATTGTTTGGCCTTTTTTGTGGTGTGACTGTTACTTGCTGATTACCAACCCAAGCCTTGTGGTCCAGATCTAGATGTGTATACATCTGGGCTGCTTCAGTATCTGAGGAGTCATGACTAGTGCTGAACATTGTGTAATCCCTAACAAATGAACCTCTTTCTTATGATAGAATGGGACCCATTAATGATGCAGCTGAAGATGTTTGGGCTTGGAACACGAGTGGTCCTGGTGGAACCCAAACTGAGCATCAGTAAACAGGTAATTGCAAACTTAGCAATTGCTAACTCAGCAATGTCAACGATACCTTCCATCATTTTGCTGAATCCACATTTGCACCTTATAAATCTTTTAAGATATAATTCACTTTCTACATATTTCCCATTACAATCCTAAATTATGCATTACTCTTGTTCAACTATATTTCATAAAATTTATTTACTTTAATCAAAGTGTAAGCCAAAAATAAATCTCAATTCTACTATTTAATTTTTTTGTTTCATCTATTGCTCAAGATTGCCATCTGATTAATGATTTGGTTGAATGCTTCATTTTCTAAAGATGACATTCATTATTTCATACCTTTTATCAGATAAAGCTGCACAGTGTTTCTTATTGATCCACTTATAACTTTGACTAAGCTCCATTGAACATTTGTTTTATGGTATTACATTATTGAATTGAGGTGTACAGTTTAGAAGTTGCTTGTTAATGAGGAGATAGAAGAGTCATGTTTAAGATAAATTGATCAATACCCATTCTTTGCTCCAGCATAACAATCCTAACTGTTGAACACGACACTGAAGTTTCTGCAAACAAGCAATAATGCAATGTTTTGAAAAGACCTTGAAATCAGAAGTGGGTGTATAAGTGACAGCAGGCATTTAACACAGAATTTTGAGTTGACAGGATATTGAAGTCCAGCTGCATCAGCCTTTATATTCCTGGAACAAACCTGAAAATCTGTCATAAAAGGAGCAAATCTTCTAACATTCTAGTCAAATGAGGGGATGATGATCTTTTCTTTTACACATAACTAAAAAAATGTTGCAGCACAGAGGCTATTCAGCTCATTGAGTCTAAGCTAAGTGTGGGAAAAATACAGAAAATCAGCTGTCAGTTCTAATCTTGTCTTCCAGCCCCGGCCAATAGTCTTGAAGATTGCAGCACTTCAGTTTTTTTTAAATGAATTGAGGTTTTCTGTGCAGTGAATTCCAGACTTTGCCACCCTCTCTGTGGAAACGATTTTCTTCATGTCCACTCTAATCCTTTTATCAATCACCTCTAAATTGGTGCGTTCCTAGTAATTGACCTCTCTAAGGGAAACAGGTCTTCCTTGTCTTCCTCTATCTTAAGCCCATTATTATTTAGTACACCTCCACTGTGTCACCCTATTGTAAACCTTCAACCATCCCAACGTAAAATTAATCTACTTTAATTTTAACACCTCTCACCAATACCATTTTGTTTTAAACAGTTAAACAATTTCTCTGAGATTTTGTTTCAGGCCCTTGATCATTTTAAATTGTTTCCCTGCTTTTCAGGTCGCACTAACCATTTTGTCAAGGAAATACACCTGTCTGAGAGGCGTTCTTCAGTGAATTTTTCACCATGCGTTCCTTCACATTAGTTAATTCAGACTTAATCAAGCTCAGTCATTGGATACTCTTGCTGCAGTTTAGGATGCAATTAGTCCTGTATTGTAGCTACACCAGGTTGACTGACTCCTCATTTTTAGATATGCCTGGAGCTTCTCCTAACATGTCCCTCCGAAACTATTCTTTGAATATTCTTCATGCCTGTCTAAAGGAGCTCTAATTACATATGCAAGTTTAATTAATTGGGAAAATTACACTGTCTCTCTTATTTGCCTGTCTAATTTTTTTTACTCATTCACAGGATGTGGACTTCATCATCTAGGCCAGGATTTACTGTCCATCCCTAATTGCCCAAGGGCTGTTGAGTGTCAACCACACTGTTCTGGGTATGGAGTCACATCTAGGCCAAATGACATAAGAGCGGCATTTTCCATCCCTAAAGGATGTTAGTGAACCAGATGGTTCTGACAAAGAAACTGTGAACATTTCTGCCGCACTGCAATTGAGAAGGATTAGTTAATTATATTAATAACACTGGAGAATGGTGAATCCATGCCACGACTACCCTTGAAGCTCATGGCCTAGATTTTCTGCTTGTCAGAAAGTTGTTATTGCAGCATAAATGATTGTTGCATGTGGGGACCCTATGGAACCCCCATTATGGTACACATCAAAGAAGTTACCTGGGAAACTGATGATTCATCTGGGCAATTCCTCTACAACCAGAACCCTCAAAGTCTCCATTTAAATCAGGTTTCAGAGGGTTCTAATGAAAGTAGTTACTCAGGAAAACTTAACAATCAAGTCTCTGAGTGACTATTAACTGACTCCATACTTGCCTCACACACTCACAAATACAGCTCTACAGACGACTTAACATCCCAGATGCAGACATGACACACTCCCAGGGCACAACAAACACCTTCCCACACAAGGGACCTGTCTCCTACCCCCACAACCTGCCACTATGGACCTGACCCTGTGGCCTACCACCACCACCTGACTCAACCCCCATCTGCTGATCATATCACTTTTACTTACCTAGTCTTTGCAATCATCAACAGAAATTAATAACATCAATATCACCTTCAATCTCGTCCTACCGCTCCAAGCCTGAATTTCACAGGTTCTGATCTGCTTCACATGATTTCACCACCAGGGGAATGGTGCTGTGCCATCTGTGGAATGTTTGTCCCCTTCTATATGCTATTTGAAGTAGCATGCCCATGTCCGACCCATATTCTGTGATAATCTTACTCAGTCTAAATTCTTAGCAAAAGTAAGATCATTGTCTTCATCTTATGTCCCTCAGGTGTTCTAACATAGGATCTCTGTTGACCTGCTGCTCTGGGATTGTGCTTTCTGACTTCCTGGCTTAACAAAGCGTTCTGACTTGGCGTTACTTTTGACAGAATTATCATCTTGTGTTTAGAGCTGTACTACCTTTGCTGTATTTTGATCGTGTTTCTCTGTTTGTTTTATGTTTTCATGATCTTGAGAGGTTCTATTTGGCCTGACATAGTGTTTTAAAGCTGATACATCTGTTTTTCTTTAAAATGAGCTCCCTATTAGCAATTCAGCAGGCAAGTGCCCACTATTCAATTACTAATTGCTTGTTGTATTTGAATACTAACCTTCTGTGATTCATCTAGATCTATCTGCATCTCAGTTCTGGAACGTCTCACTGTTTAGATATGCTTGATATGCTTAAGATAACTAAATTTTCATCTGACATGTTATATTTACACACTTTTAAAAAAATCTTTACTGCAAGTGATTAGAAAGAGAGGAGCCAGTTCTATTCACCCCATTTGTTTGAATCATCGCAACATCCTACTAGATGAAGTGATTATATTAAAAGGGTTTCTATTGATTCTCCCAAATACTGAGATCGCTGAACTTTATCTGTTTATAACTAAATTTGTTTTGGAGCTGTAATACACATTGAATATCTGCGCTTCCTACTCCTTCCTGAGATTATCATGAAGATTCTCCCTTTTCAACCTCACCCTCACCTGAGGTAAGGTGACCCTCTGGTTTAAGTCCTCATCAACTGTCGTGGAACTATGGTGAATCTCACACTTCCTTCCATGTAATCCTGAAACAGTTAATTTTCTGTGACCTGTGGACTCCAATTTTAACTGTCAATCTGGCTCTAGAGTGTTGTACATGAATCTGAAAGAATTAATACTTGAGGACTATAAGTACCATCTATTGTGATGATGCCATTGGGCACTTTGGCAGAGTAAAGAAGGAACTGATAGGAGAAAGACCTGAGGCTTGTGTGCTTCTAATAGTCTCCATAGTCATGCATATCTCATTCATTTTAATCTGTAAATAATTGAGGTAATGTAGTAAACTTCATATTCTTTACTCAGTAAGACTCTTCTGGTTAAACCGGAAGGGAGGCTATCCACCAAGTTAGATCATACAGAGCTTTGTGGAACCCACACATAACATAAAGGGTATTTTTTCTCTTAAGCCAATACCACTGCCTGCACATTCAAACATTAGTCTTGTGTACATTTGTGCTGTGGATGTCCTTTGAGGTTTTTTTGGCTTCATACTGCGTTATTTAACATATGTAAATAATAGGTTACTAAATGTAGTTCTCTAGTGTGGCGACTAAGATCTCTCTCTACATGTTTCTTCTTGTCTCGCATTGTCTTTTGAGCTCCCTAACTAATTTTGGAGTTGCATTGAGTAACATTATTTGCATTTTTATTACATTGCACATTTCACAATTAACACAACTTTTGTCTAATGATTTTAGCTAAACAATGTTTTGTTCAATTTGTCTACATTTGTTAATGAAAATGAAAAATCTGAAATTATCCAGAAAATGCTTGGTGGACATTCATTTAGTAGGGAGTAAACAATAAGATAGAGCCCAAAGAGAGAGAAAGACAGTTGGACAGACAGACGTTAGCAACTCCTGGCAACCCCACCCACCTCCCTATTTTCTGCATATAAACTGAAATTTTCCCAGCCACCATCAGTTCTGAGGAAGGGTCACTGGACCCAAAACGTTAACTCTGTTTTCTCCTCCACAGATGCTGCCAGACCTGCTGAGCTTTTCCAGCAACTTTGTTTTTGTTCCTGATTTACAGCATCCACAGTTCTTTTAGTTTTTATAAGGGATTTAGGCAGATGATGAAAAGCTTAGTCAATGATGTAGATATGAAGGAACGTCTTAAAGGAAGAAAGAATGAGAATGGGAGAGAATTTCAGCAAGGATTTCCAAAACTGTTCAAATGTTAAAGCTATTTGCAGCAGGAATATCATTTCATTCTACAAGAAAGATCAGCGGAGTCAGCGTGGTTTAGGGAAGGAATTTCAGAGTTAATAGGATGAATTTCCATATCTTTTCCTTTTCTCTGTTCTTGTTGTGCTTATTATAATATAATATTAAAATAAACACAGTAAATTTATAATAAATAAAATAAAAATTATAATATAAGGCTCATAGCATTGCCAACTCCTAGTATTATTAAACCGCATGCTTGTGAAATAATAGTGTCTGAGCGTACTACTTAATTGTGTGCCAAACAGTATAAGCAGCAAGTGATAGACATGATAGAAAACCCACAACCAATGAATTAGTTCTAAGCTCTACAGTCATGCCACATCCAGTCATGGATGGTGGGATAATTAAACAACTCGCTAGCAGAGGAGGCTCCACAAGCATTTTTTTTCTCATTTGTGCGATGTGGGCATTGCTGGCTGACCAGCGTTTATTGCCCGTCCCTAGTTGCCCTTGAGATGGTGGTGGTGAGCTGCCTTCTTGAACCACTGCAGTCCACCTGCTGTAGTTTGACCCACAATGCCCTCTGGGAGGGAATTTCACAATTTTGACCTAGTGATAGCGAAGAGACAGCGATGAATGGTGAATTTCTGCAGTGCATCTTGTAGATTGTACACACTGCTGCGACTGAGCTTTATTGGTGGCGGGAGTGAATTTTTGTGGATGTGGTGCCAATCAAGTGGCTGCCTAGTCCTGGTTGGTGTCAAGCTTCTTGAATGTTGATGGAGCTGCAGCATCTAGGCAAATGCATGATATTCCATCGCACTCCTGACTTGTGCCTTGTAGATGGTGGACAGGCTTTGGGGAGTCATGAAGTGAGTTACATAATCTCTGACCTGCTCTTTTAGCCACTGTTTTGTGGCAACTCCAGTTGAGTTTCTGGTCAATGGTAACTCCCAGAATATTGGTAGTGCCGGATTCAGTAATGGTAACACCATTGAATGTCAAGGGGTGGTAGTTAGACTGTCTCTTATGGTCATAGCCTAGCATTTGTGTGGCACGAATGTTACTTGCCACTTGTCAGCTGAAGCTTGGGTATTCTCCAGATCTTGAACACGGACTACTTCAGTATCTGTGGCATTGTGAATGGTGCTGAATGTCATGCAATCATTGGCAAACATCCCCACTTCCACCCTTATGACGGAGGGAAGGTCATTGATAAATCAGCTGAAAATGGTTGGACCAAGGACACTACCCTGAGGAACTACAGCAGAGATGCCCTGGAGCTGAGATGACTGATCTCCAACAACCACGACCATCTTCCTAGTGCTAAGTATGACACCAACAGTGGAGAACTTTGCCCCTGATACCCATTGATTCCAGTTTTGCCAGGGCTCCTTGATGTCATGCTCGGTCGAATGCAGTCTTGATGTCAAGGGTTGTCACTGTCACGTCACCTCTGGAATTCAGCTCTTTTGTCCATATTTGAACCAAGGCTGTAATGAGGTTAGGAGCTGAGTGGCCCTAGCTGAACCCAAACGGGGTGCCACTGAGCAAATTATTTCTGAGCAGAGCTCCTGCTTGATAGCACTGTTGATGACACTTTCCATCAATTTACTGATGATCAAGAGAAAACTGATGAGGTGGTAATTGGCCGGCTTGGATTTGTCCTGCCCAGGTACGTCCTGTACATAAAAAGAAATGTTCCACATTGTCGGATAGATACCAGTGTTGTAACTGTACAGGAACAGCTTGGCTAGGGGAGTGGCAAGTTCTGGAGCACAAGTCTTCATTACTATTGCTGGAATGTTGTCAGGACCCGTAGCTTTTGCAGGATCCAGTATCTCCACCCTTTTTTTGATATCATGTGGAGTGAATTGAATTGGCTGAAGACTGGTATCTGTGATGCTGGGACCATTGGAGGAGGCCACGATGGATCATCCACTTGTCTTTCTGGCTAAAGATTGGTACGAATGCTTCAGCCTTACCTTTTGCACTGATGTGCTGGGCTCTTCAATCATTGAGGTTGGGGATATTTGTGAGCCTCCTCTTCCAGTGAGTTGTTTAATTGTCCACCACATTCACGACTGGATGTGGCAGGACTGTAGAGCTGAGATCTGATTGTTAGTTGTGGGATCGCTTAGCTCAGTCTAGCTGCTTATATTATTTGGCATGCAAGTAAATTTGTTTAGTAGTTTCACCAGGTTGATACCTCATTTTCAGGTATGCCTGGCATGCTATCCTGCGCTTTCCATTGAACCAGGGTTGATCCCCTGGCTTGATGGTAACACTTGAGTGGGTGATATGCCAGACCTTGAGGTTATAGATTTGTGCTGGAGTACAATTCTGTTGCTGTTGATAGTCCATAGTGCCTCATGGATGCCCAGAATATTTGTGTTGTTAGATCTGTTCAAAGTTTGTCCCATTTTAGCACAGTGATAGTGCCACACATATGATGGAGGTTATTCTCAATGTGAAGGTGGGACATCGTCTCCACAAGAATTGTACGGTGGTCACTCATACCAAATACATTCATGGACTAATGCATCTGCAGCTGGCAGATTGGTAAGGATGAGGTTAAGTATGTTTTTCCCTTTTGTTGGTTCTCTCACCACTTGCCACAGACCCAGTCAAGAAGCTATTTCCTTTAGGACCGGACCAGCTCAATCAGTAGTGCTGCTGCCGAGCCACTCTGGATGGTGGTCATTGAAATCCCCCACCCAGAGTACGTTACCACTCTCAGTATTTCCTCCAAGTGTTATTCAACATGAAAGAGTACCGATTCATCAGCCGAGGGGGAGGACTGTATGTGGTAATCAGCAGGAAGTTTGCTTGGCCATGTTTAACCTGAAGCCATGAGACTTCATGGGGTCCAGAGTAAATGCTGAGAACTCCCAGGGCAATTCTCTCCTGACCGTGTATATCACCATGCTGCCATCTCTGCTGAGTTTATCCCGCTGATGGGACAGGATATAGCCAGAGATAGTGATGGTGGCGTCTGGGACGTAGTCATTCTCATGGAATCATTCCTTACAGACAATGTCAGACTGTTGCTTGACTAATCTGTGAGACAGATATTTCAATTTTGGCACTAATACCCAGATATTAGTAAGGGGAGCTTTGCAGGGTCGACAGAGCTATTTCTGCCGTTGTCTTTTCCTGTCCCTAGATCCATGCTCAATAATAGAAGAGCCCAACACATCAATGGGGAAGTTAAGATTGAAGCACTTGCAACAATCTTCAGCAAAAGTGTTGAATGGATGATCGATTTTGATCTCCTCCAGAGGTCCCAGTATTACAGATGCCAGTGTTCTGCCAATTAAATTCACTCCACATGGTATCAAGAAAAAAATTGGTGTCATTAGATTGTACAAAAGCTACAGGCCCTGACAACATTCCAGCAGTAATACTGAAGATTTGTGCTCCAGAACTTGCTGCTTCACTAGCTAAGCTGTTCCGGCACAGTTACAACACTGGCATTTACCCAGCAACGTGGAAAATTGCTCATGTATGTCCTGTACATTAAAAGCAGGACAAATTCAATCAGGCCAATTACAGCCTCAGCAGTTTGCTCTTGATCATCCGTAAAGTGATGGAATTAACAGTGCTACCGAGCAGCTCTCGCTCAGCAGTAACCAGCTTGGTGATGGCCATTTTGGGTTCCACCAGGGCCATTCTGATTCTGACCTCTTTATAGCCTTGGTTCAAACATTGGCAAAAGAGCTGAATTCCAGAGGTGAGGTGAGAGTGACAGCATGGCAGCATTGAAGGAGTGTGGCAGTGAGGATCTCTATCAAAACTAAGGTCATGGGGAGCTGGAGATGTGGGGGAATCTCTCATTACTTAGAGTTGAACCTGGCACATAGGAAGGTGGATGCTGGAGATCAATAATCTCAGTTCCATGACATCTCTGCAGGAGTTCCTCAGGATAGTGTCCTAGACCCAACCATCTTCAGCTGCTTCATCAATGACCTTCCCTCCATCATAAAGGTTTTTGCCAATGATTGTGCAATGTTCAGCACTTCCTCAGGTACTGAAGCAGTCCATGCTCAAATGCAGCCAAACCTGGACAATATCTTATTAGAGACTGCCCTTTGATATTTAATGACATTTTTGTCGCTGAATCCCTAACTATTGACATCCTGGGTTACCATTAGCCAGAAGTTGAACTGACTAACCATGTTAATACAGCGGCTACAACAGCAAGTCAGAGGCTATGAATATTACAGCAGGTAACACACCTCATGCCTCCCCAAAGGCTTTCCACCATCTACAAGACACAAGTCAGGAATGTGATGGAACACTCCCCACTTGCCTGGATGGATGCAGCTCCAGCAACACTCAAGAAACTTTACACCATCCAGGACAAAGCAGCCTGATTGATAGGCAATGTATCCACAAATGTTCACTCCCTCCACCACCAATGCTCAGTCGAAGCAGTGCGTATGATCTACAAGATGCACTGCAGAAATTCACCAAAATTGCTTAGTCAACACCTTCCAAACCCTCATGCACTACCATCTAGGAGGATAAAGGCAACAGATACATGGAACATCACCATCTGCAAGTACCTCTCCAAGCCACTCATCATCCTGACTTAGAAATATATCATCATTCCTTCAATAGTTGAGTTAAAGCCCTGGAATTCCCTCCCTAATGGCATTGTGGGTTGGCCTATTGCATAGTGACTGCAATGATTCAAGAAAACAGCTCACCGTCACTTTCAAGGACAAATTGGGACAGGCAATAAATGTTGGCCAGCCAATAATATCCATGTCATGTACGTGAATGGAAGGGTGGGTGGAAATTCTTGCATATATTGCAGGGTTAAATCCCAGAATTCTGAGGGATCCTGCTCCCAGAGCAAAATGTCACAAACATCCAACAGAGCAAAATCTTTTTTGGAAGAACATCAGGACCAGTTCATCATTAATTTATCTAACAATCAATCTCAGAAGCTGAGATCTTTTCTCTTTGGAAATTTGTCAACTGATCAACAATAGAGTTCTGAAGAATATATGGAAATGGGTAAATGGTATTTTGTGACTAAATTGTTATGGAATGCAAAAATGAACAGATAGCCTGACTTTTTTGAAAGTTGTAAAACTCACCATCCATCATTTCTGCCATATCGATTGAAATGGATTAGTTTGTTGGAAGAAACTTGCACAACCAAGTCAGCCTGGCTTGTCTGAAGTTTTGCAAAACGAGATGCAATTTTTTCTCCTCCTGAATGTCAAGCACTCTGCCTGCCCTCCAGAGTTCAGTCAATAAAAAGACATCTTGAATTTCTCAGAAAGTTTCTGTTTATATGTTGGTGTGATCATGGCATTTATAACACTTTCTGCAAAACTCCCCAATTTGGTAGCTTTTAGTAAATGTATAACTGGAAATTCCACTTCCAGGAAACATTTTTCAGATGATGATTTGAATAGAGCACAGATGTGTTTGAGTACAAAACAAACAAAAACATCTACATGACCTCGATCACAGCTAATAGTCATAGTAGTCCATCCATATCTCCAAAGCAGCCTCCAAAGAAATCATGAGTGTCTTGGATCACAGCATGTATCCAAGCAGCTCTTTTCAGATTCGGGTAACTATAATTAAGAGAAGGCTCGACCACAGCAATTTGCTTAAATATGAACGTTTATTAAGTAATAATAATGATTATAGTGATAATAATAAATGGAAGAGAAAAGGAAAGAGAACAAGTCTCATACCCTCCTGCCCATTAGGGCCCCCTCGACTGACGGCTGGTCTGGAGGCTGAGGTTGTTCTTAGCACCATTCATGATTCCGAGCCAAAGAGAAGTCCTCCGTTTTGGAACGACAATCTCTCTCTCCTATACAGTGTGACAAACAACCAGAACAAAGAAGGCAGATACAGAAAACAAAACATAGCTACAGAAAAACAAGTTACAGGTGCTGTCTTTGGCCCATTAAGGAATAAGACTCATCCAAGGTTATGCATCTTGTTGAATATCATCAACAATTTTAGGCATTCAGCCCACCCTATACAATCTATCTTCTCATGCAGCTGTCGAATATCATTATTAACTTGTAGCCCTTTGGCCCATCCTATACAATGAGTCATTTTAGAAATCTGTCAAATTCTTTTGAACTGGTAATTTGTACACAGTGTATAATAATGCTTGTTGATATTATCATAAAGGACATTGTGTGCTACAAAAGTTGTGACATATAATTCCATCTGAGAGTGAAGAGAACAAGACGCTTCAATAAAATATTGGAGTACTGGGTATAGTTGTGGGCACCACATATAGAAAGGATGGCAACGCATTGGGACGTGCGCAAAAGCAATCTACAAGAATTGTTCCAGGGATGATGAATTTCAATCGTAAGGATAGATTGAAGAAGTTGGAGCTGTTTCCATGAAGAGAAGAAGGTTAAGAAGAGATCTGATCAATGTAAAAACTGAAACAACTGTGAATGCTGTAAATCAAAGACAAAAATAGAAATCAGGTCTGGCAGCATCTTTGGAGAGAAATCAGAGTTAACATTTCGGGTTGAGTGAGAAAGTTCTGAGGAAGAGTCACTCGACCTGAAATGTGAACTCTGATTTCTCTCCACAGATGCTGCCAGACCGGCTGAGTTTTTCCAGCAATTTCTAGTTTTGATCTGATAGAGGTTTTCAGAATCATGAGCCAGCTGGATAATATTGGTAGGGAGAAACTGTTCCGACTTGTAAAAGAAATAAGTACAAGAAGACATAGATTTAAAATGACTTGCACAAAGAAGCAAATGTGATGGGAGAAAAAAACTTTTTCACTCAGCTAGGAGTTAGGGTATGGAATGCTTTGCCTGGAATTGTGGTGGAGGCAGGCTCAATTGAGACAATCAAGAAGGTGTTGGATGATTATTGGTAAAAAATAATGTGCATGGGCAAGGGAAAACACAGGAGTTTGGCACTTGGTAATATTGCTTATTTGAAGACGTGGCGTAGGCTCAATAGGCTGAATGGCCTCCTACACCATAAGAGTTTATGATTCTGTGACCCAACAGATTTCAGTGAGATCCACACAATAGGTTTAGTTGCAGAGCCAGAAGCACAAATGCCACTGTTGCCCTAATAGGCACCATCCACCCAAATGCCTTTATTTCCAGTTAATACGGTATGGCTTTCGGAAAGTCCATTGGATCCAGATGGCATAGTGGGAACAACAAAGCTCCATGTCACAGCTATGCAACAAGCCAAGACAAAATCAAGGTCATTCAGGGGTCAGGAAATCCTTGAATCTGTATTTGATAGATATAGAAACTGAAGTTGATGTAATTGAATACATTTTTACAAATCAAGGAAAACAGCACATGGGAGTTGATAGCAATGGGGCTTAAGGTATTGTTATGGACCAGACCAGAATTCAAAATTTTAAGAAGGTAGCCTAGACCCTAGCTCTTTCCTATTTTTAAAGGCAAATGTGAAGTGCCATGTTCCAGATGCAATGCAAGGGAGTCCATATAGTGGTTTGGTATTAGCAGTGACATTGAAATCTTTGACTGCAAGGCATGTCGAGAGCATAAGCCAAGTAAGCACGTAAAACAACTTATACCACATGATACTGCCCATCCTTTGTTTTAGAATGAACTAGTCTGAATTGGTTTGGGTAGATTAAAAGCTCTCTGAGCCTGTATTGTGTGTGTAAGCAATGGTACCACATATCATATTTGCACTCCTGCGTCTGTCAAACAATGTGAAGAAACCTCAACCAGTGTAGCATTGGCATTTATGCTTTTTTTTGAGGGAATAATAGCCATGGATAACACCAAGTAACAAAGCAAAATAAATGTCACTCAGCACTTGGGTAATTAATGCTTTGGCACTTCTTCTCCATTTCTTCTAAGGATATCATTCTAAAGGTATTCAAATTTTAATTTAATCCAATACATTTCACAAGAGAAAGTAGCTCTAGGTCTGGTCATTAAGCCCAATATTGTAAGGAACTAATCACACACTGATTGCATCTGACACTTTCGAATGTGATGCACTTTGAAATTAAATGCAAAGTGCCAACACACAGTGGTCTAGATTTTGCATTAAGAATAATGATGAAGCTAGCTGTACTCATTGTTATTAAGGATTAAGTCAGAGAAAAGCACTGACACCTGCACACAGCGGTTACAGATAGAACACAGAAATTTGGTTTCTAAAATTCCCTGCTGTTCCAGTTGTTTGTTATCGCACAAAGGAGTCATCAGCAAGATATTATGTTAAACATATGCCCAATCCATTTAGGTTTCACAATTTTAGTAATGAGTCTTGCAATGCTTAAATATTGATTCCTGATAAGATGAATATCAAATAGATTTTACATTAGTGTTAAGTTAATATGTTTACATTCTAAGAAATCATGCTCAAAAAACATATTCTAAGTGTATGGGGGTAAACTACCCATTATAGTTGGTTTGGACCAATAATAATGATAAACGTTTTTTAAAACTTGAAATGGAAGGAAGTTATAGTCAAAGTAACCCTCTTATTTTTTCCAATACGAAGGGTAGCAAATTTCAGATCCTTTGAACCATTCGTATAATTCAATTCAATGGTGCACTCCATTTTTATTTAAAGGCCAGGAGTCATTTGATATGGAATCACGGAGTCTGACAGCATGGAAACAGGCCCTTCAACTCAACTAAACCATGCTGACCTAGATTACTGAGGCTGGAAGGTTTGAGTTGTAAGGAGAGGCTAGATAAGTTGGGACTTGTTTCCTTGGAGTTTAGGAGTAAGAATGGGATATGAGTGGAGTGGAAAATGCTAGAAGATAGAGAAGAAAGAAAGGCTCAATGAGGATGGGGAAAGGAAAGTCTGCAAAGGTGGAGGACGGTGAAGGAAAAGAAAGGCAACTGGTGGCTGGGGATTGGATTGGAGTGAAAATAGTTTTAAATCTGTCAAGGAATACTGAGCTAACTCAGATCAGGAAAGTTTTGATTATTAGGCTAATTAATTCCTTACAAATGAATGTGGGATCTCTTGCTTAAGGCTACATGTTTCAGGATATGCCAAATAATGGAAAATGTAATGGATGCAATTGTAATGAACAATCTGAGATTGAGCCTGATTAAAGCCTTCCATCTTGAGCAAGTGAGATGGAAACACATTAGCTGTCTTTATAACACATTAGCATATCACCAGCCTGTAGAAAGTTAAGGTGGTGGGCTGGGTTTATGTTTTGAAGTGTGTAATTTTGAGGAAAAAAATCTTTTGTTACTAGCTTCTGTTAGATGTCTTGTGCCAATTTAAATATTTTTGTGTCTAAGAAATTAATGTGCCCCTTGCCTGTTGTGACTTTAAAGGAAGGCTGAAAATTGATGGATATTTATGAATTCTTCTAATTCTGCTTCTGCGAGTTCAATGTCAACAGAAATATTGAAGGTAATGTTACTGTATGACTGCATCACCTAATTGGGACAATAGTGAAAAACAAATTGTAGCCCTTAAGAAAATCTCAAGAACAGCACTTGAAAAAATAGTATTTTGTGCATTTGTTGATGACATCAGGTCTATCCCTTCACCACCTGTCTGAATCTCAACAGCTTCTGTATTGCTAAATTTCCTTGCAGTCAACTAATCTAAGATGCTTTTTTTCTCAGTTAAAATTGGGAAGACCCATTATCTTTCACTGTTATGCTGTCATATCTACCAATCTCCACAGCAATTGTTCGAAGTTAATAATCTTGGTATCCTATTTAAAACAAATTAAATCTTTGACCCTTTTATTACATTTCATTATCAATACTAGCAACTTTCACTTTGACATCAGACTTCCGTTACTCCAGTCCAACTCACACTGAAATCCTAAACAATGTCTTTTTCAACTTCAAATGTAACTGCTACAATTTTTACCTCAGCAGGTTCCATCATTCATTCAAAATGCTGCTCCTTTTTCATAAGATCTCACATCAGGTTCCATTCAACCATCATGCCTCCAGACCCCAAATACCACGAGGGAAGTGTGGGATCATGCATTTTGTTTGAAGAATCAAACAGCAAAGTAGTATTTAAATGAAGAGAGACTTCTAAGAAGAGCAACACGGAGGATTTCGATGTGCTTGTGAATGAAAACAAAAAGCTAATATGTCGGAGTAGCAAGTAATTAAGAAGGCCAATGGAATTTTGACCTTTATTGCTAGGGAATTTGAGTTTTAAAATAGGGAAGTCTTGATACAACTTTATAGGTGTTAGTGAGGCTGCACCTGGAATATTGTGTACAGTTTTGGTCCCCATATTTATAAAAGGATACAGTAACATTGGATGCCATTCAAAAGATATTCATTAGGCCAATTCCTGGAATAAATGAGTAGAATTAACAGTTAAGCAAGTTAGGCCTTTATTCATTAGAGCTCAGAAAAATGAGGGATGATATAATTGAAACACACAAGATTCTGAGGGGGCTTGACAGAGTAAATGTTAAGATGTTTCCACTAGTGGGGGAATTTTAAACAAGATGATATTGTTATACGATAAGGGGACACTCATTTAAAGCTGAGGTATGAAAGAATTTCTTCACCCAGAGGGTAATGAATATCTGTTATTCCCTACCTCAGAGAGGGATACCTCAGGTGGATATTGGAGAGTTGATGGTTATGCTGAGCTAGCAAGAAAGAGGAGTTTGGGCAGATTGGCCATGATGTTACAGAATGGCAGAGCAAACTTGAGGGGCTGAATATCCTACTCCTGTTCCTATTTCTTACATTAACTTTAAAATTTACATCCATATCTTTAAATCTCTTCCCGATGATGGTGAGAGGCTGTTTATAATACATCAAATGATCCTTCTTTAAGGGCCACTTAGTAGGACTGAAATGAAGAGAAAATAGCTTTTTATGAAGTCATATTAACACCTCCATTTCTCAGTGAATTGCAATTGCCAGCATGCTGAGTGCAGATTGTCGAACATATAACATAACAATTCAATTCACAGCACTAGAATATGAACTAAGACCCCACTGACTGTTAATGGGAAATAAGTCACATCTGAAGGGCAAAAGAAAATGCAAGGAGGCCCTGTTGCAATGCAACAATGCCTACTAAGCACAACAAGGACAATTGAAGATGACAGCTGCCAATTCACGATCCTTCCGATTAAAGGACCCATTTGAGGTTAAAACAGAAAAGTAACAACAATTAGGAAATTTAGGTAAATTGTTTGTTATGAGTACTTTACATGATTAAATTGATCAGAGCCACACAGAATTAGGAAAGCTACTGACACATTTCAAGGGACACTACATCACACTTACCTTTGACAGTACAGAAGTTATGTTCAATGTTAACTTGAAGAGAATTGAAAACAGCAGAACAGTTTGAGTCAATTCACACATCCTGCATTTTCACTTTAAGAAAGAACAGGTTGAAGATGCGACTGCAGTTCCCATGCTGGGAGTGTTGGATGAATCACTTAAACCTGAAGTTTACAGCAAGATTTTTAAAAATCATGAACAATGAACTGATTACTTTTAAACAAACTCATTGCCAAATCAGCAGGACATTTAAGTAAAAAACATTAATGGCTTGTACTGAGCTGCATTGACATCACCTGGAATGATCTACTACTGGTTTCAGAATTTCATATCGGCACAAATGTCTTATTACTGCACAGAACATTGGTCTCAACACTTTATTTTCCTGGCTTTTTTGAAATATCTTAAGCATGTATCTGTCTGATATACTTCTCAGTTTCATCAGTAATAAATATCTTGTGACATCAGACAATCTAGTCATGAATGTGTTTCTTTTTTATATTGGGAAGTTGCTGAAGAGTTGCAGTAGATGTCTGTAACTATTATTCCTTACTTTACAAAATTTGCACTATGTGGCACAGTTTAAGATTTGAGAAATATGACTTTGATAATGCATATTTAGGCAATAGCTTTTCTTTTATTGTTTGGCCAGGAAAAATGTGCCTGAAAATGTGTTTGAAATACTCTTAAAAATTCATTTTTGGGATGTATTGTTGGCAAGGCGAATATTTATTTTCCAACCCATATTTCTATTGAGCAGATCGTGCTGATTTGTCGCCTTGAACTGCTACAGTTCATTTTAGCATGCAATACCCACAGTACTTACAGGAAGTGAGTTCCAGGACTTTGACCCAACGACAACGATATGGTTATCAGTTAGGATACCTTCCACATGACACTGTTCTCTTGGATCTGTTGCCTTCGTTCTTTTTGGGGGAAGATTTGAAAAGTTCTGTCCAGGAGGCTTGATATTTGATATGGCACATCTCATAGATAGTACACACTGCTGTTATTGTACAGTGGTGGAGGGGGCAATAAAGGTCAGAGTTGGGAATGGAATGCTAATCAAATAGATGGTGTTGTATTTCTTGATAATTGGTTGTAATACACTTATAAAAGCAATTGGAGAGAATTCCATCACACATTTTTCTACTTTTTCAGTGGTGGATAGACTTTGGGAAGACAAGGTGTGATTTGCTTGCGGGAGAATTCTTAGCTTCTGATCTAGTTTTGTAATCATTCAATTTATATGTCTGGTCCAGTTTAGTTTCTGATCAATGGTGACTGCCAGGATGTTGTTTGTGGAGAATTTAACAATGGTATTAACATTTGAATATCATGGAGAGATGGTAAGATTCTCTGTTGTAGAATACAATCATTGCCAGGTATAAATATTACTCTCCATGTTTCAATACAAACCTGAATGCCCCCCTATTGCATGCAGTGATGAGCTTCATCACTATCTGAGGAATTGAAAAAGCTGCTAAAACTTGTACAATATTTGATGAACACCCGACTTCTGACCTTATGGTGGAGGCAAGATCGTTGATGAAACACTGAAGATGGTTGGGTCTATCCTGAAACACTCCTACAGTGATATCTATCAATAGATGAATGTCCTCAACAACCACATTATCTTCCCCTGGATAATTATTCCAACCAATGGAGCATTTTTCCCTTAATTCATATTGATTTCAATTTTGCCAGGCCTCCTTACACCACATTTTGTCGATGCTGCCTTGATATAGAGGACAGTCATGCTGATCTCCACTCTTGAGTTCAGCTCTTATGTTTGAACCAGGCTCCAAAGGGGTCTGGAGGGTGTGGCCTTGTTGGAACATGAAATGAGCATTGGTGAGCTGGTCATTACTGTGTAAGTGTGACTTGATAGCACTGTTAAATGATCTGTTCCATCACTTTGCAGTCAACAGGAGACTGATGGGTCGGTAATTGGCTGAATTGGATTCTTCCTGTTTGTTTTGTTGACAGGACACACCTGGGAAATTTTCCACATTTGGGTAACTTACAGTTTTGTAATTATACTGGAACGGTTTGACGAAGATCATGACTAGTTTGGGAACACAAGTCTTCAGTATTACTATTGTTATCAAGGTGCATATTCCTTTTGTTATCCAATGCCTTCATTCACTTCTTGATATTGCAATGGAATGAATCAATTTTGTTGAAGATCAGATCTGCATTCCGATATCAGGAGGAAGCTGAGATGAGCCATTAACTTAGTTCATCTGACTGAAGATGATTGCAAATGCTTTAGCTTATCTTTTCCACTGATCTGAGCTCCCTCATCATTGACAATGAGAATATTTGTGCAACTTTCTCTTTCTGCTTGTTCTTTAATTGTCTACCATTTACAACTGGATGTGGCAAAATGGAAGAGGTTTTGATCTGATCCTTGGTTGTGTGATTGCTTTGCTCTACATATCACATTTTGCTTTTCTTCTGCATGCAAGTAGCCCCATGCTGCACTTCCATTAGTTGGACATCTAATTTTTATATATATCTGGTGCTGCTCTTGGTATGTCCTTATATGATCTTTCTGAAGCAAAGTTGATCTCCTCCCCTCACTGTTTGATGGTAAAGTGGAATAATCAGAAAAGTACCAAGTCATGAAGTCACAGATTGTGGATGAATCCAATTAAGTCTAGAGGACTGCCCTCTCATTAGAGAGAGATGACTTGTGGTGGGTTTAAGCTAAGGGAGGGTCACCACCAGGTCAGGGTTGAGAAGGGAGGACCTTCATGGTAACCCTAGCCATTGTAGGAAATGAACTTCTGCTGTTGGCATCACTCTGCATCACAAACCAGCCATACAGCCAACTGAATTAATCTTGATAATGAACATTGAAGTCCCCCACCCAGTGCATATTCCATACCCTTGTCAGCCTTGGTACTTCCTGCAAGTCATGTGCAACATGGAGAAGGGCGAATTGATCAGTTGTTGGAGAGTTAAAGGTGGTGATTGGTATGAAAAATTCATTGCCTATTTCTGACCCAATAGTGAGACTTCACATGGTAAGTAGTAATGTTGAGGACACCACAGGTGACTTCCATCCACCAATGCTGGGTAAGTTCTGCTGGTGATATAAAATATATTAACGATAATGATGATGTTATTGGGGATATTAGTCTTATTCATTGCTTGTTGCTTTGATATAGCAAAATACTTTTGATTTTGATTATTAAAAATTCTACACTTGATTTTAAAACTTCTTTCAAGGAATTAGGTCTCTGCAGACAGAGTATTTTCAAGATTGAGAACAAAATAAATAAAATGCTGTAAATAATGGAATATTAAAAACTAAAAAAATTAAAAATTATTTCCTGAGAATTCAACAACATGAGCAGAATCTTACTAGGCCCTGAATGAAGTGGTCTATTACAAGAAATTGGGGAGAATTGCATGAAACGCTAAGCAAAGTTTTTCCCAATGTTGGGAACAAGTCATATTTTCCAACAAAGATATGGATGTAGAGGTGAGAAAGGTACTAACAAGGGATATTGTTCACTATCACCTACATTAAAACCCAATCTCACTTCATCTCTGCAGGTTCCTATCATACCACAGGATGGATAGAAACTAGATACTGGAAATTCCCAACTTTATGAAAGTCAGAGAGGTTATTGGATGACTCCAGCTCACTTCTTGTTCCTCCAGACCTTCACCTTGGACACCAGGCCCCAATGTTTCAGGGCCTGATCCAAGACAGCAGCCATTGCCTGCCACATCCATGAACAGCGCCAGCTGATGCCAGCCTTCCATGCCATTGTGGCATATCTCTGATCTGCTTAAAGTATGTTTCCGCATTGTTAAACTGCACCTTGGGGGACACTGACAACTAGCATTGTTATGCTACTGCGGGATAACCACACTGTTGGACAGGCTCCTAGATCATATATTGGACCAAGAAGCATCTTCAAATTGCTCACCTGCCTGCTTTGTGCTCATGCACATTGCACCTTTTCTTCCTTGTCTTTTTGCCTTTTGCTCCCCCTGTACACCCAGCCAGAACTTAAAGGCTCATAGTCCTGTTGCATCGCTTTGCTGTTGAGCACTGACATGAGCCAGGTTGTTAGCAGTCAGCGTTCAAGGGAGTGGATGTGTTGCTGTCAGCAACATTACTACATCAATCTGACATCTGCACCATGTGACAGCCATGTGGCAAACACTGCATGTTCTTCAAGCAAACGGCCACTTCTCAAAGGCTCAGAGGTCTAGTCCTCACTGATGTCCCAGGAAGGAACCATCAATCAGGAGTCCCAGCGCAATACACCAAGGGCAGCCTTGATATCGGTCTGACATACCGTCAGGTGTCCGGTTGGGGCAAGAGCAATCAGAATTCCATATCTCCACATTCCAGCGAGTGGGTAACATCAACACTGAGAGCTTACTGCAGTCTGTCCAAAAAATCACAGGAACATAATTGGGAAGCTTTACAGGCTTTAGTCAGGGGCCTGGTCATTCATCGTTAAGTTGCTGAAGGGGGTTAGGTCACTGTCAGCCTAATGAGTCTTTCTACTAACCATTAAGGTTTGGGGCAGCATGGTGGCTAAGTGGTTAACACTGCTGCCTCACAGTGCCAGGAACCCAGGTTTAATTCCACCCTGGGACGACTGTCTATGTGGAGTTTGCACATTCTCCCCGTGTCTGTGTGCGTTTCCTTTGGGTACCCAGTTTCCTCCCATGATCCAAACGTATGCAAGTTAGGTGGATTGGCTATGCTAAATTGCCCATAGTGTCTAGGGTGAGAAATGCAGGATTAGGGTAAGGGGTGGGTCTGGGTGGGATGCTCTTCGAAGGGTTGGTGTGCACTTGATGGGCCGAGTGGCCTGATGGCACACGGTAGGGTTTCTATGAACAGGTTCTCAGTGACCAGTGCTGTGGGAGAGACACTGGGGAATGTTGTGGTGGGATATGGGCCAAACGCAGGCAAGTGGGACTTGTTTAGTTTAGGAAAATTGGTCAGCATGGACAAGTCAGATCAAAAGGTCTGTTCCATGCTGTATGACTCTATGACAGGATGCAGAATGCTGAGGTGCAGAGGGGATTATAATAGTGAAGACAGGCAACTTATCCTCCCATGTCCTTTCCTCCCTCACCCCCCCATAGGTTAAGGGTCATGCAAGGGTAGGGATGTTGTCGTGTGTTGAAATGTTGGAGAATGCAAGATTTAGTGAGAAGGAAGAATTGAGGGAGATCAATATCAGTAGAAAAATGGTGCTGGGAAAATTGATGGTATCGAAGGTGGATAAATCCCCAGGGCCTGACAATTTACATCCCAGGTTATTTAAAGAAGTAGTTCGAGAAATAGTGGACGCATTGGTGGTTATTTTCCAGGATTCTGTAGACTCTGGAACAGGCCCCTAAAGATTAGAGGGTAGCTAATGTCACTCCTATATTCAAAAAAGGAGGTAGAGAGAAAACAGGGAATTATAGACCAGTAAGCCTAACATCAGTAGTGGGAAAAATTCTCGAATCCATTATCAAGCACTTTATGGCGGAGCATTTAGAAAGCTTCAGACAGAGTCAGCATAGATTTATGAAGGGGAAATTGTGATTGACAAATCTGCTGGAATTCTATGAAGATGTAACTAGTAGAGTTGACAAGGGTGAGCCAGTCGATGTGGTATATTTGGACTTTCAGAAAGCATTTGACAAAGTCCTGCATAAGAAATTATTGTACAAGATTAAAGCGCATGAGATTGGGGGAAGTGTATTGAGATGGGTGAAAGACTGTTTGGCAGAGAGGAAACAAAGAGTAGGAACTAACGTGTCCTTTTCAAATCGGCAGGCAGTAACTAGTGGGGTGCCACAGGGATCAGTGCCGGGACCCCAGCTATTCACAATATATATTAATGATTTGGGTGAGGGAACAAAATGTAACATCTCAAAGTTTACAGATGATACCAAGTTGGGTGGGGGGGGGGGTGGTGAACTGTGACGAGAATGCAGAGACCCTTCAGCATGATCTGGATAGGTTGGGTGAGTGGGCAATCAATGGCAGATACTGTATAATTAGAATAAATGTGAGGTTATTCACTTTGGAAGGAAAAACAGGAAGGCAGATTACTATCTGAATGGGACAGGGGAGTGTGCAGCAGGACCTGGGTGTCCTTGTGCAGCAATTGCTGAGGGTGAGCATGCAGGTGCAGCAGGCAGTAAAGAAGGTAAATAGTATGTTGGCCGTCATTGCGAGAGGTTCAGAGTACAGGAGCAGGGATGTGTTGTTGCAGTTGTACAGGGCCTTGGTGAGACCACACCTGGAATATTGTGTGCAGCTTTGGTATCCTTTTCTGAGGAAGGATGCTCTTGCTCTCAAGGGAGAGCAACGAAGGTTTACCAGGCTGATTCTGGGGATGGCAGGACTGACGTATGAGGAGATATTGAATGGTTGGGATTGTTTTCACTAGAGTTCAGATGAATGAGGGGGGATTTCATAAAGACTTATAAAATTCTAACAGGATTGGACAGGTAGATACAGGGAGGATGTTACTGATGGTGGCTGTGTCCAGAAACAGGGGTCACAGTCTGAGGATTCAGGGTAGACGAGGAAACATTTCTTCACCCAAAGAATGGTGAGCCTGTGGAATTCATTATCACAGGAAGTAGTTGATGCCAAAACATTGAATGTGTTCAAGAGGCGGCTAGATATAGCACTTGGGGCAAATGGGATCAAAGGTTATGGGGAGAAAGCAGGATTGGGCTATTGAGTTGGATGATCAGCCATGATCATGATGATTGGCAGAGCAGGCTGGAAGGGCCGAATGGCCTCCTCCTGCTCCTATCTTTTATGTTTCTATGATGAACTTTGACCTGTACTTCCTGAATTAGTGTTTATCCCTCCACTCTTTGCTCTGTAGCTTCATCTATTCTTACCTTCTAATTACAGAAGCACAGTACTTAGACTACTCTTATCAAGATGGATTTATCAAAAGTAACAGCTTGGAGAGGTCCTTGAAAACCATGAGCTGTGTTTAAGCGTGCAATTTATGGAATAGTAGAATTGAGAAACTGCTTGAAATATTGAGCAGTTTGACCAATCGCAATGCAGCTGTCCAAGTGTATTACCTCCTTATTAACTTTGCAACAGAATAATGGAAATTCCACACATTTATCTGTAATATCATACAGAATCAGAACATAAATTTTTCATACTAGCTACAGATAGTTTCTACAATGACTTTATCATTACTGAACATCAAGCCACACTTCTCAAATGAACTAATAATTATGACAGTAATCTTTTCAGGCTGAAAGTTTCAATGATAAAAATAACAAAAATCATCATTTTGTGAAGAAGGCACAGACAGATTATTCACATTAATTTCAGATTTTTTTTTAATGAGGGAAGCTACCAATGTTGTAATATAATGTCCGTTTAGAGTTCTGTTGTAATTGTTTGAAATAAAGTTAAACTAATCAATGATAATTCAGTTATCAGAAATAAAATAATAAAAGTAAAGAGCCATCCTTTTTAGAACTGACATAGATGAACTTCGTGAAAAAAGAACTTTCCATTTTAGGAATGTAATCTTTGAAAATATAATTGATTCCATCCATTCACATACACTTATCCAGTAGAATTAATGAGAAGGTGTGACTGATGAAATTTGTTATTTTAGAAAAAACATCATTTCCTGTACCATATGCTTTTATGTAACAAGTCCAGATCTTTTCAAAAGAAGGTCACTCAAATGTGCAAATGTCATATGGTTTAGAAAAACAAATCACTTTGCCATTTCACATAGAGCCATTTTGGCAACTGATGTACAATTGAGAGAGAAATTTGACATCATCAAAAAGAGGAACTAATCTGCAACTTTAGTAATTTAATAATGATTAAATAACAGTTGACAAGCAATTAGACAGATGGCACATTTTGTAGAGCCACTGGAAATGCAGTGTTGAGCAGTTGGCACAAGTTGATTCTATGCTAACATTCAAAAGGAAACTGGATACGTCAGTGTCAAAGGGGAAGAGAAAGAGAGAGGAAATAAGAGAGAGGGGTGAAGTAGGTACAAGGTTAAAGGGACAGTAAAAGAAAAGGAGGAAATAGGACTGTCACTGAAATTCATAGCTTCATGTCCATTTGAAAATTACTATTGAATCAGCTACAGCTATCCTTTACAATAGTGAATTCAAAACTAATAACACAAAATTTGTCTACATCCTTCTTCTTTGGTTAAGTAGGTTTCAGAACCTAACATCTGTATTCATCTATCATTGATCTGGTTAGTGCTAGCTAAACCAGACATGATTTGCTGATATGATTGTAATTTTGTACAAGCTTGGTGGAATTGATGGAAGCTGTGAGATTCGAAACTCAACAAATTTATATGAGAATTATTGTGTTAAATTTACAGTTGAAGAGGAGTGAATGTAATCTCTAATAAGCACAGATTCTATGAAAAAATTGAACCATTTGAGCATTTACATCAGCATGTGGAAGAATAGCAGACTTGGGAATTGCACTATCACTGAACTGTTTGCTAAACTAAGAATTTTGTAAACCATTTGTGGTCAGGGAAAGTATGAGAAGCAGTAATGGAATAAATATAGTTTGTACGGTGTTATAAAAGTGATTCTGAAAGGGATTGCAAAACTACACAAAAGAATTAATATTGTTTTATTTAAATTGCATACGTACTGCAAATGTCAATAAAAGTGTCACAGCCATCAATGCAATTGTAGTAAATCTTTTCATATGTCAGGCCAGCATAGTTGAATTCAGCTGATAAGATATTTTAGTAGATCTCTCTGCTGGCTGCAACGTATACTCTATTGTCAAGGTTCATTTTGATGATTTATAGTAACACGTGAACTACTTAGTTGCTTTACTGTCTCTAGCTTGCTCCTATCCATCCATTATTTTACATTGGATATAATTTTACAGGGAAGAGTATTGCAATTACCTCAAACCTATTTTTAAAGTAGTTATTTTTCTTTTAGAAAAGGGTTAATTAATTATTTTATGGTGGTTGTATGTTTTCTTCTTACTAGCATTTCTAAACATTTGGAAGTAGCAGTAAAAAGTTCTAAATTGAATCAGTTATAAAGCACAGGGATGAAGGAGCTAGTACTTATTTTACATACTTAGTTTACTTTTTGTCAATTCAATGTGAGGTTCGAGGTTTGACAGCAATATCACAAACAATGGAATTTTCTTTTGTGTCTTTGTAAGAATCACTTCACTTTGTTACTGGATAAAGGAGAAGCCAGAGCTCTTTAACTACATTCAATTTCTATCCAATTAAAAGCATATTTTAATTAAATCTGACACTGCTATTTTGCCTATGCACTTTCAAATAATTTACAACAAGGTTTATTTACAGTCTTTCTTTTTTCACTGACATGGATAACTATTTTGCCAAGTTGCACTTTCTAACTCTGTATTCATAATTTAGTAAAATTAAGCCATCGACAACCTGGCAATAATTACTTCAATGGTTCCTAACCAGATTTTGAATAACTAACCTCAGACATTGTGAATAATTAATTCAGATGCCAGTTTTGGATCTCAATCTAAGGGCTTAGCTATTTATTAAATACACAATAATTTTAGCAGAGGATCAATTAAATACAGCAAGCCGAGGTCCATGTTTTAAATCCGAAAAATCTGTTTTCAGCCCCATTCACACAAAAGATGGACAGAATCAAACACAGCTAAGGGACAAAAAGAAGCAAATAACAAAACTGGCCAGATTAGATTAACAGCTTCCACAATGCAGTGTTTCACAGTGGACTTTGTGGTTATTTTTCTGAGATGTTGATCAACGTCCATTTCTCAGTTCACCCAGACAAAGGCAACAATACTTCCAACTCAGCTTTGAGCTTCCAGAAGCTGGTACAGTAGATTAGGTAGGGAACTTTCAAATCTTCATGCTATCTCAGCAGCAGCATTCAGGAAACATAGTTCAAGAAAACAACTTTAATTCAGGCTCAACTCTTCCCAAGGCCTTAATTGCCATTCATCAACTGCCATCTGCTTGAACATAGGGTCTCTTCCAGACTTGCGAGAGCCAATTCCCAGGACCTTGTTAATAGCCAACTTCTGATGTGAGTTTAAACACAATGCTCTTCCCAAAGTTGTTGTGCCTGTTGGGAACTCTTTTAATCAAGAATCAACCTACAAAGTAGCCTTTGGTAAATTAGCACTAGTGAATAGACTAGTGAATAATTCCAGAGAATACATAGTCACAGGAAAAAGCATGGTTTGAAGATAGGAGTTAGCGAGTATGTGTTATGCGATCAATTGAGTATTTCCTGCTTTTACTGTTTTCTTTAAACTCTACACATCCCTGTAAATTCCACCACCATCAGTCATCACTGCCACTTCTTCATCTCTATAATGTTATCAACCTGTGTACTAATTCACAAGCACCGCTTGACGCACTCTCAAGCTTTCATCATCTCACGAACTAATGTCTGTTGGTCTTGCCCTTGCTAAATACTTTCTGGGGCTAGAGGTACTTTTTTGGAATATGACTCTGACCAGCAGTGTTTCACAGGATTTAATATTGGGTCCACTTTTGTTTGTTATTTATATAAATGAGAATATAGGAGAAGCATGGTTAGTAAGTTTGCAAATAACACCAAAATTAGTGGCATAGTGGACAATGAAGAAGGCTTTCTAAGATAACAAAGAATTCTTGATCAATTGGGTCAATAGACTGAGGAGTAGCAGTTGGATTTTAATTTGGATTAGATGTGTGGTTTTCCATTTTGGTAAAACAAACAAAGGCAGGACCTATACAATTAATGGTAGAGCCCAAGGTAGTGTTGTAGAACAGAGAGACCCAAAGGTTCAGGTACATAATTCTTTGAAATTTGCAACATAGGCAGACAGATTGGTTAAGAAGGCATTTAGCATGTTTGGCTACATTGCTCAGACCTGAGTATAGCAGTTGGGACATCATGTTGAGGTTGTACTGGACATTGGTGAGGCTTTTTCTGGAGTATTCTGTGCTGTTCTGTTCACCCTGAAGGATATTATTAAATTGGAGAGTGTTCAGAAAAGATCTACCAGAATGTTGCTGGGAACGGAGGATTTAAATTGTAAAAATAGGCTGGATTGGCTGGGACTTTAATTGCTGGTTATTAAGGTTTACAAAATTATGAGGGGTATATATAAGGTGAATAGCAGGTGTCTTTTCCTTCGAGTAGGGGATTTCAAAACTAGGGGACGTATTTTTATGAGGAGAATTTTTAAAAAAGGACTTTTTTTACACAGAGAATAGTTCTTGTACAGCATGAACTACCAGAGGAAGTCATGGATTTTTGGAGAACTCATTAGTTCCAAACTCAATCACATTGGATAACTCGACTTTAAAGAATAGAGAGGGAGATATTGTAAGGACAACAGGGAAAGTTACTGGCCAGGTCAAATGTTGGCAAATTGTCCAAAATCATGTTTGGCAAGATGTGTAGACTGGTAGAATAGGGTGAATGAGTCGAAACCAAGAAAATGCATGCAAGTTCTCATAGAGTAATTAGGAACGACACTAGAAAACAATCACATAGCAGTAATAGAACCTCTGATTGGGGGAGGGAGAGATCCTATAGTAGATGTCCAGAAAGACCAAATCAGAAGCAAACAAATTAGACAATACATTAACAGGGGAGGTTAACAAAAAAGTGGGGAATTTGGAAGGAATTTGGTGTTTACTCAAGTGTCAAATACGGGACAGCCAGCTTTGTCACGGAGATAGATATACATGGAAAAAAAGTCCTTTCAGATTGCAAGGTTAAAGCGAGACTAGTGTCTTGCGGTTTTGAAAACTGACTTGGACTTCAAGATGTTAGAGTGGGCAACTCTAAAGTGAGAAAAATTATCCCTGGTCTTATGGCCAAATGTCTGTGAAAATTTTATGTTGATTGATACAAAAGCCATATGTTTGCAGGGGTGGGGAAAATGCCAGCAAGCAGTGTTTTTGAAACAAGCTAAAGAGGCAAGAAATGAAACAAAAACAGAATATGTGAAAATTAAACAATGAAGTTATTGATTGAATAATACCCGGAGATTATAGTATTTGTCAGTTGCATCTGTCCTGCTGCAAGTAGAATGCACTCAAATTAAAGCAGATCTAACAGTATTCTATTGGTATCACAAAGAGAACAAAGGGATGCATGTTGATTATTTTCCATCTGGAAAGTTCTGTGGAATATGAGTACATTGTTATAAATAAGAATAAAGAAGAATTTAAAATTGGAAATTGGTTTTCAGAGGCCTGTCAATATTAGGGCTTAGAAACACATTAGGGCTGGAATAACATTGAATCAACAAACTATCTAGCATTTATTTCTTACATTCCGATGAATCATGTTATGTTTTTTGCAAAAACTTGGTGTTGTGTCTAACAAAGAAACCAAGCTACAGAGACAGATTAAGCAGTTTGATTAGACAGTTGCATTCACTATGCACTCAGTATAGAGTATATATTATTTTCGATGGATTGGAACTAAGTACTATGATAAAACCAGGTTCCAGTCATGGATGTTTTAAGGGTAAATAAATATTAAACAAATAAAAACAAAGGAATATGTGGCTAATTCTCCACCCTCAGGACTGAAGGACAGGAATTAGTCTTTCCTAGTGATGCTTCTTATATCAATCTTTGGAAGGAACCTTTGGTCCAGAAACAGGAGAGCCAGAAAATATTACAATCTCTTTAAAATATCTGTGCAATCTGTCATTATTCTTAAGGATATTTCAAAAGGAATTTTAAGAGTTTGCATCAATAATAAAGGGAACGGTTGTACTTTTTTTGGATAATAAGCAATATTGGCCCATGTGGCCCAGTGACTCTTCCCTGGAAGTTGGACATAAAGATGATGGTGATGACCTGCAACCAAAAAGGAGAAGTGTAGACACTGCAGAGTATTATTTAAATGGAGAAAGGCTGCAGAATGCTGCAACACAAAGGGACTTGAGGGTCATTGTGCATGAAACACAAAACACTAGCATAGACGTGCAGCAGCTGATCAGGAAGCCTAATGGAATGTTGGCTCTTATTTGAAGGGTTTTGGAGTATAAGAGTGGGAAGAGTGCAATCGTAGAAGGTGCTGGTGAGACCAAATCTAGGGTACTGTGAGCAGTTTTGATCCTCTTATTGAAGAAAATATATTATTTCATTGGAGGCAATTCAGAGTACTTTCACCAGGATGATCCCTGGCCTGGAGGGATTGTCTTCCAAGCAAAGGCTAAACAATTTGGAGTTTAGAAGAAGGAGAGGTGGTCTCATTTAAACATATCGGATTATTAAAGGGCCCGACAGGAAAAATGATGAGAGGATGTTTCTCCTTGTGGGAAAGTCTAGAACGAGAGGGCATAAACTCAGAAAAAAAGGGGCACCAATTTAAGGCTGAGATAAGGAGGAATTCCTTCTGAGGGTGAGAGTCTTTGGAGCTCCTTGCCACTGAGACTGGTGGGGACAGAACCTTGTGTTTATTTAAGGCTGAGATAGATTCTTATTCAGTAGGGGATTAAAGGGTTACAGGGAAAAAAACAAGAAACTGGATGTAAGGCATATCAGATCAACCACGATCATATTGGATGATGGGGCAGGCTCAAGAGGCAGAACAGCCTACTCCTGTTCCTCTTTCTCATGGTTTTAAAAGTGAGTTACAAACTGGTAAGTCGGAGAATGAAGGTGATCAATGCATAGATGGAGACACAAAGATGTCGTAGACAGGGATAGCAACTTTTGGGCTTATTGTGTGAGCTGTCTAAAATATCTAAAGCCTGGAAAGCTGTGCAATTGCTCCAATATACTAACGGGATGAGCATTCATCCATTGCCATAGCATGATCCTCACCTTCACTCCTATGTTATTGGCTGCAAGCAAAGAAATTCTGGAAAGCTACAGCATAAGGACTGTTGCGATCCACTGAAGAGAAGGTTTGTAAAAATGTGCCTTGTTGATTCTAATAACAAAACTGTGCACGATGTAGCATCATACTTATATGGAGAATGATGCAGTTGCTTGCTGTTCTGTAAGACATATCTTTGTTGTACAAACTATTTAAAGTGAAATTTATCTTTTTTATTTAAAGTATCATTTGCCTTTTAATTCGGGTGTAATTTATATTATTTCTGACTTGGGCTCAAGTAAATGTTACAATAGTGACATTATGTTCTGCCATCAGGAGACAATGGGTGCTCCCACTTAAGGGCTCTCTGTCCTCCATTTATCCTTTGGGAATCTGGAAGATATCGTAGTCCCATGAAATTGATAATTAAATTAATGCTTGTACTCCCAGTCCGTAATTTCTGCAGTTTGGATAAGTCCTTGTTACATATTTGTATAGAGTGTTTGAAGTTACAACCCCTCTTCCATTCCTGAAAGAATCTGCTGCTCAATTGTTTATTTGGACACTTGTGCAAATGGAAAAACAACAGAACATTAATATAACAAGGTGTGGAGCTGAAGGAACACAGCAGGCCAGGCAGCAATCAGAGGAGCAGGAAAGACCCGAAATTTCAGTTTTACTGCTCCTCTGATGCTGCCTGGCCTGCTGTGTTCCTCCAGCTCCACACCTTGTTACCTCAGACTCCAGCATCAGCAGTTACTACTATCTCTGAGAACATTAATATAACTGTATTATTCTCAGTCTTCAAGACAAAAGACGATTATTTTCAATGTTAACCTCTGTCTAAATCAAGTTAGTATGTTCATTTCTTTCCATACTTGGCACCAATCAGTTCAATGAATGCTAATTTTCAAAAGTCAGCAGACCTATATCCTGTGTTATATAATTTATTGTTTTTCATGTTTTGAAGTGCAAATGGGGATAGATTGAATTTCACTAAAAAAAACTATTCTGTTCAGTCATATATTTCATGTAAAATTAACTATTTTGTTAGTACATAATTAATCTTGGCTCATTAAGTACTTATTAGAGATAGTAGGAACTGCAGATGCTGGAGAATCTGAGATAACAAGGTGTACAGCTGGATGAACACAGCAGGCCAAGCAGCATCAGGAAAGCTGACGTTTCGGGCCTAGACCCTTCTTCAGAAAAGGTTTTCTGATTTTCTGAAGAAGGGTCTAGGCCCAGCTTTCCTGCTCCTCTGATGCTGCTTGGCCTGCTGTGTTCATCCAGCTCTATACCTTGTTATCACAGTACTTATTAGTCCGCTTCCTATGGAATGTGCAACGCGTATTTGCAAAAAAAGAATATTTAGAAGGAAAGGTTTTATTGATATGACCCCGTCATTCAACCCTGTCACTAGATATTGAATAGTCAAATTATTCCCTGGTTTGCTGAATGTGGAGACAGGTGGACTTCACACAAGAGCAACAAAGGTCCTCAATATGAGCATATCTAGTGAAAATGAAATATTTATAACTGTGACACAACTTAACTACCAGGGCACCTCATTGACTTAGTTCTAAGACCATCAGACATAGGAGCAGAAGTAGACTATTCAGCCCATCAAGTCTGTTCCAACATTTGATGAGATCATGGCTACTCTGCTAATCCTCAACTCCACTTTTCTACCTTTTGCCCACAACCCTTGATTCCCTTAAAAATCTGTCTAACTCATCTTTGAGTATTTCTAAAGACTCGACCTCAACAGTCCTCTGTGGTAAAGAATTCCACATATTCATTAACCTCTGAGAAAAGAAGTTCCTCCCCATCTGTGCCTTAAACATGCAACCCTCTATTCTGAGATTATGTCCTCTGGTTTTAGACTCTTCAACAAGGGGAAACAACCTTTCTGCATCTACCCTGTCAAGCCACCTGTGAATCTTCTGTGTTTTGACAAGATTGACTCTCATTCTTCTGTATTCCAACAAGTATAGGCCTAAACTACTTAACCTCTCCTCGTAAGACAGTCCCTTCATACCTGATATCAGTCGAGTGAACCTTCTCTGGATTGCCTCAGTGCCAATATATCCTTCCTTAGTTAAGGGGGCTAAAACCTATACACAGTATTCCAGCTGTGGTCTGACTAGTGTATTGTATAGATTTAACAAAACCTCTCTACATTTATACTCCATTCCCTTTGAAATAATGGCCAATATTCCATTTGCTTTCCCTATTACCACTGAACTTGGATGCTAGCTGTTTGTGATTCACAGATGAGGACTCCCAAATCCCTCTGTTCCTTCACTTACTGTGGTGTTTCTTCTTTAAACAATATTCATTCCTCTTTTCTTCTTGCCACATTGCATAACCTCATATTTCCCTAAATTTATATTGAGGGGTTGGTTAGTTCAGTTGGCTCCATGGCTGACACACGATGAATTAGCTTTTATTGTCACATGTACTGACCTGCCTGAGTACAATGAAAAGTTTACAAGCTGCCACTTACAATGCCATCTTAGGTACAAATGTACCTAGGCACAGAATCTTAGTACAAAGCAGAAAAACAAAGATAGCAAGCCAAGAAGTTAAACATTACAGCTCTTCTTACTAAAGAAAAAACAATGAATCACAGTTACTAGTTCAACATCACAGTCCTGGGCTCACATTCCTCACAAACCGCTGTCTTGGGCTGCCTGCTCCCACTCTCACCGCCTCGGGCTGCCTGCTCCCACTCTCACCGCCTCAGGGAG
>NC_063343.1:24991610-25011705 GCF_021869965.1 Rhincodon typus
TCTCACCGCCTCAGGGAGCCTGCTCCTGCTCTCGCTGCCTTGGGCTGTCTGCTCCCGCTCTCGTCACCGGCCCCTGGAACATACTGCCTGTGTAACGCCCCAGGGCTGCTTCCCCTCATGCTGCTGCAGGGCTCCTTCTGGGCCTTGCAGTCCACTCGCTGCTCTGAGGACTTGCTACAGGCGCCTTCCACTGCAATATTCCCCTCTGGTGCTAAGGAGAGAAAAGAAGGAAAAAAGGAGAAGGAAAAAAAGGAAAAGGAAGGAAAAAGAACAGACAGAGCAGAGGAGCTCTGACAGGAGCATCCTACTTTGCCACCATCTTCACAAAGAATGATGCAGAGTAATGCCAACAGGGCAGGTTCAATTCCCACACCAGATCAGGTTTCCACGAAAGTTCCACTTTCTCATTCTCACACTTTGCCTGAAGTATGGTGACCCCTCTGATTAAACACATCACCAGTCATCTCTACCTAATTGGAACAGTGTTATGTTCCTATGGAACTATGGTAACTTTACTTTTTATTCCATCTGACATTTTTTTGCCTATTCTCTTCATTAGTCCATACCCTTTTGCAGACACTTTATGGTATCCTCACCACTTGCCTTCCCACCTACTTTCATGCATTCCACAAATTTGGCTCTGTTGCATATTCACATTCCTCATCTAAGTTATTATTGTATAATGTAAACAATTGTGACACCAGCACTGATCCCTGTGGCACACCACAAGTCACAGTTTGTGGTCCTGAAAATGCCCCCTTTATCTCAACTCTCTGCCTCTATTAATTAGCCAATCCTCTCACTACATTAATATAATATCTCCAACTTGGTGAGGTTTTCTCTTCAGTAACCTAATATAAGGTACAAACACAGATGTTGCTGGAAAATCTCAGCAGGTCTGGCAGCATGTGTGAAGAAAAATCAGAGTTAACATTTCGGGTCCCGTGACCCTTTCTCAGAACTAATTTATGGTACCTTATCAAACACCTTCTCAAAATCCAAATACATTACATCCACTGCTTCCCCTTTTACCTATGTTGCTTGTTACTTCTTCAAAGAATACTAGTACATACTAGTCAGGCGTGATTTCCCCTTCATCATTGCTTTATCATATTATGCATTTTCAAATGCTCTGCTATTGCATCCTTTATAATGCATTCTAACATTTTACCAATAAGTGATGCTAAACTAACTGGCCTATGCCTGCCTGTTTTTTGTCTCTTTCCCTTTTCAAATAAAGGTTTTCCAATCTTGTCAGGCTTTTCCAAAATTTATAGATTCCTGAAAGACTGCTGCCAGTGCATCTGCTATGTCTGTAGCTACATCCTTTGATACGTAGGATGCATCCTATCAGGTCCAGGTGCCTTATCTTAAGGTGCCTTAATAATAACCCTATTAATTTCCCTCGTAGTTTTTCTCCAATGCTAGTTATTGTATTTATTTCCTCTCCTCCTTTTTGTCCCTCGAATATTTAGTAATTTTGGAAAGCTATTACTGTTTTCAAGTATGAAGACGGATGCAAAGTATTTATTTGAATCCTCTTTCATTTTCTGGTTCCCCACTATTATTTCCCCAGTCTCATTCTCTTAGAGGCCCTTATTACCTTTGGCTTCTCTCTTCCTTTTTACATATATATATATATAGAAGGGCTTGCTGCCTGCCTCAATATTATTTTCATGGTTGCTTCAAAAACTATTTCATCCTCTTTATAATTTTCTGGTCTTCTTTTGATAGTTTTAAAAATATTCTCATCCCTCTGTTTTACCATTAATCTTTTAATCTGACTCTGTCTTTAACTTCCTTGGTTAACTATGATTGGCATATCCTCTTCCTAGAATCCTCCTTCCTCACCGGAATATGTCTTTGCTGTGAGCTATGAAGTATGTTCTTAAATGTGTATGAGATCTGAGATTTTAGCTGAGCTAAAAGATGATCCAGAAGATTCGGTTTAAACAGCACTGTTAGGTTTCAATCTTGTTCTCCACAAATTAAATCCATTAATTTAAAAAGTGTTATTTCTGACCTTAAATTATTTGCATTTGAATTTGGTAATTTTTGACAGTGTCCCTTTCAATATGACCTCCTGGCCCAATCATTGTTGGCAGTCATGCACCATGACCCACCAGACATTCCCTTAATGTCTATTTCATAGCAGAACGTCTCTGTGTCCATCCTGTGATCATACAATGGCTTTAAGAGATGTGTTTTGTCTTTTTTTTAATGAAGAAAGATTAAGACAGAGGCACCAAGCAACCTGCTCAAACCCAATAAAGTAAACAGCCTGTGAAGCTTTTTAAAAGTTGGTACAATAGAAGCAGCCTGAATTGATGGTGTCAAGCTCCCACAGAACCAGGATTTTTAGTTTTAGCCTTCAGCAGTTGCTGGGCTCTTGAAGCTGGATGTGGAAGCTCTTATTTCTGTCTCTGTTACAGCTAAAATCTGGGGTTGTCTTCCTGCTACTAGAATTGCATGTGAGACAGTGTATTTTACTGAATTTGCCTTTTACAAGGGTGTGTTTCAGGCTTTTTTTAATAGAATCCCTAGAGTGTGGAAACAGGCCCTTTGGCCCAACAAATCCACACCGACCCTCAGAGCAGCCCACCCAAACCCATCCACCTATACCCCACCTAATCTACATACCCCTGAACACTACGGGCAATTTTAGTATGAGCAAACCACCTAACCTGCACATCTTTGGACTGTGGGAGGAAACCAGAGCACCCGGAGGAAACCCACGCAGACACGGGGAGAATGTGCAAACTCCACACAGACAGTCACCCGAGGGGGGGAATTAAACCCGGGTCCCTGGCGCTGTGAGGTTATTATATTGGAACAGTTAATTAGTAGCAGTTAATACATATATTATTTTGTTAAGCATTTCAATAGAGTTACAGTTAGGCCAATTTCATTTCTTTTATATTTATTTTATCTGTATTTTACCTGTAGTGTAAAAATAAAGTGTGCTTTACTTAAAGTCCAGTAGTTTGACCAATCAAATTTATCTGAAACATGCCTTACACTGACCTTTACAATAAGAAAATGTTAGGGTCTAGTCTGTCTTCTTAACATTTTTCGAGGGAGTTTGTTCTGGTCCATAACAGTACTAGATGGAATTTAGAAGGAAAGAGGGGATCTCATTGAAACTTATAGGAACACTGAGAGACCTGGACAGAGTGGACATGGAGAATATGTTTCCACTAGTAGGTGAGGGCACAGCTTCCTTGTGAAGGGACAATACTTTAGAACTGAGATGATGAGGAATTTCTTCAGCCAGAGGCTGGTGAATCTGTAGAATTCATTGCCACAGAAGGATGTGGACTCCAGGTCACTGAGTTTCTTTAAGACAGAGATAGTTAGGTTCTTGATTACTAAAGGGATCATGGATTATGGGGAAAAGGCAGGAGAATAAGATTAAGATATATATCAGCCATAATTGAATGGCAGAGCAGACCCAATGAACTGAATGACTAATTCTGCTCGTATGTCTTATGATCTTAAGTCCAAGTATCTTAGTAAACATATACATGCATAATAAAACAAACTGAAGGTGAACAATCTCCAAATAACTTTAAATGGAAACTAAAACTTTAACATGACACACAATCGAGACAATTTTAATATCTTATAAAAAGTTTTTTATGAACATAATTATAAATGCCTCTAAATTCTGACAGTATTTTATGTCTGTGAAATATTGGGTACACCTTTGATCTAAAATAAATTGTTCAAAGGCATTGTGGAACATCCATTTTTATGGACTGATAGGAAAATAACCAACAAATGCAATGATGTTTTATTTTAATACACTTCAAAAAATATCAACAACTACCTAGACTCAAACTGAAAAGGAAATTTATTAGATTATAGTCTGACAGGTCTATTTGGAATCATGCAAGCTTTCGGAGTGCAGTGAGAGAGCAGGGCACACAGACACAGAGTTTATTGGCAGAGAGATCACGGGCAGAAAGACCAAAAGATCATACAACTGGTGTGAGTGGAATGTCAGATGATAAGTCTCTGCGGGTGACGAAGAGTGTCAGATAGTATATAAAGTATTTATAAAGTCAATGTCAGTGCTGCGCAACAAGCGCCAGTCAGGAATGTTCCCTCCCAGTCGGGGAACACTTGAGCAGTCAAGGGTATTCAGCCTCCGATCTTCGGGTAAGCATCATCCAAAGCGGACTCCAAGATCACAGCAATGCAGAATCGCCAAGCAGAGACTGATAGTCAAGTTTCGTACCCATGAAGACGGCTTCAACCGTGATCTTGGGTTCATGTCACCCTGCGGGTGACACGACCACACTGTTCTGTATCTGTGAAATTTTCCTTACTGTCCTGTTTTGACTGCATCACCTTAATAAATTGTTTTGATTTCTCTACCTTAATTAGTTTGTACAGTTTTGAATTACTTATTACACTCTTTCTGACACAGACACACACACACACAGACACACACACACACACACACCCTCTCTCTTACACACACACACAAACATACTCTCACAGACCCTCTCTTTCTCACACACAAACAGACCCTCTCTCTCACACACACACACAGACAAAGAGACGCACACACACACACTCACATTTCATCCAAGAAATCTGTTTATTTGTAGTCACAGTCAGTCATTGTGGCATCTTAAAAATTCCAGCTTTCAGAGTAAAACCAGCCTGATTCCAGATTAAAACTGAGACAGATTCTGAACAAAGCCTCACACCCTACAATTCAGAGTCTGACCTGAGATGTCACTTTTTGTACATTCCTGTGGCTCTGCCTGATTGTCATGACAGCACAGCACTGGCATTGACTTTATAAACCATTGTACATCATTTAACACTCTTGGTCACCTGCAGAGAATTATCATCTGACACTCCACTTGCACCAGTTGTATGATCTTTTGATTTCTCTCTGCCATTGATCTCTCTGCCTATAAACTCTGTATCTGTGCCCTGCTCTCTCACTGCACCTGATGAAGGGACTGTGCTCCGAAAGCTTGTGCAATTTCAAATAAACCTGTTAGACTATAACCTGGTATCGTGTGACTTCTGACTTTGTCCACCCCAGTCCAACACCGGCACTTCCACATCATTACACCTTCATTAAATAGTATCAGCTACATTTTAACTTTAAAAAGAGATATTAATTTTGGCATCCAACAAATTTTCTACAATTCAATAACATTAAGTCATATTTGATTTACTTTCATTCTTTTCAGACAGGAAAGGAAAGTTGGCTGCTCTCTTTGACTTGCAAATTTCAGCTTGTTGCAGACACACATTTGGCAGTGTGAAACAAAAGATGAAGGATTAATTTCTGTCCCTCCTCCAATTTTCTGTGTCAAGGATTGACTCATAATACTACCAACTAAAGCTGTTTTGAATGTAATTCCTTGTCCACATACCACACTAAAATCTCCCATCTCTTTGGGTCACAACGATGTGGACTATAATGAGAGTTGCGGTTGAATTGGATGGTGAATACCATGTCGGGTTTGAGAGCAACTTGTGCCACCTATGATGATTTTCATAAGTAGCATTGTGAGTTTCTCACTGGATAGTGGTGAGTTTAAGGTTTCAGCAAAGATTTGTAGCTCGGGTTGTGGATGAGGTTGCTGACTTGCTCGCTGAGCTGGCTTGTTTTCGTTCAGGCGTCACATCACTGTGTGATGTTACCTAGCATGGTGATGAAACGTCTGAATGAAAACAAGCCAGTGGTGAGTTGCCAATTAGGGAGATAATTGCTTGCTAAACACCTTATTGATGGCATAACTCCCCTCATTAAGATTCAGCTTTAATTTACTAAACTCAGCAAACATGTTAGACGTCAGAAGAACTCAAATTGAGAACCAGAGTGGGTATCTGGTGAATGTAGCTCGCTGCCTGATCTGAATGACCTCCATGTCATTCACTGGCCACATTCCATAGGTACACACTCCATGTCCACAGACACACATGCAACAAGTACCATATTCTAACAATCCTCCAGACAAATCTCTGATTAAGGTACAAAGAGATTGCTGATGATCAGCTGAGAGAGAGAAATGCTAAGTAGGGTGCTAATGAGAAATGTAAATTATTGAGAATGGGTTGTGCTACAAAAAAAACCAAACAAAACAGGAATTAAGGGAGTGGGGAAAGAGTAACTAATATAGAAGAGATTTTCACATGATGAAATTGTTAAACTTAATGTTGAATTCTGAGTACTGTAAGGTACCTAGCCAGAGGATGAGGTATTGCTCCTCCAGCTTATGCTGAGCCTTACTGGAGCACTATGTTAGGTCTGAGACAGGAATGTTGGTGTGGAAGCACAGTAGTGTGTTTAAGTGGCAGGTAACTGGAAGTTCAAGGTCATTTTAATGGATAGTGTAGATGTTCCACAAAGTGGTCGCACAGTCTATGTTTTGTCTCCCAAATACAGAGGAGACCACACTGTAGGTGACAGTACAGTAGATTAGATTAAATAAACCACAGACAAGTGGAAAATTGTCCGGATCCTTGAATGTGAGGTGGTAGGAGCTAAACGAGCAAGTGTTGCACCTTCAGCTTTCAAAAAGAAAGATGGCATGGGGCATTGCTGAGAGTGGAGGAGGCATAATGTGTGTCTGTGGTGGCATTCTGCTGGAGGTGGCAGAAATGGCAACTTATGATTCTGTGAACGTGGAGGCGGATCGGGTGAAATGTGAGAACCAGTAGCACTCTTGCTGTTGTGGGAAAGAAGTGAATGGGTGATTGTAGAATTGAGCAAACGTGTTTGACACAGGCCCTGTCAGCCACGGTGCTGGGGAATTGTAGGTTGGGGAAAAAAGTGGACATTTGTGACCAGCCCCATGGAAGGTGGCATCATCAGAACAGATCCAAAAGAGTTGGAAAACCTGGGAGAATGGAATGAAGTGTGGTGATATGGAGAAGGCAGCAGATTGGCACCACGTCATAAAACCAGTGCAGACACAATGAGCCAAATGGATTCCTGTGTCATAACAATTCTGAGATTGTAAGACAAGTTTTCATTTTGTATAATGAAATTAAGAAAAACAATCTGTTCAGTGTAATAATGAGTAACTGGAACAGGGAGTCCATGGTTTGACTTCACTTTACGCTGATTTAGTTAATCTGACTAGCATATCTCTAAGGAGCAACAATTGAACAAGGCAAGGGTAAAGGTCAGTCTCAAACCTTATTCCTGATTACTGCATGGTTACTGCTGCAGGACAGCTTGCATGCATGTCGTTAATTAATGTACAGAGAAATATTCTGTAAATTACATACTTCTGGTTTGCCATAGCCATGTGATCTCTTGCTGCACCTTATTTTAATTTTTGTATTGAGAAGCCATTAAAACATAATCCGTAAAACATGCCAGAAGTGTATCACTGTAATTATGTGGATTTTCAGAGCTGTAATAGGGCCAGCCAGGAAGAATTAGGACAACACTCTGCAACTTTGAATTGTTGGGTGTGTCAGAATAGTTGTGAATTACTCAGTTCATAATATTGTGAAAATGAGGTGATATGAAACATATGACTGCAAGACTGTGACAAGGAGCTAGCCTAATGTCTATGTAACCACTGTCAATTGCCATTAAAAACCCATCTAGTTCACTAATGTCCTTTACTTGGTCTGGCCGACACATGACAGCAATTAAGGGTCAATTTTTGGAAGTTGGATTTCAAAATTAAGACAAATGAGTGTTGATTAATTCTGAAAATGAGTTGTTTTTTTAAAAATTAAAAGGCTGGAGAGTTCTTCCGGAAAATTTGCCAAAATCCAGCACATTTTAGAAAGCAGGTGTCCAGAGACTCCTGTGGTGTAAATGGAAAGATATTTATATTGCTGGGAGGAAGAAGACCCATATCTGTTCTAATTCTGATAATTGCATGACAACATACTATATACAAACTAAAGCTCCATTTACATTGATCTAATCAAACACTCCTAGGACAGGCCATTGTCTGTTCTAAACTGATGTTTGAGCCACTATGGAGTTTTCTTTAAGTTTAAAAGCAAGTTCAGATATTCAATGCTTGGTCTTACTATACAGCAATTCTGATGGGCTGTGCATAACTTCTTTCGAGACAGCATTGAGAGAGGAAGTTTAGTGCTCGCATTCTTGATTGATTTGATTAGTGGTTGTTTTCGTTTGCCCATGCTCTCTCCAGCACTGTATAATTGAAGTCATTCACTGCAGGAGACATTTTGTACATGAAATGTCAATTTTGTGAAGTATGTATGAACAGTTCACACAGAATTGGATGATTTCTGATCCCCAAGACTTCTGTCAATCACAATATTAAAAAGCGGGCAAGCTCTTAGCACTTAAGAGCGTTCAGAGCAGAGAAAATACATTGTGTCTGCGTTGTAAACTTAAGTGGCTGTAAATGGAGGCAAAATGGTGTTAACCTTCAAAAAGGTTAAACATTTTAATACCTTCTCGAGTGCACTTTTCAATAAAGTGGCTGACACAATAAACATGGAGGCAATTAGGTACATAGGCCAGTAATGGAATTCTCAAGTCCTCTGTTTGGTGGCTGGCAGAGTGGGTGTGCTGTTGTAGAGATAATTGCAATGTTACTCATCCTGCTGTGCAAATACAACCCAAGGAGACAACACAGCAGCATTGCAGGCCTAGTGCTGTGAACACTGACTGCAAGACTGAAGAACAGATACAGACAAGGATGGAGCATCTTTCGAAAACTGTCCAAAAACCTATAGCACCTTTATTGTTGACATTATCTTCACTTTATAGCTTACAGCTTTCTCACTGCTGACTGGGTTTTTAATCATAGAACAAACAGAACAATTATATCTTACATGACACACTCTCACTCACTTTCAAAGGGCATCACTGAAAGAAAAATAACACTAACCCTATCACATTGTAGATGTACAAAGCATGGTCATTTATTAACATGCAGGATGGGCTGCAGTTTGATCATCTCTGCCATTGTACAAATACTCTTCTAGCTGTGAAGCAGGTCTTGGTCATGTCTGAATAATCTACTAAAGCAGTCCATGTTCACATGCAACAAGATGTGGACAACATCCAGGCTTGGGCTGTCAAAAGGCAAGTGATATTCATGCTACACAAATGCCAGGCTTTGACCATCACTAATAAGAGACAATCTAACCACCATCCCTTGACATTCAATGGTGTTACCATCACTGAATTCCCCACTATCAACATCCTGGGAGTTATCATTGACCAGAAACTCAACTGGACTCACCACGTTAACAGAGTGGCTACAAGAGCAGCCAGAATCTGGGAATACTGTGGCGAGTAACTCACCTCCTGACTCCTCAAAGTCTGTTCACCATCTACAAGGCACAAGTCAGGAGTGTGATGGAATACTCCCCACTTACCTTGATAAGTGCAGCCCCAACAACACTCAAGAAGCTTGACACCATCCATGAAAAAGCAGCCTGCTTGGTTGGCACTACATCCACAAGCATCCACTCCCTACAGCACCAATGCTCAGTAGCAGCAGTGTGTACTATCTATAAAATGCACTGCAGAAATTCACCAAAGATCCTCAGACAGCACCTTCCAAACCCATGACCACTTCCATCTAGAAGGACAAGGGCATCAGATATATGGGAACACCACCACCTCCAAGCTCGCCTCCAAGCCACTGACCATCCTGACTTGGAAATATATCACCATTCCTTCCCTGTCACTGGGTCAAAATCCTGGAATTCCCTCCCTAATAACATTGTGGGTGAACCCACAGCAGGAGGAATGCAGCGGTTCAAGAAGGCAGCTCACCACCACCTTCTGAAGGGAAACTAGGGATGGGCAAGAAATGCTGGCCAGCCAGCAATACCCACATCCCACAAAAAATGAATAGAAAAAAAAATCTGATTTTGTTTTGAGGAAATCACTGCCATTTTGTATAAAGATTGTCAGTCTATATGGACTTTCTAAATGCACTTAAAAATTCTCTGCACCAAACAATATCAGAATGAAATGTGTGGAATTAATAAAAACCAAAAGAACTGTGATGTTGTAAATAAGAAACAAAAACAGAAATTGCTCGAAAATCAGAGTTAACTTCCCGGGTTGAGTGACCCTTCTGGCAGTTCTGAGGAAGGGTCACTTGATACGAAATGTTAATTCAGATTTCACTCCACAGATGCTGTCAGACCCACTTCTAGCAATTTCTGTTTTTGTTTGTGTGTGGAGTTAGTATTGGATTTGAAATTAGTTAAAGGGTGGTATAACAGGAATGTTTTCTGATTGATAAAATATAGCATTTTATATTCAGGATTCTGTACTGGGCCTTCAACTTTCCAACCTAAAGGAATAGTGCTGTACATCCAAGATTACAATGACTAAGTATCTGGGATATAAGTAACATGTTAAGGTGCAGTCCAAACAATCCTCTAGTTTGCTTTGAAAGGAACTAAAAAGAGGTCAGTGCTATGTACAAGTAATCGTTGACATGTTTCTTTCCCTTTTACTGCATAAAATTCCTCCATTGAAATTTCCCAGTCTATGATGGAAAAGTAATGCAGTAATCCCTGTATATGTTAGATCAGTCAATACCATGTACAATTAAGCCTGCCCTACAAAGCACATTCTCTGCCTATTGTACATGATAATGGCAATCTTGTCAGAGAATCCATATGGGCCATTAACTTGCATATTGAAACAGTCTTCTGCCTTATTTATAATCTATCAATAGGGCCTTTACATCCTCGGAGAAAGAAGTTGGCCTAGTCAGCTATGCTTTTTATAAGTATTGCTAAAGGCAAAAAAGGAGAGCTACTGACACTGCTCATGGAATATTTCCATAATTCAGACTATCACACTTACCCGTCATGGATATTTTCAGGCAAACAAATATAAATGAAAATGCCAATATGTTATTGTTATTATCCTATCTGATGTTATAATGGACAAGTCAGAAGCCAGACTGAAATCTGACTTGATAGACTGTTTTTTCAGAGTTACACTGAAACACACATGTGCAATGCTGCAGATTTGGATCCTGCCGCAGTTGCTGAAAGACATCTTCAGATAAATATCCTATTTGTCTTGTTACTGTGGAAGCAGCAAGTGACATGCTCTGGATTGAAATTATTATTTATTCTTTGTTCTTGAAGTCTTTGAATAAAGAGTCAGTAACCACACAGTCATTGCTTCTTTAATGACTTCACCATCTGTGAACGATTTTTTTTCATTTTACCAGAAATGGCAAATACAGAATGATGCCTCAGTGCAGATTTCACCTTTTGCTGCTGGTTTAGAAATAAAAAGTGACTGTTGAGCTTTCAAAATAGCCTTCAGCTCATTATCGTTCTTTGTCTAAAGCATGGTGCTCATGGGATGACTATCCTTGAATTTATGTGTATCACTGTGTGGTTCCAAATTCCCCTTTTTATTTGCATACTTTGATGACACATAACGCAAATTCTCTTAACTTTTACAGTTGTGAACATAAACTTAATTTCCTATTCCTGTGGGAGTCATTCATCTTCAGGTTATTTTTAGACGGTCCAGGTGCATCACTTATTTTTGCCTCACCTTGTAAATCATAACATCACTCTGCTGCTGGTCACACTACAGGTCAGCCTCTGGATCTGCGCCTCTGGATCAAAAGCCAAAATGAGGTCAGGAGCTGAGTGGCCCTGGTGATACCCAACCAGGCATCAGTGAGCAGGTTATTGCTAAACAGACATGGTTTGAGAGCTGTAGATATCACCTTCCTCGGTTTTCTTGATGATCAAGAGTAGACTGATGGGGTAGTATTTAGCCAAATTGGACTCGCTTTTTGTACATGGGACAGGCCTTGGTAATTTTCCTTATTATTGAGTAGATGCCAATGTTGTAGCTGTACCAGAACAGTTGGCTAGGTTCTCTCCCACACACCCACACACACACACACACACACACACACATGCACAAACATATAAATCTGTAGGATGAATTTGCATTTGCAGATTTGCATTCGTATTTACATTCTATTTTGTTCAAAAAGCACACAATTTGTAGACACAGTCAGTCAATGGGGCATTTTACAAATTCCTGCTTTAGAAATAAAACCAGTCTGATTCCATGTTAAAACACAGAGAGATTCTAAACAAGGCCTCACACCTAAAACGGATTGTCTGACCTCAGATGTCACCTCTTGTATACACTGATAAAACCTTTAGTTATCTCGGGGCAGTGACTTGAAAGAAATTCTGGGATTTGCATTTTAATCAATCAAAACCTGATCCCCTAACAGGAGGGAGTCAGCCAGCCATTTTAGCTTTGTTTAATACATTCGCATCAGTTGTATGATCCTTTGATCTTTTACTTATAAATTCTCATAGATCATAGATCGTAGATCATAGAATCCCTACAGTGTGGAAACAGGTCCTTCGGCCCAACAAGTCCACATCGATCCTTGGAGCATCTCACCCAGACTCATCCCCCTATAACCCACCTAAGCTACACATCCCTGAACATTACGGGCAATTTAGCATGGCCAATCCACCTAGCCTGCACATCTTTGGACTGTGGGAGGAAACCGGAGCAAACCCATGCAGACATGGGGAGAATGCGCAAACTCCACACAGACAGTCGCCTGAGGGTGGAATTGAACCTGGGTCCATGGTGCTGTGAGGCAACAGTGCTAACCGCTGAGCCACCGTGCCGCCCCAAATAGTGTGGAATCAGGCCATTCAGCCCAAACTGACCCTCTGAAGGACATCCCAACTCAGACCCACCCCACATCTCCTATGGCTAATCCACCTAGCCTGCACATCCCTGGCAATTTAGCACAGCTAATCCACCTAACGTGCTCATCTTTGGACTGTGGGAGGAAACCCGCACTGACACAGGGAGAATGTGCAAACTCCACAAAGACAGTCACTTGAGGGTAGAATTGAACTCAGGTCCCTGGTGCTGTGAGGCAGCAACACTAACCGCTGAGCCAATTCTGTGTCTTGATACCTCTTCTCTCAATACACCTGAGGAAGGAGCAACGCTCCGACAGCTTGTGTTTTCAAATAAACCTGTTGAACTATAACCTGGTGTCGCGTGATTTTTGTCCAGCTCAGTCCAACACCAGCACCTCCACATCAAGACTCCCTAGAAAGAGCCAGTCACATAGGATATCAATGCAGCTGTCACCTCACGCCACAAGGAGAAAACAAGCTCCCATTTCTTAAGGTCACGGGCCTCAATCCAGGACCTGGCATTGTTCAGTCGGTGTCCCAGGGCATATGAAGACTGTATCAACATCACACCTTGCTCATCCTGAGTTAGTGGATTCAAGGATGAGAGATTCTGAACATCCTGTGCTCCTGATGAACACTGAGGGATCCTGAAGCTGCAATCCCTTCCATTGCAGGAAGCTCTTCAGCATCTGCGGCAGTTTGCTGCTGTTTCCAGGGTTGTTTACATACATAATCCTCTTCCATCTGGCTTTGTATGCTTAACAAGACAGTCAATGAGACAAGCATCCTGCCTCCAAATAGATCTCTAGATCATTGCTAGTAATGACTTGTATTGGAAGAATAAGAAAGAGAGCGGGTTTTTAGCTCTGAGAAGAGTGAGTTTTGGCATGCACTGCAGATGATAGCTGCACAAGCTTCTCCGTACAATGACACACACAGTACCCTGACATGAGTGGCATTATTTGTGTTATCATGGTTCTCTGAGATGGGCATTGGAGCTCCTTTACAAAGTAATGCCTGAGTGACAAATACTGCAGCAGTATAGAAGGATTGCGCCATGTATTCAGAACCCTTCCTATCCCAGCCCTACATCAAACATGAAAGGTATCATTGTATACAATACCATATATCATAATACCTACAGTGCAGGGAGATAGGGTTTCAGTTCCATGCCCACAGCACTCATGCAGTAACTATGTGGGTTGTGGCCCTCTCCCCCTCTTTTAAAGTCAGCCACAATAACTTATGGTTCGCTGAAATGTTTACATGCAATTTTCAAGTACCAATGGCATGCTGGACATCACTTGTGACCAGCATTTGGACTCCAAATACTTGTACGCTGCAGGCATGTCATGTCCACACTGATATGATTGCAAATGGTAGTGTAACAATTGATACAATTGCCTGTTCAGTTGTTGCCCATTGTAGGATCAAGCAAAAATCCCAGTCATCTGAAATGCTGGACAAGATCCTAGACTTTTCCAATCATCTAAAATACTTGGCACAAACCACGGACTGAAGCTACAGCAAACACGCAACAGAGCCAGCAGAATGGGAGATTTCTGACTGGGACTATTGTTCAGTGTGGAATTCCAATTTACACCTTGACTCTAAAAGAACAATCAATCGACAATAACAAGAATCTAGCATAAAAAGGCTTTTACACCACGAGCTACATAGCACAGATATTATGGTGCCTACAGAGATACCAGACACTCAACTTCAATCAAAATCCATTCACAGAGATATCGGACATTCAATTTCAATTGAAATTCATTTGCACATACTCTTAACAATTGGAAAACCAATTACTTCAGAAGGAATGTCAGAAACACAACGGACAACACAGATTTGAGAGGTGATAATGGGACACACAGTCAGTATAATTGCCAGTCTGATCTTACCTGGGAAAGAGCCCTTTCTCACAAATCAAGCTTCAGCACAAACAGCTTCCGCACAGGCTTCTACCCCCAACAAATAGCTTCGGAACCGGCCCACAAACAGAAGTGAAGGCCATACTTTTGCTCATCAGACTGATACTGACTCTGCCTGCCCTTGGTGTTGTCCCAAGCATTTTTCAATTGCAAGTTGCTTCAAGTAATAGGAAAGTGGCAGGAAATTCATGGCAGGTACCCTTGTCACCAAGATTGGCCTGGTGATCAGATAAGCCCCTTCTCGAGCCTCCATATCCTTCTTATCTTGCTGTATCTGGTCAGCTCATTTCTACAGATTCACCTCCATGTCCTCCCATGCCACACTGAACTCCACCTCCAACTTTGCTCCTTGTCCCCTGAGAGCTGACATTACAGTTTGATGCCCACTGTGGTATTGTTTACTTCCCCCTGGACACTGTGGTGGTTACTGCACAAAAAAAACCATTCTCTCATAGCCCTCCATGCCGTCCCATTCCCTACCAGCTCTCCTCATTATACCTTGAGATTCCTCCCACCATTCTGCCTCTTCCCCTCACCTTCTCCCACCACCAGCATTGAATGTCCCCACCTGCTATTGCCTCAGAGAACCCTTTGAAATCCAGATCTTCTTTCATTTCCCACCATTCCACCCAACCTCCCAGCATATGGACCCTCAGGACAGATTGCTCACCAGCCCCTGACCAGCTTCAACAGACAGGTATTGATCAACCAGCACAGGACAGAGGCATTAAAGAGTTATACAGTCCTGGGCACTAATGACACTGTGACACAGGACAGGGATGTTAGAGAGTTATGCAAAGAGAGAGAAAAAAAAGGACTGACCAGACCTGTAACTGCTCTGTTTGCAGTTTCCCTCTACCGACACTACCTATTTCCTTGGGTACTTGCAGTGGCTCTACAGGACTGACTGAGGACAGCCCCTCAAATTGTAGTTAGATAGAATCTCTAACTATGATAATTCCCAAGCAGATGACAGACCCGTTGCCAGAACCCTGAACTGTGAGTAGACTCTGCCCTAACTAACAGCAGACCCTTGACTTGACCGAGGATTACTCCGTACAGACTATCAGACAATAGCATTTAATTGCAATAGCATGTAGTGGGTTTGGCATGCAGGGAGGTGGCACACACTTTAAGTGCAGGATTCACTGTGCCATAAAGCAAGACTCTATCTGCTGGACTGTTCATTACTGGCACACATGATAAGCAGCCTCACTCTGGTGTCTGCACTAAGCAATAAATCAAAACCAAAGTACTGTGAGCTTTTAGAAACTGGCTGAGGTATCAGCCTGATCAAAGGCATAGCACTGCACAGCAAGGCAAGGCAGTGATACTGTGCACATGCAGGGAGGCACTAAGTAAGGGAGCTCTAAGAGAGCAAGCAAGTAACTCTGAGATACAGCCTAGTCCAATCAGTTGACTGGCTCCCTGTCCCTATACCCTTACAGCAGCATTCCAATCCTAGTTGCAGGTGTGGCCCAAGATGCAGCCTTAATGTGCGGAAGTCAACTGTATGTGCAACGAAGATGCGCCATCTTTGTTTTAAGAGGCAGGTACTTGTTAAATGTCTATGTCTGTGGACGTGGGGTGAGTGCAGGTGACAGAGCTTGAGACATCGCTGCCATGTGTCCGAGATAGAGATCCAGAGGAGCGAGCTGGAGTTACTAGACACCCACTCAGGCTTCCATGTCAGGACTTCCTGGTCTGTAGAGTCCTTGTGCTGGGTGGTGGGCTAGGAAACTGCATATTAACAAGGCGGGATGCTTAGTTATTGAGGGCGATGTTATTCTCGTTATCTCTCCGCTGCCTAGTGAGAATCTTATCTCAATAATCGGGACTCTATTTGAAAGTGCAACTAGTTATTCCTGTCGTTGAGAAAGTCCTCAGTAGATTTCTCACACAATTCTCTTAAATTTCTCACCATAGTCCACGTCGTCTATCAGCCCGATCAGACTCTGCCTGTGAAGAATACAAGTGGATAGGGTAGAAGTGCAGAAACTCTCTCAACTTTTGGGTCAATCCAGAAAAAGGGGTAAATCAAGTTTGATGGATTAGAAGAGTCATTAATTAGAGGACATGAATTTAAGTAAACTGTCAAAAAAAGAGAGGTGAGAGGAGGGCAAGAAATGAGTTGCCATTGTTTGGAATAAAGATGTAGTGGTGGAGGCACATTCAAGAGTAATTTTCAATATGAATTTGAATAATTAATTATAAAGAAAAAATTCCACGGCTGTGAAGAGAAACAAAGTGGCTAATTCAATAGCTCCTTCAGAAACAGGTACAGGTAAGGTGGGTCGAATAGCCCCTGTCTGTATTGTTGCATGGTTCAAAGTAGTTTTCAAAGCAAGTCTAGTGGATAGGAAAAGTACTGATACTAGGGTAAAAACAAAACCTTTATTTTGATTACTTGATTCCCACTAGAATACTATTGCATCTTTAATAATAACTTTCACCATTGTTTTAAATAAAATGGTTTTCAACTGTAGCAATAGAGAAGAAATGCTTTGTGAAACATCCTGGAATGTTTTACCAGGTTATATGTGCTACATAAATGTATGTTGTTGTTTCAACATTAAACCATTGAAAAGGCATTAAAATATCAGTGATGAGCAGCATTCTAAGGAAAATAAGAAACCATCAGTAAATTATTAAACTTGTAGTATTTTTCAAAACTTATGCATGTGACCTTTCATCTTCCATCAGCTATTCTGGAAAGCGAGCAAATACATGAAGTTCTTATCTGCTAGAGTTTAATTGCAGATTGTTTCCCCTTTTCTATCAGGCCTTACTTAGTTGCCTAGCAATCACAAATGTGTGTTTGCTGACATAATTGCTAGCAGCCTATCAGTCCAAGAATCATACGCCCAAAGAGATTGTAAAATAATGTTCTCCATTTAAGCCTACGTTAAAATAAATGGTCAACAATAACTTGATCATGTACATTCCAGTTAGATGAGCCAAAGGAAAACATAATAACTGAAGACCTGTGACAAATCTTCACTGACACACAAGGTGAGACTGGAATAATCAACCACATTTTCCTCTCCAGTTGCTTCTGATGTTGACTTGCAGATTCTATAAGCATCCTTTTCGTTTATCATCTTCTCTTCTTCTGTATTTTCAAATAAAACAAACACGTAAAGGATTGAAATTATCTTTGCACTTAGAAATGTATCGATAGAGCAAGTTCAGTTCTTCCACCTTCTTTAATGATTTAATTATTCAATAACTTTTCAGTTCTGATGATTTAAACTAATTTCAGTTCTGCTGCTTTTATACAGCTTTCATGAAAATAATTGGATTTTTTGCATAGTTTGTTAACTCTTGCATGCAAACTGAGAAAATAAAAATAGTAAGAAATCTCGAACTAAGAAATAAGAACTTGAGATTAGAAGAGAAATCTGCATCTTGTTTTATGATACAGTCATTTCTGCTATAATGTGACAGTTGAGCTCCAGCGCAACATCGCGTTATATAAAATCACACTATGGAAATAATGGAGCCTATGGGAAAAGCAGTGTTAGGGACAGACCACCAAAAAATATTACTCAAAATCGCTCGATAATCACTTCAAAGCCTAAGACAAAGGATGGCAAAATTTGAATCAATGTTTAATTCATATCTAATAATGAAATAAAAGTAAATTTAAACCTTACCTTGAAAAAATGTCAAGATTACTTGATGGGGGAGGAGGTTTTGAGGTTGCTGTGTTGTTAATACAGGGGTTGAGGGTCATCATCATCATCATCATCAACTTCATCATCATCATCACCTTCAGGTGCAGTTGTGGTTACAGGGTGAGGGCAAAAAATAATTAATCCAGAAGTGGATGGCTGTGGTTCATTGTCTTCTGACTATTTCTTGGGGATTGGCAAACAATACCTCCAGCTTTTGCTGCTTTGCCCTTTTTCTTCTTTCATGAAGAAGCTATTCATAAGGTGTCAAATAAGATCTTATTCCACGAACTGTTACCCTGCTGCAGTCTGCATTGTAATTGTTGTCCTCTAAGAGCTGCAAATGTTTCTCAATTTCCTTCAGGATAGAAGATAAAACAGAAGTGGAAAGCTCTTGTGGTGCTGCATCCTGAACTTTATCTTCTTCATCTTCAGCTTCCACTTTCCCCTCAGGGAAAAGTTGTTGTGGATCAACTGGAGAGAGGTCTTCACAGTTGGGCTCAATCAGCTCTTCAACATCCTCAGTCTCCCCGTCTTCAGATCCAACATGCTTTGCAAGATCAACACAACGTTCTCTAATTCTTGGAAACTCCTCTGACAGATCAAAGCCTTTGAAATCTTGGAAAAAATCTGGAAGACGCTTCTGCCAAACTGCACGCATGCAGTCCTTACTGACATCACTGCAGGCCTCCAGGATAATGTCAATTGCATTCTTGATGTTAAATCACATTATAACCAACACAAATTTGCATTTGAGAAATAGTGTTCCCTATTCGTCAGTCACATTATAGCCAATTTGCATTGCCGGAACACGTGTTATAGTAGAACCGACGGTACCTAAGTTGGAAAAATTTATATTGAGCAATTTTCAAGAATACCAGTTGAACATTAAAAGAGATACCCTCAGTAGCTCTGTTTTACATAGAGGCATCACTGTTAAATGAGACAGCCATAACCCATCAGTCCCTATTTGCGGACTAACTATTTACAATGGCCAGTATGTCGATTGTGCTTAACCAGCCAGTGCTTTCAAGCCTCAGAATGAAATGTCCACCATCAGATGTGATTCTGCTATTAGACATCATTTTTGAAATAAATAAACTAGAAACCAAGTAATGAGCGTCAGTCAGAGTCATTGGCGTGCCAGAAGCTCAACTGTTAACACATAGGACACTTTGCAGAGCAAAAACACGCTGCACATTCTCTGTACCTTTTTCATTGATATAAAGGGGTCATGAAGACTGCCAGTCTCTTCTGAATTCCCATGGGAACACACTAAACAATCCCAGTCTGCTTGCCTGATCTGAGAACTAAGATTCGCAGTTAACCATTGCATCTCCATGTCAATGATGGCCCAACCAATTAGCACCTCTTCTCAGGCTGTACAGATTTCTTACAACTCTGTTTCTTGAATTCTGGTCCTGATGAATGCAAGTCAGGAAGCTTTGACTTAACCATGTTTAAGTTCTCTGCTATCAAGTGAATGCTTATTTTTTCAAACATTTGCATCAATTTTAGAAGTTGGAAACATCTTTTTGAGAACTGAGTAGCTCATAAATGGGAAGGAAATAGTATAAAATTTGACCAGCTGAGTACAGGCAGGAAAATGGGGAGGCTTTCCCTAGCTGTTCTAATTTTATTCTCATATGCTAATCAAAAGCAACTTGTATGGACCGCAGATATAAGTAAAACCTTTCAGAGATAGCAGGAGCTGCAGATGCTGGAGAATCTGAGATAACAAGGTGTAGAGCTGGATGAACACAGCAGGCCAAGCAGCATCAGAGGGTCTAGGCCCGAAACGTCAGCCTTCCTGCTCCTCTGATGCTG
>NC_063343.1:25012105-25050338 GCF_021869965.1 Rhincodon typus
CAGCATCAGAGGAGCAGGAAGGCTGACGTTTCGGGCCTAGACCCTCTGATGCTGCTTGGCCTGCTGTGTTCATCCAGCTCTACACCTTGTTATATAAGTAAAACCTTGCTCACGACACCCAAATTTGATCCATGGCCTAGTCTCATGAAGGAATTGAGTTTCATGACATAGGAATATCTGAGATACGTGAGTTATTAATCTTTAATTTGAATCACTTAATGCATAGGACTTGCATGTTAAAGAAACCACCATAGGATACTTTTTTTCAGTAATGACTGTAGAGGTCACTTGACCCAAAAGAGACCAAGGGCTGAATCATAACTTTGTAAGCTCTGTCAGTTTTGTCAAGTTTCATGTATGATTCCTTGCCGTGAGGCCTGATGAGTTTTCTTGCCGCCTCTTACTAAATGTGCCTCATGAAATACCTACCTTGTCCCTATTGCACTTTCTCATCCGATTCTAGTCCCATTCTTCCACTCGCCATTCCCGAAACAATGTGTCACTGCCAGGATATACCAGAATTGATGGGCATCCCTAGTGCCAGTACCATTTTTAAAAGTGGTCCTGGACAGGCACTGTTAGCCCAGACCTGCTCTGTATAGTTGCTGTCATTTGCCTTAGATGGCAGAAAAAAGAAAATTGGCATCCACTTTGCAAGCAAGGACCTGCAGATTGTGCTGGACAGGATGGTGTAGAGGTGGGATGTTCTTTTTCCTATGGACCAAAAGAATGACTGACTGACTGTCTAAGACTCTGGACATAAAACACATGTTCTAAAGAACTGATTTCAGCTTAAAAGAGACTGTCCAAAGGAGCAACCAGTTTGGTTACAACCCTGCTGAAATTTCAGGTTGAACATCGAAATATATTTTTAGTTTTCTCTAATGGACTTTAACTTACAAATTTCATCTGCCTCTACCCTGTAACTAATGTTTGCTTTCATGCGAGTATGTGAATGTCTGTGGGATTCGGGATAGGTTACATCTTTTTAGTAATGCTTCCACTTTTAATTGAGTGAGTTTTCAAAATATCAATCAAACTCTTCACTTGGAAAATTGGGAACTGTCTGGTCTGTTTCTTCATAATTTTATACTTGGTCAGATACAAATTGAATTGAAATAAGCATTGTTTTTAAAAATTCAATCTCTCTTATAACAAAAATCAGGAGTTTTAACAGCTCTGATATAAAAATCATCATTCATGGCATCTGTCCTTCCTTGACTGATTTTTAAATTTTTTCTTCTTCGAATTGGAATACAGTGTTACAAACAAAATGCTCACTTCATGAAAGGATTGCTGTTGTGTCAGATCAGCTGTTTCATTTTATTCATTTATGCAATTTTCTCTTATTTTTCTATTTCTTGTCCTTTTCCCTGAATTCAGTTGTTTGCCATTCTACATGACTGCTGAACAGTCAAAATGATGAAACTAAATAGACTTAATATTTTGTCACTTCCTTTGTGGCTATGTGACAAAATAACAGCAAGGTCATAGTTCAATTGTGATTAAGTTACACAATGTATATTTGGAGCTTTCACAAAACAATTTTAACATATTGCATAATTTGCCAAAATAGAATAATTGGACTGAAGTATTGGACTGGAGCACAGAATAATTGGACTGAAAGAGTAGTCGATACAGTGTGGAGCTGGAGGATCACAGCAGATTGGTCAGCATCAGAGGAGCAGGAAAGTCAATGTTTCTGTTCAGGACCCCTTCATCAGGACTGTGGAGGGGGAAGGGAGCTCAGAAATAAATAGAAGCAGGGTAGGGCGGGGGGATGGTAGATGGGATGATGATAGGTGGATGCAGGTAGGGGCTTGTGAAGATTGGTCAATGGGACGGGTGGGGTGGATAGGTGAGGGAGAAGATGGGCAGGTTGTGTCAGGTCAAGGAGACGGGGATGAGAGGGAGGGCTAGACATGGTGTAGAGGAACAGAGTGTCCATGGTGAAAATGTGGTGTTGGGACCAGGGAATTGAAAGCTTTGGAGAAGGTGGAGGGAGTGGGTGGTGTCCCAAATGTAGGTGGGGAGTTCCTGGACGGGGGGGTTAAAACGGAGTCGAGGTAGGTGGCGATGAGTTCAGTGGGGGAGAAGCAGGCAGAGATAATGGGTCAACCTCCGTCTCCATGCCTATTTCTTCGAGTGGGAGTCCAACACACCCTCTGCAGATTCTTTCACCACCTCTGACAAACCTCTTCCTTCTTGACACCACCCATTGGCCTCCTACCCTCCCTTGACCTCTTCATCTTCATTTGTCGTCACGGCATCAATTGCCTTAACCTCTCCACCCCTCCCACCCACTCCAACCTCTCCCCAGCAGAACGCACAACCCTCCAGTCCCTCCACTCCAACTCCAACCTCACCAATAAACCTGCTGCTAAGGGGGACATGGTGGTAGTATGGCACACTGACCTCTACATCGCTGAGGCCAGACGCCAACTCTCTGACACCTCCTCCTACTGTTCTGTCGATTATGACCCCACCCCTGATCACCAAACCATCATCTCCCAGACCATCAATAACCTCATCACCTCAGGAGACCTCCCACCCACAGCTTCCAACCTTATTGTTCCCCAACCCCGCACCGCCCGTTTCTATCTCCTTCCCAAAATCCACAAACTCGACTGCCCCGGTTGACCCATTGACGCTGCCTGCTCCTGCCCCAATGAACTCATCCCCTCCTACCTCAACTCTGTTTTATTGCTCCAGTCCAGAAACTCCCCAACTACATTCAGGATCCTACCCACGCCCTCCACCTTCTCCAAGACTTTTAATTCCCTGGTACCCAACACCTCATCTTCACCACGAACAGCCAGTCCCTCTACACATATATCCCCCATGAGGAGGGCCTAAAACCCTCCATTTCTTCCTCTTGCACAGGCCCAACCAGTCCGCCTTCACTGACACTCATCTGCTTGACAGAACTTGTTCTCACCCTCAACAATTTTTCCTGTAACTCCTCCCACTTCATACAAACCAAAAAGGTAGCAAGGGGCACCCGCATGGGTCTGAGCTATGCCTGCCCCTTCGTAGGATACACAGAACAGTTTCTCTTCCACAGTTACATTGGCATCATCCCTCACCTCTTCCTCCACTGCATTGATGACTGTATCGGTGCTGTCTCATGCTCCCATGAGGAAATTGAACAGTTCATCCACTTCACCAACACCTTTCACCTCAACCTCAAATTCACCTGGACCATCTCTGACACCTCCCTCCCTTTCCTGGACCCCTCTGTCTCCATCTTCGGCAACCGACTCAGCCACCAACATCTATTTCAAATCCACTGACTCCCACAGCTACCTTGACAACATCTCCTCTCACCCACTGTCCTGCAAAAATATGATTCCATGCTCCCAAATCGTCCACCTCCACCCCATCTGCCCCTGGGGTGAAGCGTCCCATTCCCGGACATCCCAGATGTCCTCCTACTTCAGGTATCGTAATTTCCCCTCTCCCATGATTCATTATGCCTTCAACCGCATCAACTGCATTTCCCACACTTCTGCCCTCAAACCCCCTTCCCCCCAACAACAACAAGGATAGAGTCCCCCTCGTCCTCACATAGCACCCCACCAACCTCCAAATCTAATGCATCATCCTGTGCCACTTTCGCCACCTGCAATCGGACCCCACCACCAAATAGATATTCCCTTCCCTACTCCTGTCTGCTTTCTGTAGGGACCGGTCACTCCTTGTGAGACTCTCTTATCTGCTCCACAATCCCCAACAACTCCACCATACCCAGCACTTTTCCCTGCAACTGCAGGAAATGCTACACCTGCCCCTACACTTCCCCTCTTACCTCCATCCAAGGCCCCAAACAATCATTCTGAATCTGACAGGGATTCACCTGTACGTCGTCTAACCTGGTCTACTGCACCCATTCTTCCTGATGTGGTCTCCTCTACATTGGAGAGACCAAGAGCAGACTCAGTGACTGATTTGCAGAGCATCTATGCTCTGTACACTCCAATCAACACCACCTTCCAGTTGCCAGCCATTTTAACTCCCTTCTCCCCCCCACTCCCTTGATGACATATCCATCCTGGGTCTCCTCCAATGTCACAATGAGGCCACACAAAAATTGGAGGAACAACATTTTATATTCTGCCTCAGGAGCTTACAGCCGAATGGCCTCAACATAGAATTCACTAGCTTCAAAATCTCCCTGCCCCCGGCCTCATCCCATGCCCAGCCCTCCCTCTCATCCGTGCTTCCTTGACCTGACGCAACCTGCCCATCTTCTTTCACACGTATCCGCCCCACCCTTCCAACTGACCAATCTCCACAACCCTCTACCTGCATCCAGCTATCACCATTCCACCTACCATCCCCCAGCCTCACCCCCCCCATTCTTTTTATTTCTGAGCTCCCTTCTCCCTCCCCAGTCCTGAAGCGGGGTCCCGACCTGAAACATGGTGTAGAGCTGGATGAACACAGCAGGCCAAGCAGCATCAGGGGAGCAGGAAAGCTGACGTTTCGGGCCTAGACACTTCTTCAGAAAAAATCTTTTTTGGCCTGTTGTGTTCATCCAGCTCTACACCTTGTTATCTCAGATTCTCCAGTATCTGCAGTTCCTATTATCTCCCGACCTGAAACGTTGACTTTCCTGCTCCTCTGATGCTGCCTGGCCTGCTGTGTTTCTCCAGCTCCACATTTTATTGACTACTCTTTCAGTCTAGCATCTGCAGTTCTTGCTATCTCTTAGGACTGTAAAAGGTGTTACTTCTATCCTTGATACATTAAGTTTAAAATTAATCAAAATCTATGTCTGGTAAACATGACACAATTCATCATTTACTCACACTACTTTCATTGAGGTAGGCAGCTCATAAATCATTAATCAAAATGTAGATACTACTGCAGACACTGAAATCTGAAATAAACATCTATAAAGAGAAACACAGCAGGCCAGGCTGCATCATTGCTCTTCTGATGCTGCCTGGCCTGCTGTATTCCTCCAGCTCCACACTATGTTATCTCTGACTCCAGCATCGGCAGTTCTTACTACCTATAAAGAGAGTTAACTTTTCAATTCTGATAGGATTCTTCTTCAGAACTCAGATGTGTCGGATAATGGCAGAGGAGGAATGAAGAGAACAGATTATGTGGATGCCCAGTGAAAAAGACAAAGGGTTTGTTATTTGCAGTGAACACTAAATAGAGATGTAAAGTGTGTAAAGACCTTTTACTCCTTGCCATTGAATGTCAAGGGAGGATGTTTGGATTCTATCTCTTGGAGATAGCCATTGCCTGGCACTTGTATGATACAAACGGCACTTGCTACTTGTTAGACCAAGCCTGGATATTGTGTTGGACATAGATTGGCTCAGTATCAGAGAAGTAATAATGGTGCTGAACACTGTAAAATCATCAATGAAAATCCCCACTCTTGAACTTAATGATGTTAGGAAATGCATTGATTAAACGGTTAAAAATGGTTGGACCTATGATACCACCCTGAGGAACTCCTGCTGAGATGACAATCATCTTCCTTTGTGCTAGATACAATTCAAACCAGCAGAGTTTTCACCCGATTCTAGGGTTGCTAGGGGCCCTTGATGCCATGGTGTCAAATATAGCTTTGATTTCAAGAACAGCACTCTCACCCTACCTCTGGAGTTCAGCACTTTAGTACTTTTTGAACCAGGCTATACTGATGTTAGGAGCCAAGTGGACCTGGCAGAACTCAATCTGAGTGTCAGTGACACTCGCTAAGCAGGAGCTGCCTGATAGCACTCTTGATGACTCCTTCCATCATTTTACTGACGATTAAGATTAGGCTAATGGAGCAATAATTGGCCAGGTTGGATTGGTCCTGCTTTTTGTACACAAGACATGCTTGGGCAATTTTTCAAATTGTGAGTCAATGCTAGTGTTACGTATTTGTCTGGAGCAGGCTGGCTAGGAGCATAGTAAGATCTAGAGCTCAAGCTTTCAGTACTGTTGCCAGAAGATTGTCAGAGCCCATAGTCTTTGCAGTTTTTAATGTCTTCAGAGAATTCCTGATATCAAATGCTGTAAATACAACTAGCTGAAGACTGGAATCAGTGCTAGACTGGTTAGGACAGATCATCCCTTGGCACTTCAGGGTGAGGATTATTTCAAATGCTTCAACCTTTTCGATTGCACAGTTTTTTTGGATTTCCCTATCTTTGAAGATGAGAATTTTTGTGGATCTGCCTCCTCTAGTAAGCTATTTTATTGTCCACCACCATTCTTAACTGGATATGACAGGGTCTGATCTGCTGGTTGTGGAATTGTTTAGCCTTGTCTGTCACCTGCTGCTTTCGATGTTTGGCAAACAAGTGGTCTTGTTTTGTAGCTTTGAATGAATGATACCTCATTTTTAAGTTTACCTGATGCTGCTTCTGGCATGTCTTCCTGTACTCTTTGTTAAACCAGAGTTGATCCCTTGCTTTAATAGTGGAGGTAGTGTCAGGGACATGCCAGTTCATGAGTTTGCAGATTGTATCTGTGACAGTTCTGTTGCTAATAGTCCACAGCATCTCACAGATGCCCAGTCTTGAGTGCTAGATCAGTTTAAAGTCTGTAGCATTTAGCACAGTGATAGTGCCATACAATGCCAAAGATGTCCACAGGACTGTGCCATGATCCCTCCTGCTGATACTCAGTCCTGTGGGAGTTCCTGTCGAGGAGTGTGCACTGCCTTTGGCAAGGTCAAGCTTAACATCTGGGCCCTCTAGACATAAATAGCCCTTGCATTGTCCAACAGACTAAAACCAATGGACTCCATTGTTGGGCTTGCCCCTTCACCCCAACTGTAGAGGCTGGTCTCATTGAGACAACGTGGAGGAAAAGAAAGCAGAAGACCTTCTAAGGGCACATTGGTGGCATGGGTGACACTACATTGCAAATAGGTTCTCAACTATTTTGTGAAGATTTATTCTGTTCTCAGCATCATCTGAGCATGCAAGTATCTGTCCAGTCAAAACTGCTACATTGCAGGTGCTAAAACCACACATCCTTATCCTACACAATGTTCCATTGACCAAGGGGCAATGTGAACAATTGCTACATCATATGTAGGAATGGGTAAATCCCAGGTGACTCCAATACCAATGATATAGTTGTCCATGCTCCCTTGCACAGCACAGCTCCATGATATCCCACCTTATCTTTCAGCAGATGGACTCCCCTGACTGTGTCCAGCCCTTGAGAGATTTAGCCAGAGAGCCCTGTGATAAGACCCCTGACTGATGTCTGAAGCTGTGACTCCTGGACAGATTGTGCTGGACCTACAGGAATGACCGTGACCCACTCCCCAGACTGTCCTTATCATGATCATCCTGAATGCTCACTTGACCAAGCCCAATTCTCTGAACCAGTATCTGAGGCTAATTTTTATTTATTGTGCCAAGACCCCCTGAATGACAGATACCTCCCTGGACTTCAGAACGTGCTATTCTGTCAGAATTGAGTCATTGTCATTGGCCTGCAGCACATGCAGTGGGTTAGCTGTTTAAGGTGTGAGAATGAGGTAGCAATGAGCCTGTCAGCAACATTTCCATCCCTTGGATGACCAGCACGATAAATGGTCAAGGAAAGGCAACAATGCTGTAAACATCCAGGTAAGAACTGAGTGAATGCTTGGCGGGCAAGCAAACAGTCCTGGGATACAGCTTGGTCCAATCTGATAGGTGCCTGCCCTTGCACATAAAATATCCTTACAGCAGCATTAGAGTAATAATTACACCTATGGTCCTAAGAACAGCATTGCAGTGCAGAAGCAGACTCTAAACGGATCAGAGATGTGACATAACAGTGCAGAGAAGTGGCATGAGTCAAATGCCAATGTCCATAGATGTGGAGTATGTGCAGCTGCTGCCCACGGAGCATGCTCTGAGACAATGGTGCCAGATGTCTAAGATGGTAATCTGGAGGACCAAATAGTAAGCTGGATTTGCCAGCTCTAGCTTTCACTGTAGGAATTCTCAACATCCAGTTTTTATCTAATGCATGGTAGAATAACGATCTGTATATTAATGAGGTGAGATTCAGTGTTAAAAAGGGTGATAATGAGAAATAATTCCCATTACTAGGCAAAGAACATTAATAGGCATTTCGCTGCTCCCTAACAAGAATCTCAAGGTGGAAGTCAGAAATGAGATGAAATACTCTCCACTTGCGAGGAAGAGTTCAGCTTCAACAACATTCAAGAAGCTCAATACTGGCTAGGACAAAACAGGTTACTTCATTGGCACCCCATCCACAACAGTAAAAATTCATTCCCTCAACAAGATGCACTGCAGCAACTCACAAAGGCACCTTCGATGGTACTTTTCAAACCCACATCCTCTACCAGTTAAAATACAAGGGTGACAGATGCATAGGAAAACCAGCCTCAAAGTCACTCACCATCCTGACTTGAAATTATATTCCTTCACTAGGACAAAATCCTGGAACCTTCTGATTAGCACTTGGGTACACACAAACCAATGGCCTGGTTCAAGAAGTCAGCTCACTACCACCTTCCCAAGGACAATTAGCGATGGACAACAAATGCTGATATTGCCAGCAACGCTCACACGAAAGACATCAAAAAAGAGGTAATGATCCATAGAGAAGACAAGATGTGGGAGTATGAAGACATAAACACAGAGCATAAACAAGACAAACACTAAGGGAATGTATTAAGGATGAATAAATTTTTGTTTGCATAAATGAATGAGTTGTTTGGTGAAGATAGTATGGAATTGTTTTTTTGTTGGTTGGTGGCTTACATTGCAGAATTTTGGATCATATGAATACTGTGATGGGACAATGCAGATGAATGGGAAGGTGGGATATAGTGAAGGCCATGCAAAAGGACTGGAGTTAGAGAAGGTGCTCATAGACAACTTGTCAGCACTTAACATATCATAGGCGACTCTTCTATTTCCTCTTTCTTCCTGCCCCTTTCCACACTCCCCTACCTGGAGATCCTTTGCAGACCCAAAGGCATTACAATTACAGCCACCTTACTTGTTGTAACTTTCACGTGAATGGGTCACCAGATTCTCTCTCCTCTCTGTGAGGATGTAGCAACAATTCATGCCAACATCCCTGCCAGCTCACCAATAACTTCAGAATATACCCACAAACCTTGCAATGGCAAGAATGAATTTAAATGGCTTTATCTGCAAGATGGATGGCTGACGCCTTAATTAGTTCAAGTGATAGATCCTTCTTGGAGCAGAACATGTGTTCTTTTCTGAGCAGATCACACATATGGGGGGGAGGGTGTGGGGGTGTGGGCAGGGTGATGGCCTAGTGGTATTATCACTAGACTGTTAATCCAGAGACCCAGATAATGTTCTGGGGACCAAGGTTCGAATCTCACCATGGTAGATGGTGGAATTTGAATTCAATAAAATATCTGGAATTAAGAATCTAGTGATGACCATGAATCCATTGTCGATTGTTGGAAAAACCCATCTGGCTCACTAAGTCCTTTAGGGAAGGAAATCTGTCATCCTTACCTGGTCTAGCCTACATGTGACTCCAGACCCACAGCAATATGGTTGACTCTTAACTGCACTTTGGGCAATTAGGGGTGGGCAATAAATGCTGCCTGGCCAGCGACACCCTCATCCCGTGAATGAATAAAGGATATGTTCAGTGGATCTGTGTGATTGAATGGTCAAGAATGTGCATCAGATCAGCTGGAATAATTAAACAGTTCAGCAACTTTACTAACACCTTTCACCCCAACCTCAAATTCACCTGGACCATCTCCAATACCTCCCTTTCCTTCCTGGACCTCTCTGTCTCCATCTCTGGTGATCGCCTCAAAACTGACATCAATTTCAAGCCCACCGACTCCCACAGCTACCTAGACTACACCTCCTCTCACCCACCTTCCTGCAAGAATGCAATCCCCTACTCCCAAATCCTCCATCTCTGCCACCCCCAAGGTGGGGCGTTCCACTCCCGCACATCCCAGATGCCCTCCTATTTCAAGGACCGTAACATCCCCCTCAGGTGATCGAAAATGCCCTCAACCGCATCTCTTGCGTTTCCCGCACCACTGCCCTCACATCCCCTCCTCCCAACAAAAATAAAGACAGAATACCCCTTGTCCTCACATATCACCCCACCAACCTCGGCATCCAATGTATCATTCGCCGCCACTTCTGCCTCCTACAATCCAATCCCACACCCAAAGAGATATTATCCTCCCCACCCCTATCTGACTTTCATAGGGACCGCTCTCTCCGTGACTCCCTCATCCGCTCCACACTCCCCACTAACCCCACCACACACGGCACCTTTCCCTGCAACCGTAGGAAGAGCTACACCTGCCTCTACACCTCCCTCCAAGGCACAAAACAAACATTCCACATTAGACAGGGGTTCACTTGCACATCCGTCAACTTGGTCTACTGTATCCGCTGGTCCCAATGTGGCCTCCTCCACATTGGTGAGACCTAGTGGAGACTCAGAGACCACGTTGTAGAGTATCTGCGCTCTGTATACGACAAACGACAACACCTTCCGGTCGCGAACCATTTTAACTCCCGCTCCCACTCCCTGGTTGACATGTCCATCCTGGGCCTCCTCCAGTGTCACAATGACGTCACCCACAAAATGGAGGAGCAGCACCTCATAATTCCGCCTTGGGAGCTTATAGTCCAATGTCCTAAACATGGAATTCACCAGTTTTAGAATCACCCCACCCCTGGCCTCATCCCGTGTACAACACTCCCTCTCATCCCCGCCTCCTTGACCTGACACAATGTGTCCATCTTCTCTCCCACCTATCCTCCCCTCCCACACCTCACTGACCAATCCCCACCACTGCCTACCTGCACTCACCTATCACCATCCCACCTACCTTCCCCAGCCCTACCCCTCCTCTCTCTATTTATTTCTGAGCTCCCTTCCCACTCCCCATTTCTGAAGAAGGGTCCCAACCCTAAACGTCAGCTTTCCTACTTCTCTGATGCTGCCTGGCCTGCCGTGTTCCTCTAGATCCACACTATGTTATTTGACATTATCTTGTGGTCATTTGGACACTTTGGTGCACACACAACATGCTAAAGTTATAATCCTTCCTGGAATGTAGCACAATGCAGGCTGATGCAGAAACTGACGGTGGGCTAACAGGGCTGCACGTGGGCTCTTGCCCAGGGCCCATTCACTCCCATCTGCTTTCCTTCTTTGTTTTACTTTTGCTTCTGCTCTTTTCTTTTATTTTATTTTCCTTTTCCTTATGTCTTTTTTTCTTCTTTTCTGTGGCAGGTTGGTCAGCAGCTCCAGTGCAGCAGCGAGAGTGTGTTTGTGTGGCAGACGCGGTTTCTCCTGCCAATTAGAGGCAGGGGTAATGAGGATGTTCTCCCAGCGATTGGAGGCGGTGGCAGCGAGTGCATTCTCTTGCCATTTAGGGCCAGTGGCAGAAGCAGTGAGGTCATTCCCTTGGCGTTCAGGGCTGGCAGCAGCAGCAGCAAAGCTCCTCCAGCAATTGGGGACAGCAGCGGCAGCGGCAGCGGCAGCGGCGGCAGACTCTTCAAGATGGCGGCACCAGCAAGGCAACATCTGCAGCCGAAGTGGGATTGGTGACCCAGCAGTGGCCTGGCCTGGCAGCAGAACCAGCGACTCTGAGTTGTAGGGTGAGTGTGGATTCCAGCAATGTTAGCAAAGTGGACCCAGTGGTGAACAGATGGTAGCTAAACTTGGGCAACTCCTATGTTGATGGGTCCAGTGCAGGTGGAAGCGAGGCAGCGGAGGTGTCCCTTGAGGCTAGGTGCCTGCATGGACTGGGCCGGAAAGACTGATATTCAGAACTTTTAAACTTCTTTATTATTCTAATTTACTCTTTTGACCTATAGTGCTGGACTATTTATTTCTTTGCTTTTTTCAATTTTTTTCCCCTAGGAATTTGATCTTAAGTATCTGTACCTAGGTACTTTTGTACCTAAGATGGCGCTGTAATGCGGTGACTGTAAACTTTTCACTGTACTTACTTGAGAACATGGTCAGAAATCACATGATAGCAGGTCATAGTCCAACAGGTTTATTTGGAAACACAAGCTTTCAGAGTCTTCCTCCCTCTTCAGGTGTTAGTCAGAGAGGTAGTATCAGACACAGAATTTATAAGTAAAAGATCAAAGGGCCACACCACTGATGAGAATGTATTAAATGAACCTAAGATGCTGTTTTATCAGTTAGAAAGTTTAATTGATTAAAATGCATGCACAAATCCCCAAATTTCTTTGAAGTCACTGTCCTGAAAGAACTAAAGATTTTATCAGTGTAAAGAAGATGTGACATTTTAGGTCAGACAATGCATATTAGGTGCAAGATCTTGTTTAGAATCTGTTTGTGTTTTGGTTTAGAGTCAGACTGGTTTTATTTCTAAAGTAGGAATTTATAAAACTCCACATTGACTGACTGTCTATAAATTGTGCGCTTTTTGAACAAAATAGAATGTATCTGCAAATACAAATCCGCCCCATAGATTCACATGTGTGTGCTCATGCACTCATGTGTATTGGTGTGTGTGAGGGAGAGTGAGAGTGTGCATGTGTCTGTGTGTTGGGGGGTGCAAGAGAGAGAGTGTATGTGTGTGTGTGTGTGTGTGTGTGTGTGTGTGTGTGTAGGGGGAGAGGGAAAAGAGAGAGACACACACACACACCCACACACACACACACACACACACACACACGCATACTCACTCACTCTCTGTCTCTCTCACGCAGACGCACGCATGTGAATCTATGGGGCGGATTTGTATTTGCAGATACATTCTACTTTGTTCAAAAAGCACACAATTTATAGGCAGTCAGTCAATGTGGCATTTTATGAATTCCTCCTTTTGAAATAAAACCAGTCTGACTCCAAACCAAAACACAAACTGATTCTAAACAAGGCCTCACACCTAACATGCATTCTCTGACCTCTTCTTTACACTATTAAAATCTTTAGTTCTCTCAGGACAGTGACTTCAAAGGAATTCTGGATTTACATATACATATTAATCAATTGAAACCTTCTAACTGATAAAGAGTTGACAGCATCCTAGGTTTATTTAGTACATCTTCATCAGTGGTGTGACCCTTTGATCTTTTATTTATAAATTCTGTGTCTGATACTTCTTCTCTCACTAACACCTGAACAAGGAGCAAGGCATCGAAAGCTTGTGTTTTCAAATAAACCTGCTGGACTATAACCTGGTGTCATGTGATTTCTGACCTTGTCCACTCCAGTCCTACACCGGCACCTCCGTATCTTGAGTACATGTGACAATAAAACTAATTCAATTCACTTTAAATCAATTTAATTCAAGCACCAAACGCTGTATATGAAGTGCCACCATCTTTGTGCAGCCCTACAGAGCTGAATTTCTCATCCTTCTTTTTCCATATTTGTGGTGCTGAAGATTGATTCCAGTTTTAAGATTATAAACAAGTGCTAGGATGTAACATGAAACCACTTCATTTGAAGATTATATTTGTTTATTCTGATCTTAAGTAGTTTATTTAAAAGGCTCACAACATGCGGTTGTGAGCTGTAACTTGTACAAAACATAAATGTATGAGAGAAAGATACAGCTGGGTAATTCTGAACCTTAGAGAGTACAAATGTACAAAAAGAAACACCTTCAGATTAATATTGGCATTGTAGTCAGGTCGCAGAACCACAGGATTGTTACAGTGCAAATAGAGGCCATTTGGCCCATCATTTCTGCTTCAGCTCTTTGAGCATATTGAATTAGTGCCAATCTCCTGTCTTTTCCCTGTAACCCTGCATATTGTTTAAATAGAAACAATCATCCAATCCCGTCTTGAATTTAAACTGTCTGCTATAATATTTTTCAATATTTTGGAAATATATGGACAGAGCTTTGGGCTTTTAAAACTTTTTTTAAAAACTGTGCTGGGTCTGCAGTGGAATAAACAAATGACAAGCAGACCTGTGAATGGGGCCTGGAGGCCAATACAAAGGAATGATTGTCAGTGGGGAACATTGTCTCGATCCAACATCTTGCATTTACAATTTACGCCTTGCATCCAAGACAATTAACCCAAAAATCAAAGGAATCCAGCCCTGAAGTGGTTTTTACTCAGAGCCCATAGAAGTTACTGATTCATGGAGACAGTATGGAGCCAAGAGGGCTACTGTGACAATCACGCTTTGTCTAAATATCAGAAATCCAATTAAGCTAACCAAGCCCACAAAGAAAACCTCAACAAAACAATAGACCTAGATATTAGTGCAGCGATTTCGTGGCCCTGCAACTAGTATTACTGCAGGCCCCTATCTCACATCGAGAGGTATCTGAACTGAGATATCCAAACCGAGGCCTTCTGAACCAAGAGACAGAAACACCAAGAGAATGTGTTGTAAGACCAATGCCAGTCCTCAATGACCATTGAGGCTGGCCATGCTAAAGGAACCAAAACTGACAAAATTTGACGCACCAATTGACCCGACCAATGCTACAAGTCCTCAGGTACAACTGAGGCAAAGACTGAGCTTGACAAACCAGAAAAGATAAAAAAAACAAGTACTCACCCAATAGATCCAATACGCACCTAACCATATCAGCGGACTCAACCCAGACTGAGCAGTTGCGCGGCTATAATTTCCTCTACCGTTTTTGGGGTACGGCAAGCCAGAGAAACCGCATCAGGCAAATTTCAAAACAGCATTCGGAGTGGTGAGCATAATCCCAAGACCCCAGAGTACTAACTTAGTCAGGAGTGGGAGGCGGGTGACATCAGTATATTGTGATTCTAAATAATAGTGTATTTTTATTGATAGTGTATTTTAAATAACAGTGTATAGTATAGAGTCATAGAGTTGTACAGCATCAAAACAGACCCTGTCAGATCGTCATCCATGCTGACCAGATATCCTAAATTAATCTGGTCACATTTGCCAGCACTTGGCCCATATCTCTCGAAATCCTTCCTATTCATTTACCTATTCAGATGCCTTTTAAATGTTACAATTGTATCTGCTTCCATCATTTCCTCTGGCAGCTCATTCCATTTATGCACTACCCTCTGCATGAAAATGTTGCCCCTTAGGTCCCTTTTAAATCTATCCCCTCTCTCCCTAAGCCTACGCCCTCTAGTTTTAGACTCCCCTACGACGGCTGTTCACCCTATCCATGCCCCTCATGATTTTATAAACTTCTATAAGGTCAACCCCCAGCCTCTGAAGCTCCAAGGAAAATAGCCTCAGTCTATTCAGTCTCTCCCTCTTGCTCAAACCCTCCAGCACTGGCAACATCCTTCTGTTACCTTTTCTTGTATTATTAAGTTAACTTTCTTGTATTGTTGTGCTACCTTCTTCTGTGCATAAATAAACACAAAGATTCTTTTGCCCTCAAACGTCTGACTGCTGCCTTTTCATTACATCCTGATTAATAAGTCCAGTGTCCAAAACCAGGAATTGGGAAGGATTCAAACCACTTAGAAGTCAGGAGTATAACTGACTGAAAACCAAACCCCTACACTGCCTCACATTTCCAGGCAACACAAACTAATTGCAGTGTGAAACAGTTCTTTCTCACCTTCGTTTGCTCCTTTTGCAATATATTTTAAAACTAGTGGTTGATTTATTTGATTCATTTATTGTCACCTGTATTTTGAGGTTGGTTGTCTCTCTCAGGAAACTGGATCAACTTTGTGGAACTAAAACAACTAAATCAAATGGATTGAGTAAACTTAATGAACAATATAAATTTTATTTGAAGCTTTATTTCATGCTTTATATTATGGTAAAATTATGAGATTTCAGTGTATAGTGTACCTCTGACAAACATTGCAGAAATAATAAGTAGGACAATAGGATTTGCACAGAGAATGATTCTAGAAACAACAAATGTTCCTTATTTATTCATTCGCAGACTGTGGGTGCCACTGGATAAACCAGTATTTATTGCTCATCTGTAATTTCCCAGAGGGCAGTTAAGAATTAATTACATTGCTTTGGCTTTGGAGGCACATGTAGCCAGACCAGGTAAGGGTGCCAGATTTCCTTCCCAAAAGGACATCATTGAATAAGATGGGTTTTTACCTTAATCGACAATGGTCATAAGACCAACATTAGGCCAGCTCTTTATTCCAGATTTTTTAAAACATGTAATTAAAATTTCACCACTTGTTGTGACTTTACCACTATGCCAACACCTCCACTTAAATGTTCTCTGACTTGGGGATTATGTTTGCTCAAAAAGGCCATATTGTTGTGTATTTAGAGAAATAACAGAAATTCAGCATGGTTTCCAAGTCCTGATTACGCACTAGCTTGTCAGCACACCAACCTTGGAGACCTATTGGAAGGAAGTTAATTCAGGGTCCAGATTGCTGAAAGAAGCAAGTTCTGTGTCTTTCTTTCTGCAATGAAAGTAACTAAAGTCTGAAGTTATCATTGCCCAACAGTTGCTGTAAGCTGCTGTCTTTACCAATTAACTCAGACTTCATAATTAATGCATCAATTGGCCTGTGCCTCCTGTGAAGAAATGAAAGAACCTGGACAAGGAGATAGAAGAACAGAAGGGCCTGGGAAGCAAAAGGAACATCTCATGAAATCATGTTGACTGGTATTTCCCCAATAGTTTTTCTTCCCCCCATAGCATCAATTTTATTTTGCTTATCTGTCTGAATGCATTTGTAGGCACTTTGGAAGAAAGTTAGAGTTTCAACTTGTAGAGTTATATTTTGACAGTTCATAATTTGTCTTACCTATGGTTAGAATTTATTCATTTGTAATAAATAAAATTTCTTGTTAATACAGGAACTTGATTAGTGTTTTCTGTTAATCTGAGGCCATCAGACAAGTAAATTATATATTTAAGTACTTTGATTAAATTTAGTGATGCCTCCATCCCCAGAATAGTAGGGCTCGAGTATCAGCACACCTTCCCAAGTTGGTGATAATGCAAATAAAATGTACCCCAGGGAATTCAATTTCCTGGCTGTAAGGATTCTGTGTGAAAGTTTCAAAGTTTCTTGTGGGCACTTGTGTTCGGAATCTTGTTCAAAGAAATATGTCAATATTGTGTTCAAAATTTTAATTTTCATACTGCTACATATTTAATTGATGCTTTTCTAAGTTTATGGATTCAGAGATGTTAAGACAAAGCAAAGTGCTTTTAATTTTCTTTCTGACCTGTTTTAAAGCAAACTTAGAAGTACTTCATAATCACATTCTTGCTGAAGAATGGAACACATCCTGTACCTTACTCATTAATGCTGTTAATTCCTGTTTATTACATCAATTAGTTATGCAAAAAGAGCTTTCTTTTCCATGGAATCTCAAGATGATTTTCTTTTGCTAATGTGATGTTAAGTGTCGAGTATGCAGTTTTGAGGTGGGGAACTCCATCTCACTCTGTTATTCAAGATCTCAACCTTTAATAACCTAAAAGGCTGCCATCAGAGATTGTAGTGAATGAATTCCCATTCTATAGATTCTCCAGAGGCACAAATAGAAGCAGTGGCACCTTGTAAAAGGAAAGCTGGAACACCACTTCTTCAAAGGTCCCAGTTTTATTTGGTCATTGCAAGAAAATTGGGAAAAATGTGAGATGGCAAGTGTAAAAAAAAGCCTCACTTTCCAACCAAGTATTTAACAATAAGATGAGATTCTCCCTTAGAAGTGATGATAGGCCTATTTGCATGCATTAGCATGTATTAAATATCTTTGGTATGATATCATTTCACTCATTGATATACAGTTTCCCATTGCTGGATAGAAACTAGACACCAACAATTCCTGACATGAAAGTCAGAGAGGTAACATGGCTCGCAGCTTGGTCCTGCAGAACTCCATCAGTCACCAACATCTCAGGGTACAGTCCATTGTGTGGCAGAAACCACACACACTCTTTTCCCCACTGCACATCCCCCTCCAATCCAGCAGGACATCCAGGACCTAGCCAGCAAAGCAGAAAGTCAGTTTCCTTTTGTTTGACATGCTGAGGGAAAATAAAAAGAAACCAAATAAAGCAGCTGCAGACTGACTGTGTGTATGGATGGGCATTACAATGGCACCAGTGCCAGAAATTCTAGACAGTCCTGACAGTGGCTACTAATGCATAGTTATTGAGATGAGTTTGATAAGGTGAGAAGATATTCACAAAAACAGAAATCAGGTCCATGAAACTCACCAAACATGAAATTTAGCTGATTTCTGGTAAGAATCAGCCCTTTTTGTGTTTCCTCACACAAAATTGTGGTAAAATAATTTACAAATGATACATGAACACCATTAGTGAATGCAAATGTGTAGCCATTTTTATCATGTGCATCTTTCATATTCACTCATGGGACATGGGCATTGCTGGTTGGCCAGGTTTTATTGACCGTCCCTAGTTGCACTTGAGAAGATGGTGGTGGACTGCTGTTTTGAACCAGGGCAATCCTTGTGCTATAGGTAGACCCATAATGCTGTTAATAAGGGAATTGTCGTATAAGTACACAAGCATTTTAAAACATTTCTTCACTTACTACACATCACTGATGAACAGTAATTCTATTTTTTCGACTTTCAGGATTAAAGTATCATTACTGTTTCATCTGAGTTTGTTCCTGAAACAGAAATATTGGCAAGTAACAGCACTTTATTGGACAGATTTAAATGTCTATTTCATTTCAATCCAGTCTTCTGGCCAAAATAAAATATTCTCCTTTTGGTGGGCCCATTTGTCATAATTATTTGTGGAAAAGTTGATGCACTCAGTAGTGTTTAGTTTGAGATTAAATTCCAGAAGCTGTGCCAATACTGCATCATGACAAATTCTGCTCTTTGTTGTCAGACTTCAGAGAGCTCTTTCTTTCAACTTAATCTGCCTTTGGGAGTATCGCAAGATCTATACATGTGATAAATCCAGTTTTGCAAGACCTCTGCCATTTCTCAAACTCTCATGCCAAGTAATGCAAAGATGTAGGTGTAGACCATTTTTGACATAAACAGAGCAAGTAAATCTTTGTAGCAGAAAATTAGACAGAAGTTCTCCATAACAAAATAATGGACTTGAAACATTAGCTCTGTTTTTCTTTTAACAGACTGACAGACCTGCTGAGTTCCTGTGGCACTTTTTTTTAAGTTTCACATCTCCAGCATGCACAGCACATTGCTTTTATTGGACTTGCTTCTCATTGCTTTTGACAAAGCTAGACCACCAACCTATAATCCCAAACCTTCTATTCACAGTGGTGGTTTTTCAGGAACAGATATTGCAAGTCAGTTTATTCCACTTACCACAAACAACATGGTAAAGGTAACTTTAATACAGAATACAGTCATACGCTGTTATACTAGCTGAGTTATTAAATCATATCCAAAGGGCTTAAATATTTCCTAAATCATTTTGACCGAACAATTTATTTCAAGAAACTAAGTATTGCAAACAAACAGATTGCAAACAAAAAAACTGGCAAATGTTCAATAGTCTTTCGTTCTACAATGATGACAGTGTGCATTAATCTATCTCTGGAAGCTTTGGCTGCTGAAGTAGATCACTAAAGGATTTTGGGATCACAAAAATGTTCATGTTTATAAAAGGTGTGCAGGTAGATAGGGACCTTGGCCTTCTTTTGCACAAATTGTTGAAGGTGGCAGGACAGATTGAGAAATCAATTCATAATCTTTTTGGATTTTATAAATAAGGGTATAGATTATAAAAGCACATTTAATGTATCTAACCTGTATATAATAATGGCTCAGGCTTAACTAAAGTTTTGTGTTTATTTCTTTGGCACCACAGTTTAGGAAGGATGTTTCAGTATGTGACTTGTTGATTTGCAATATTCAAATTCTTGAAATAAATAGTGGGTGAAAACACACAATTTGTCACTTTATTGTACTACAAGAGACCCCTCAGGTTCTGATCACTATTACAATATGCTAAACTACATCTGTAATCTTTCTATTCATGATTTAAGACAACTCTGTCAATGGTTTGATACTTGGCTCCTAGATAATGCTGATCATGTTTTTACATGTGTATTCAGTGCTTGTGCAGCAAATTTAGCTTGAAGTTGCGTTTTGTAGTTATTGTATGATGTTAACTACGTGTCTTGTGGTTGGACTTTCTTCTTGATTGGCAAGAAAGGTTAATTCTCTCACTTAACAATTTGAGGATAACTGAATTGAAGGTTAGCAAATTAAACTCAATTTGATTTGAACTGGGTTAAATACAAGGCGAATTAAGGAAGCTAGTCATGCATCTTTCACGCTGGAAGGTAAAATACCACATGATTCTTTAATAAGGGATTACAAAACAGTATTAATGTTTTAGCTTGTTCCTTAGCATATATTTGACAGGATAACAAAACTCAGCTTTTTTGCTTAGTCTCAGGTAAACAATTTAAATAAAGCTCTAAACTAAGTAGCAGAGTATGAAAGACATTCACTGTTCAAAAGGGAAAGCATGCTGTTGGGATATTAATCTGGTAGTGAGATGCTGTAATTCTGGATAACAAACATTTGGAATACAGTTAATCCTTTGTATAGGCTGAGCCAGCATTTATTGCCACCTGCCTAGTTCCCTTGGAGAAGATGGTGATGAGCTGTCTCTTTAGACTACCGCAGTCCATGTGCTGTAGGTAGATATGCAACACTGTTATGGAGGAAGTTCCAGGGCTTTGACCAAAAGACACGAAGGACGGTAATATATTTCTAAGTCAGAATGCTGAGCGACTTGAAGGGGAACTTGCAGGTTGGGTGTTTCCATGTGGAATTAGGATGAGATAAAACTTCAAAAGGAGGATAAAATACATACCATTTCTTCAATGGTTTCAACCCTGTTAGTGGTCTAGCCTCTGCAGTTAGCATCCCTATAATGGCCATATCCTCCATGAAGGTCAGGATTTGCAGGCGTACCTGTCCCTGTCAGATTAAGTTGCTTCCAGTTGTGTGCCACTTTTGTCCTACTCGACAATTGTGTTAGTGATGCTGTGTAACTTGTTTGACTGATGCAGTCATTGTTGAATAGCTGCCAATGGATGCAAACTACAAGCTGCAGACATGAGAACAGCTATCATATTAAGAGTACAAGGATGTGTTGCAGCATGTGAATGTCAGTTATGAATCCTGATTAATGACAGTTGTTGGTGGATGAATAATGAGGCTGTGGTGCATTGAGCAGTGACTAAAGCAACGGTTGTAGTCGGTAGAATTAGGCATTTGAAGGTGTGTACAGTGACATGAATAGTTGTGTAAAGTCATGAATCTTTTTACAACACTGCATTCATACCCTTGTGGCTATGGTGTCCACCTCCGTGAACTCACCTGCCCATGTGCGTGGAGGACTGTCTGGCTTCCTCTGACATACTTCCTCCACCAAATCTTCACTGCAGATTTTGAAAACCTTGGACATCGCCTTTACCCGTAATGTGCCTTTGGTTTGCCTTTCCCAGGTCAGATTCACCTGTCACATGACTGTCTGCACCTGCTGTAAGAACTAAGTAAATCATCTTAAAGTTACACAGGACAGTTTTTGCTGCTGCTAGTTTCTAACATTATTAGCCCTCATTCAGGCCTCATGCAGCAGCATAGTTATTACTGGCTGAACACCAAAGTCACTTCAAACATCAGGCATCTGGAAGTTCATTTGTTGCAGTGTTGCAGGCAATAGGTGAAAATTAACCACATCTCAGGATCCCTAGACCCAGTTTTGTGGAAATGAAATTTAACTACTGTATACTTCCAATTCTAATGTTTAAGATCCCATATATTTTAGCAGCTGCTTCAGCTTGCCCTGTCACTTTTCAATTTTATGGACATGCACTGCCAGTTTGTTCTTGGCTTCCCATTTTAAAATTTTCTCCTATAGGCTTCTTGCCTCTCCTCATTCTTCTGCCTAAAATGCGTCCACTCACTTCTCGGTATTAAATCTGCAATATCCTCAATCTGCCTATGTCTTCCGAAGTATGGTATTAGCCACATCTCTCTTTACAGTAATTGCCTGCAAGCTTTGACATTTTAAGAATACATTGTTCTGGATTTTTAAAGCACTAGTTTTGAGCTGCAGTACTTCTGCTGCTGTGGAAAGAAACTGACTCTGACTACTTCAAGCCCCGGCACTCAATCATATGGGGAGACAGAGCCTGATGGCTGTGAAAGTGAAGCCATCTGGAGAGAAAGCAGCAGCTTCTGCGGTCTGTTCCAATCTTTCTTTTTTCCTGACATTTCTGCTACTCAATATAAATATGGGAGCTATAACCCCAAGGTAGCATTGCCAGGGCACTCAAGGGAGACAGTTTTCTTCAGATGAACCAACTCTGCTCTGACGCTATCTTTGGAGATTGCTACAATGCAACTAGAGGCTTGTGTTGCAACAAACTGATGCTGGTAACAAGACCTAACTTGTGAGGAATTGCATAAAAGGCCCTGCATATTTCTCCAAACTCATGGTCAAAAGGAAGTGGAAACAGATGGCCATGGAGATGAATGCCATTATGTCAAGTCTTGAGGACTTAGATGCAATGTCACAAGAAGTTCAAAAGTTCAAAGGCATGGTCAAGGTCAATGAATGCAGTTTCAATGGTGCTTCCTACTAACTGCATCAGTAGTCACTGCAGCAACTAACTAGGGGGGTCAGATTTGCCTACATGTTTTAACTCCTGTTGAGGAGAATTTGTTGGTCTTTATTGGAAAAGCTGTCGCTGAGATTGTGGTCAAAATCCTGGAGCCTCCTTCCTAACAGCACTGTTGTTGCACCCTTACCAATGCAACAGTTTGAGAAGTTGGTTCATCACCACATTCTTAGGGGCAATTAATGTTGGCCCTATACAGCACCCCTCACATTCTATGGAAGAACTGTTTAAAAAGACACTAAAAACATTGAACATGATAGTATCCTTGTATCAATTTCCCCTTTTCATATCCCATCTCCCTCTGATTCTACACTTTCCTGTGATTTACAAGGTGCAGATAGCGTAAGCACATACCTGGTACCACCTTTCTCCACTGCACCTCCCACAACAGAACTTTACCATTGTGCTGTTTTCCTTTTAACACTAGGGTATGCAAACTGTTCAAACAGTTCAAACACCAAGAAGAGACAATTCTGTCACTAGATTTTACACTCCCAGTCACCAGTTCAGACAATGATAATGCGCATATGTTAAAGAACAGGTTTGAGGTGCCATGCAAACAGGATTGGGACAAGGACCTGTACCAGACACCAATACATCAGACACCTTCTAACTTGACTTTCCTATTTCCCTGCATGCTCCTGCTCCTCTGTTGTTCTCCCTATAACTGGTACAAAGGCTAACCCCTCATTACTGTGAAGGGACAGTATGGTGGCTCAGTGGTTAGCACTGCTACCTTACAGCACCAGGGACCTGGGTTCAATGCAGGAGCCTGATGGCTGTGAAAGTGAAGCCAGCTGGAGCTATCTGTGTGGAGTTCTGCCTGTCTCTACTTGGGTTTTCTCCGGGTGCTCTGGTTTCCTCCCACAGTCCAAAGATGTGCAGGTTAGTTGGATGGGCTATGCTAAATTGTTCAGAGTGTCCAAAAATGTGCAGGCTAAGTGAATCAGCCATGGGAACTCAAGTTTTCAGGGATAGGGTGGGGTTCTGGGTGGGATGCTGTTCAGAGAGTCCCGTGTGGACTCAAAGGGCCAAACGGCCTGGTTCTGTAGTTGTTGGCCTGCAGCAAATCACTGTGAATCTTGACATCAACTCCAGAGTGATCCAGTTGTTGAAAATATTGTTTTAACATATCAATGGTCTGCTGTATTACATTTCATTTGGCAATGTGATATTCATTGAATGCATGTTTGTGTGTAGGTTTCTCGCTGGAGTATTCAACCATGTTGTCAGCAAATAGTCCTTTTTGTCCAATAGCCACAATTTGGTTTGTTGCTGTAGCTCTACAGATGGCATAGAGGACTACTACAGAATGAAGGCATCATGGATGCTGCCTGGATACTGGGCATTGACCTGCATCCCCACATATCATCTGGGTATTAACGGAGTGTAAAAAATGTCTGGTTGCAGCATAAAGTAAAGTTGACATATAGTTAAAATTATGTACATCCAGTTAATGGTGCACTGTACCATGGGGAAGCATCCAACACTAGTGAATCTATCTGCTGGCTCTACATGCTTGCTTCTGGTAATAGAGGATGAATTGCATTCAGTTCCCTTTGAATAGAGAGCCGCCATGACCTGCCTTCTAGCCAGTGAACAGAAAAGTTGTTAAAAATATTCCCAGCTTCATCCAGAGGGAGATGAACAAATAAAAGTTAATTAACATGGTTGGCTTCAAAATCATTCTCAATACAGTCCTTATCTTGGTCTCAGGTTGTTGTGGCTGTAGCAAGTGGCAGATCTCAGTGAGGGTGTTGTTACTGTAACATCTCTCAGTGTTTCTGGCTGAGGCTCACAGAGGAGAATTGTTCTTGAACACCTTCTACACATATGAACTCTTACAGAAGGCGCATCTACCCCTCCAGCAGCTTGCCCTGTTTGTTTGACCTTGGATCATAATATCCTATTATATTTCTAGACACCTTGTGAACAGGTGGTTTGTGCAGAAGCCATAAATCCATTTCAGAAAATGAGTTTCTGGTCAAAGATGACCCTAAGGATGTTGATGGTGGGGGATTCAATGATGGTAACTCCATTGAATGTCAAGTGTTGGTGGTTAGATTGTCTCTTATTGGAGATGGCTATGCTTGTCATTTGTGTAGTGCGAATGTTACTTGCCCCTTGTCAATCCAAGCCTGGATATTGTCCAGATGTTGAACATGGACTGCTTCAGTATCTGAGGAGTCATGAATGGTTCTGAACATTGTACAATCAAAGATGAACATCCTCACTTGTGATGTTATGATGGAGGGAAGGTCATTGATGAAGCAACTGAATATGGTTGGGCTTAGGGCACTACCCTGAGGAACTCCTGCAGATGTGTCCTGGAGCTGAGATCTCTAACCTTCAACAACTACAACCATCTTCCTATGCGCAAGGTACATAGTGGAGAGTTTGCACCCCAGATTCCCAGTGATTCCAGTTTTGCTAGGGCTCCTTGATGCCACATTCGGTTGAATGCAGCCTTGATGTCAAGGACTGTCACTCTCGCCTCACCTCTGGAATTCAGCATTTTTGTCCATGTTTAAACCAAATATGTAATGGGGCCAGGAGCTGAGTCGCCCTGGGCTGCAGTGAGCAGGTTATTGCTGAGCAGGTGTTACATGGTAGCACTATTGATAACACCTCCCATCATTTTACTGAAGATTCAGAGTAGACTGATGGGGTGGTAATTGGCCAGGTTGGATTTTTCCTGCTTTTAATGTATAGGACATACCTGGGCAATTTTCCACATTGTTGAGTAGATGCCAGTGTTGTAACTGTATTTGAAGAGATTGGCTAGGGAATGGCAAGTTCTGAGTCACAAGTTTTCAGTATGATTGCTGGAATGTTGTCAGGGCCCATAGCCTTTGTAGCATCCAGTGCCTCCAAACATTTCATGATATCATATGGAGTGAATCAAATTGGCTGAAGACTGGTATCCGTGATGCTGGGAACCATTGGAGGAGGCCGAGTTGAAACTTGGCTTTCGGTCTAAAGACTGCTGTGAATTTTTCAGCCTTATCTTTTACACTGATGTGCTGGGCTCTTCCATCATTGAGGATGGGGATATTTATGGAGCCTCCTCCTCCAGTGAGGAATTTAATTGTCCACTAACATTCCCAAATGGACGTGGCAGGATTGCAGAGCTTAGATCTGATCTTTTGGTTGTGGGATCACTTAGCTCTGTCTATCGCTTGTTTATGCTGTTTGGCATGCAAGTGGTCCTGTTTGGTGGCTACATTTTTAGGTATGTTGGTAGTGTTCCTGGCATGGCCTCTGCACTATCCATTGAACCATCATTGATTCCTGGCTCGATGGTAACAATTGAATGGGGGATATGCTGGGCCATGAGGTTACAGATTGTGCTGGCATACAGTTCTGCTGCTCTTGATGTCCCACAGTGCCTCATGGATGCCCAGTCTTGAGTTATTAGATCTGTTCGAAATCTGTCCCATTTTAGTGTGGTGATAGTGCCATACAACACGATAGAGGATATTCTCAATGTGAAGGAGGGACTTTGTCTCCACAAGAATTGTGCAATTGTCACTCTTACAAAAGTGTCATGGACAGATGCATCAAGTATGTCTTTCCCTCTTGTTGGTTCCCTCACCACCTGCCACAGACTTAGTCCAGTAACTATGTCCTTAAGGACCCAACCACTCAATCAGTAGTGCTGCTGCTGAGCCACTCTTGGTATGTAGACATTAAAATCCCCCACCCAGAGTACATTTTGCATCCTTGTCATCCTCAGTACTTCCTCCAAGTGTTGTTCAACATAGAGAGAAGTTCTGAGTCATCAGCAAAGGGAGGATGGTACGTGGCAAACAACAGAAGGTTTCCTTGCCCGCATTTAACCTCTGCTGGGTCTATTGTGCTGGAGGGACAGGGCATATACTGGGATGGTGATGGTAGTGTCTGGGACATAGTTGTACTCACAGAATCATAACTTACCGACAATATCAGGCTTTTGTTTGGCTAGTCTGTGAGACAGCTTTCCCAATTTTGACACTTGCCTCCACCCCATCCCATGCTAGTAAGTAGGACTTTGTGGGGTCAACAGGGCTGTTTCTGCTGTTGTCATGTCCAGCAACTAAGTTGATGCCAGGTGCCTCATCTGGTTTCATTTCCTTGTTCAGACAACTGTTCAGAGGTCTGGAGTCACATGTAGGCCAGACCAGGTGAGGATGGCAGATTCCCTAATGGACGTTAGTTAACCAGATGGGTTTTTCCCAACAATTGACAATGGTTTCATGGTCATCAGTAGATTTTTATTTCCAGATAATTTTTATTAAATTCAAATTCCATCAGCTGTGGTAGGATTCAAACCAGAGTCCCCAGATCATTAGCTGGAGTTCTGGATTGTTAGGTCTTGCGATGATGCCGCTATGTCATCGCCTCCCCTTGTGTGTTAATTATGTTTTAGCAGATTTCATGAAAGCGAATATGAGAGTATAGGCCCTTTTCTTAAGAGTGAGTTATTGGAAGTGCAAGAAATAATTTCATTGCATTCAATTATGTGTTTTACCTTAGAAATATCTGGAAAGATTGATGTATCTTTTGTATCATTGATAGATTTTTGCCAAATTATAGTAATTTTTCACACTGCCTTGAGTGATGTTGGAGTTTCTCTAATTTATTTTATTTGTTATGACATAACTATGCATTATTTGAAGTTTTATGGAATGTACTGCATTCAATTAAATTGTTTTGCAATTGCTGTCAAGAAAGAGACAAGATTACAGATAATGAACTCAATATATCAAAAGTAGCCATAGTAAGTAGGATGGGAAAAATCTCAGAGGCAGCCTACCCAAACAATTAACATTTAACTTAATTACCCAAAGTGTTGATTAGAAGATTAGTACTGGTGCTTTGAGAAAAAATTTGCTGGTATGATAACGGAATTGAATTTAATTCAATTGGGACACATTTCACGCCAATTTTAAAATTCATGGCATGAAATCTAGAATTTTGGCTTTTAGGCCTTGCTTCCAATTCTAGCCAACATTTATAGCAGATGATTATAAATCATAGATCAAACCCCCATTAAAATCTCACTAAGTCATTGCAGCCCAGTGGGTGCTATAAATCCAAATAACATTGCTTTATTTCTTTTGTATTTTCTGTCAGTTTTGTCTGTTGTCTCCTCACAATTCCTTTTTTTTCTGGAGCATCATGTTCCAAACTGAAAACTTCTTCCTGAACTTTATCCAAGATCAGCTCCCTCCCCTGCTTCCTTATTACTTTTTAGTAGCAGCATGTAGTAATTTTTTTTATGTTTTCTGTCTTCTGTGACCATATGTATCATAATTTTCATTCTAAATTACATTCTAGTATACAGGCGGCAATTCAAATTGATAATGAAAATTTAATTGATTAAATATAATAAATATTGTGTTTCCTTGGCAGCAACAAGTACATCCACTCATCAAATACAGAACTTTAGAAATGCCTTGAATATCTGGGAAAAAAATAAATCATTATTTTATGACACACTGCCTGGAACAATAATTGTGTTTTTAGTTTTTCTTCTTTTAAGGGCAGAAGGTTTTTATCAGTTTTCCATAGAATATTGGTATGTGCCTAGTGAAAGTGGACTATTTATATTCAATTTCCATCACTTGATTTTAGTACCTGAGACATTCATAGAATTGAAGTTTGCTCTCTGTTATTTTTGATCTTGTTAACTAAGTCAATTGAAGTGTGATAGTTACTTGTTAATACTAAAATAGAAAATATTTGTTATGATCAACTGAGATTTTGATTAAAAAGCCAGGAGTTGATCGCTGTTCTCATTTGGGCATAATAACGTCTTTGTGTGGTTTGCCTAATCTGAGGTGCAAAATCATTTTGGTTCAACTTGGGAAAACCTGCTTTGTGACCAAGCGAGAAACCAACTGAAATAACAAGCAACGATATTATTTTTGCAGTTAAATGATAGACATATTGACATGTGTATCCAACAGATTGTGTCATGCATGTGATATGTGTGTGTATTCCACCTTAATGTGCTGGTTTCCTTCTCATTTTCATGTCCATACCATTGGCTAGCAGCAATGTGAGAAAAAGAGCCAAATATGTCTCTCTCTCCTTCTGCCTGTATGCAGCCTCAAGATCTGATTACCAATGGCATAAAGGCATTAAAGTGTTTGATCAGCCATGATCTTAATAAAGGTTGGGGTTGACATGACAAACTAAATGGCATACTCTTGGACATTTGTTCATAAGCATTTTCATTTGTTCCTAAGTGTTTACCTGTACCCCCTTGCGATGACAGACAAAAATTGTCTCGCAGTCCCAGTCTAAACCTTCAAACCCAGAGGAGGTCTGTCCTGCAGATGCTGTGGGCAGGTCACTTGACTTGTAAACATGCCACGGAAGTAATGAATTAAACTCCCAGCAATGGGCCAATAGTTTCACTGCCTTGAGGATAGCTTGTGAGAGTTGAAAGCGAAGGAGCAAACCATGATAAAAACATTCTGGAGTAAAAGTGAACAAATCCCCAGATCCAGATGAGTTGTATCCCAGGCTTTTTTGGGAGACGAGGAGGAAATTACAGGAGCCCTGAAGCAAATTTTTCAATCATCTCTGGCCACTGGTGAGGTGCCAGAGGACTGAAGGACAGTTAATGTGGTTCTACGTTGCAAGAAGGGTAGTAAAAATAGGCCAGGGAGCTACAGGTCAGTGAGCCTGACATTAGCGGTAGGGAAACTAGTGGAGAGAATAGTGAAGGAGAAACTTAACCTCCATTTAGAGAGGTAAGGTTTGATCAGAGATAGTCAGCATGGCTTTTTCAGCTTAGCAAATTGGATGGAATTTTTCAATGTGGTGACCTAGTGTTTGCATAAGGGTAGGGCAGTTGACACAGTTTATATAGATTTCAGCAAGGTCAAGGTCGACACGGGGAACTAATAAAGAAAGTAAAAGCTCATGGGATCCAGGATAACTTGGCAAAATGGATCCAAAACTGGTTCAGTGACAGGGGACAGAGGGTGGTGGTAGAAGGTTGTTTGTCTGACTGGATTCCAGTGTGCAGTGGAATACCACAGGGATCAGTGCTGGGTCCCTTGTTGTTTGCCATATTCATAAATGATGTCAGTGGGAATGTGGGAGGGATGATAAATAAGTTTGCAGATGACAGAACATAAGAGCATAAGAACATAAGAACTAGGAGCAGGAGTAGGCCATCTGGCCCCTTGAGCCTGTCCCGCCATTTAATAAGATCATGGCTGATCTTTTTGAGACTCAGCTCCACTTACCCGCCCGCTCACCATAACCCTTAATTCCTTTACTGTTCAAAAATGTATCTAGCCTTGCCTTAAAAACATTCAGCGAGGTACCTTCAACCGCTTCACTGGGCAGGGAATTCCACAGATTCACAACCCTTTGGGTGAAGAAGTTCCTCCTGACCTCAGTCCTACATCTGCTTCCCTTTATTTTGAGGCTATGCCCTCCAGTCCTAGTTTCACCTGCTAGCGGAAACAACCTCCCTGCCTCCACCTTATCTATTCCCTTCATAATCTGATATGTTTCTATAAGATCTCCCCTCACTCTTCTGAATTCCAATGAGTATAATCCCAGTCTACTCAGTCTCTCCTCATAATCCAACCCTCTCAACTCTGGAATCAACCGAGTGAATCTCCTCTGCACCCCCTCCAGTGCTAGTCTATCTCTTCTCAAGTAAGGAGACCAAAACTGCACACAGTACTCCAGGTGTGGCCTCACCAGGACCCTATACAGCTGCAGCATAGCCTCCCTGTTTTTAAACTCCATCCATCTAGCAATGGCAGACAAAATTCCCTTTGCCTTTTTAATTACCTGCTGCACCTGCAATCCCACCTTCAGCGATTCATGCACAAGGACACCCAAGTCCCTCTGCACAGCAGTGTGCTGCAATTTTTTACCATTTAAAACATAGTCCATTTTGCTGTTATTCCTACCAAAATGGATGACCTCACTTATCAACATTGTACTCCATCTGCCAGACCTTTGCCCACTCACTTAGACTATCTATATCCCTCTGCAGACTTTCAGTATCTTCTGCACACTTTGCTCTACCACTCACCTTAGTGTCATCTGCAAATTTTGATTCACCACACTTAGTCCCCAACTCCAAATCATCTATGTAAATTGTAAAACAATTGCGGTCCCAACACTGATCCCTGAGGCACACCACTAGCCACTGACCGCCAACCAGAAAAACACCCATTTACCCCTACTCTTTGCTTTCTATTGGTCAATCAATCCTCTATCCATGCCAATACATTACCTGTAATACCATGCAACTTTATCTTATGTAGCAGCCTTTGGTGTGGCACCTTGTCAAATGTCTTCCGGAAATCCAGATACACTACATCCACAGGTTCCCCATTGTCAACCATGCAAATAATGTCCTCAAAGAATTCCACCAAATTAGTTAAAACATGACCTACCCTTCATGAACCCATGCTGGGTGTTCCCAATAGGACAATTTATATCCAGATGTCTTGCTATTTCTTCCTTAATGATAGATTCAAGCATTTTCCCCACTACCGAAGTTAAGCTAACTGGCCTATAGTTACTTGCTTTTTGTCTACTTCCTTTTTTAAACAGTGGCACCACATTGGCTGTTTTCTAATCTGTGGGAACCACCCCAGAGTCCAGTGAATTTTGGTAAATAATTATAGTGCATTTGCTATTTCCCCCATCACCTCTTTTAGTACCCTGGGATGCATTTCATCAGGGCCAGGAGACTTGTCTACCTTTAGCCCCATTAGCTTGCCCAGCACTGCCTTCTTAGTGATAATGATAGTTTCTAGGTCCTCACCTGCTATAACCTTCTTGCCATTAGTTTTCAGCATGTTATTTGTGCCTTCCACAGTGAAGACCGACACGAAATAACTGTTTAATGTCTCGGCTATTTCCACATTTCCAGTTATTAAATTGGCCTTCTCACCCTCTAAAGGACCAATGTTTACCTTCGCCACTCTTTTACAATTTACATATTTATAGAAACTTTTGCTGCCTGTTTTTATATTCTGAGCCAGTTTAGTCTCATAATCTATCAAGCTTTTCTTTATAACTTTTTTTGTAGCTTTCTGTTGGCCTTTAAAGAATTCCCAGTCTATTAGTTTCCCACTATTCTTTGCTTTTTTGTACATGCTTTTTTTTCAATCTGATACTTTCCTTTATTTCCTTAGACATCGACATCCATGGCTGGGTCTCTCTTTTCCTACAGTTCTTCCTTATCACTGGAATATACTTCTGCTGAGCACTGTGAAAAATTGTTTTGAAAGTCCTCCACTGTTCCTCAATTGTCCCACCATAAAGTTTTTGCTCCCATTCTACCTTAGCTAACTCCTCCCCCATTCCTTCATAGTCTCCTTTGTTTAAGCACAGGACATAGGTACTGGATTTAACCTTCTCACGCTCCATCTGTATTTTAAATTCGACCATACTGTGATCACTCCTTCCGAGAGGATCCCTAACTGTGAGATCATTAATTATTCCTGTCTCATTACACAGGACTAGATCTAGGATAGCTTGCTCCCTCGTAGGTTCCATTACATATTGTTCAAGGAAATTATCGCGGATGCATTCTATGAACCCCTCCTCAAGGCTGCCATGACCGACCTGGTTTGACCAATCAATATGTAGATTAAAATCCCCCATGATAATTGCTGTACCATTTTTACATGCATTAGCTATTTCTATGTTTATTGCCCGCCCCACCACAATGTCATTATTTGGTGGCCTATAGACCACACCTATCAGTGACTTCTTCTCCCTGCTATTCCTAATTTCCACCCAAATGGATTCAACGTTTTGTTCAGTAGAACCTATATCATCCCTCACTACTGCCCTGATATCATCCTTAAAAATCAGAGCAACACCACCTCCCTTACCTTCCTGTCTGTCCTTCTGAACAGTTTGATACCCCTGGATATTTAACTCCCAGTCATGACCATCCTGTAACCATGTCTCTGTAATGGCCACTAAATCATACCCATTTGCCATGATTTGCACCGTCAACACATCCACCTTGTTTCAAATGCTCCGAGCATTCAGATAAATTATGCCAGTTTTTGCACCTTCTTTTTGGGTCCTACTACCTCCATTACTAACAGCTCTTGAGTTCTCCTTCCCTTTAACTTTTTTCCTAATTTTCAATGGAGTTGAAGCTTCCTCGTCACCTGTTAACCTGCTGCTTTGCCTTACATTAATTGTTATTCTCCCTCTACGCTCACTTCTCCCTTCCCTCCTACTTACTAGTTTAAAGTCCTATTAACCACCCTATTTACCCTTTTCGCCAGAACACTGGACCCGGCCCTGTTCAGGTGGAGTCCATCCCAGCGGTCTCAGAAAGATTGGCCACGTGGTTGACAGTAAGGAGGAAGGTGTTTGGTTACAGGAGGATATAAACAGATTGGTCAGAAGGACAGATGAAATTTAACTCTGATAAATGTGAGGTGATGCACTTTGGAAGAAGGAATAGCATAAGAGAGTACCCAATGAATGGCAAGACACTAGGAAGCTCAGAAGAACACAAGGATCTTGGGGTGCTTGTCCACAGATCTCTGAAGGTGGCAAGACATGTTAGTGGGGTAGTTAAGAAGGCGTACAGGACACTTGCCTTTATCAGTCATTGTATAGATTATAAGAGAAGGAAGGTCATTTTAGGGCTGTACAGAATTTTGGTTAGGTCACAGTTGGAGTACTGTGTGCAGTTCTGGTCACCACCCTGTAGGGAGGATATGATTGCACTGAAGGGAATATGAAGGAAATTCAGCAGGATGTTGCCTCGGGTGGAGCATTTTAGCCAAGAACAGAGGCTGGATAATCTCAGGTTGTTTTCTTTGGATCAGAGAAGGTTGAGTGGGGACCTGAAAGAAGTGTATAAAATTATGGGACGCATGGACAAGATGAATAAATAGCAACTGTTCCCCTTAGTTGAATAGATAATAACAAGCCAACATATGTTAAAGAGAAAGTCAGGAGTCCTGAAGAAGATTAATATCTGAAACGTTGACTTCTCCTTTCTTCCAGACGCTGCCTGGTTTGCTGTGTTCTTCCAACCTCAGGTTGAGAGAGAATTTGAGGAAAAGATTTTTCACCCAGAGTGTGGGGAAGGGCGTTCTGAAATGCAGTGCTTGAGAGGGGAAATGAGGCAGGAAACCTCATAATCTATAAAATACTTGGATGAGCACTTGAAGTGCCATAATATTCAAGGCAATGGGACTAGTGTGGGAGAGTGATACTAGTGTAGGTAGAAGTATACTTTTGGTAGTACAAACTTGATGGGCTGGAGGCTGAAGATTGTAGAGTCCAAAGGTGGAGTGAGATCTAAATATACCATTTCTCCTGTAACTTCTGCAACGAAGCTTGTACCAAATATAGAAATTTACATTCCTTTGAATGCAACTGATTGGGGCAATGACACTGGGATAGACTGAGATCTCCTTCAAGTTTTGCTGCAGTGTTAAAATAGCACAAGAGGCAGTGGCTATGACTGATAAGCCCATTTGAATTGTTGTGGAGAACAGTTGTTACAGGGTCTCTCTGGCAGTGAAGGACAATTGGGTTACACTGGTCAACCACTGGCCACTTCATTGTGGGCAGCCCATAACTAGTGAAGTGCTCACCCACCCACCATAGTCCAACTGCTTCAATAGGTGCTTGGACCTTGAAGTCTCTGCTCAACAAGTGGATGAGATGTGTCACACTAGGTGTAAAATGAACCAAATTGAAAGAAAGAAGGTACCAACTTGTAGATTTGCAAGCTGGAACATCAGAACTATATGTACAGAACTGGCAGTCAACTTGCAGCTGGTTAATAATAGACACAAAACATCAGAGATGGACGCAGAATTTGGTAAGCTGAACATTAATATATCCTCCCCACATGAGACTAGACTTGCAGAAAGTTGTTCATGAAAGAAAACTTTACACATTCAACTGCCACAGACAGTTCTTATTGGAAACATTTGAGCTGGTTGTAGATTTTGCTGTCAGGAACTTACTGCTGTCAATGATGGAACTCCCACAGATTGTTCTGAATGAATTCTCTCCACCTCTGCCTCTAATTCAAATAGGGCTAGTTAAGCTCATAGCTATCTATACTGTAAAGCTGTGTTCCACTACAGAGGCAGAAGTCTTCTGAGGAGTTTAACACTGATCAATAGAATGTCTAAGTCACAATGTATTTACATATTGGCAGGATTTCAATGCAAGAGTGGACACAGACCTTGAGACTTGGTCCTCTTCCCCTTGACATCATGGCCTGGGAAAGATAAATGGGAACCAACAGAAACTTGTTGAATTTCGTTGTTCCCACAAATTTTGCATAATTGACACCTTCTTTCAGAATGAGTTATGCCAGAAGATGTTCTGGAGACATTCAAGATCAGGGTATTGGCATCAGCTGAATCTGATCATCATCAGACATGAATCTTTGAACATCATTTGCAAAATTAACAGCCTCTACAATGATGACTATGATACTGATGACTCGCTAATATGCATAGAGTGAGGATGCATCCCTTGAAGATGTAGAAATGCTGTTCTTTTATGAACGTCAGCCAGACTGAATACCCAGACGTTAACCAACACTTTCCTGATTCAACTAAATAGGCATTCTCCAGCATTCCTACACAGAGTGCAAAAGCAAAGTGGAACATACTTTGGGACACCACCCACAATATTGTATTCTCAACATATGGCAGGCAAGAGCAGAAAAATGCTTTGAAGCTAACATCACTGTGATGGAGCCTGCCCAAGTGATGGAATCCATATGCTCTGCTTTTGTTAGTTCGAGAAGCGATCTGAAAGAACAGAATTTGAATGCACTAAGAGCTGCTCAAAGAAAAATCCAACAGACTGCTGGGCAGTGTCCCAGTGATTACTAGTTATAATTTGCCCAGAATATCCAGTTATCCTTCAACACAAGGAATACTAAGGGCATAAATGAAGGGATCAAAAACACATTGGTCTACCAGCAAAGAAAACAGTTCCACTTCAAATAAAAGCAGAGGAGTGAGAGGGCAGCACAGTGGTTAGTTCTGCTGCCTCACAGCACCAGGGAGCCAGGATTGATTCCACCCTTGGGTGACTGTCTGTGTGGAGTTTGCACATTCTCGACATGTGTGTGTGGAGTTTCTCCTGGAACTCCAGTTTCCTCCCATCATTCAAATGTGCGCAGGTTAGGTGAATTGGTCAATCTAAATTGTCCATTGTGTCCAGGGATATATAGATTAGGTGGATTAGCCACAGGAAATGCAGGGTTACAGGGATTGGGCGGGATGTTCTTCAGAGGGTCAGTGAGAACTTGATGAGTCAAATGGTCTGCTTCCACACTGTAGGGATTCTATGATTCTATGAGAACACCACCAACTACAATAAAGTGTTAGAAGTATGGAACACTACCTTGAATTGTAGTCCAGGAATAATAATGTCAATAAAGAAACTCTAGGCACAATAAAGAATCTGCCTGTTACGGTAGAGTTGATATCCAACTGACAGTGGAAGTGTGTAGCAAAGCTATTGACTCACTTACAACAGGCAGAACTCCAGGTACTAATGCTTGACAATTCTCATCAAGCAAGGGAAATCTGTACTCCTGCAGCATCTGCACAAACTGACTGTGCTGGAGGGAGAAAACAGTGTTGCTTATGCATGATGCAAACACTGTGACACCGAATAAGAACTGGGGTGACTGCCCAATTTTGAGACATCTCCCTATCAAGAATTATAGGAAACGTATTTGCCCATTCTGCCCCTGTCAGACTGGAGATCCTGACAGAATGTATCCAATCTGAATCCCAGTGTGCTTACAGATTTGGAAAGTCTAAAATCCACGTGATCATCGTCGATCAGCAACTACAGGAGAAATGTTATGAACAAACGACACCATCACATAACGTTTATTGATCTCATAAAGACATTAGGCTTTGTGAGAAGTGGGAGTTCTTTCAAACTGCTGGGAAAAAGTCTACCAGTCAAAATTGTTCAGTGTGAGCTGCCCTTTTCATGACAACATGATGGAAAGGTCAACTATAACAGGACAACATTGGGAACTTTGAGATCCACAGTTAGATCAATAGGAGTTCTGTTCTGGCTTCAACGTTCTTTTGACATATTTTTTCATGTTACTGTTGTCATATGCCATCAGGATATACAAAGGATATCTACCTACATAACAGAACTGACAGAAAACTATTCATCCTAGCTCAACTGAGATTCAAGACAAAGGTCCTGATCAAAAAGTTGCTTTACACTGACAGAGGCATATTCACATTCCATTCTGAGGAACAACTTCAGCAGCAAATAAATTGAGTGTCTCACCCTTGTAAAGAGTTGGGTCTGACCATTAACATCAGGAAGATATGTCATTGTCAAAAATGTTGCCATACTGCCATATATCAGCATTGTTAATGTGACAGTAGAGATTGTTGATAGCTTCACATATCTAGGCTTCACAGTCACAAGCTATTTGTCACTTGATGCTGAAATCAATGCATGCATCATAAAAGCTGCATCTTTTATATCCAAATTCAGTAAGACCTTAACGGAACAACTGCAACGTAACTGAGAACACCAAACTGTGAGACTACCAAGCCTACATTCTCATTCCTGTCTTCTATATAGATTTGCCTTGAAACCCCAGGGAAAAGTAACATCGTGGGCCATTACTTACATCATCTGCACTGTTTTCTCCATTGATATCATTGAAAAAACACTTTATGGACTATATCCAATGCAACCTACAGCACTGTTTGTCCTGGAGAAATCAAGGTTAGTCTGCATAACAAATAAACAAATTGTTCATCCATAGATTAGAACCCCATCTTTAAAAAAGGTAAGATTGATTGTTGGTGTATTTTAAGTGCAAAAATGAAGCAAACAGTAACTAGTTGTTTTCCAGCCCACACTCTCTCTCCCTCCTTAGCTACTTCCTTTCTGACCTCTCCCAAGTGAACTATTTCCTGCCTTCCGCTCCAACTTCTTCCAGCTGACCAATTTCTCTGCCTTCCAGATTGGGAACTGTTCCTGCTTGACTGTAATTACCTTTAATGATACTTAAAAGCTACACCATCTTGCCTTGGTCAGAGTGATAGTAAGTTCTATCACTTTAGATACCGTGGGTACAGATGTCTCAATCATTTATCTCTCTCACTCTGTTGCAATAAGCAGTACAAACTAAAAAGGCACCACAGCCATTCAGTTTTCTTAACATATATCATGAAATATTCTGCCATTACAGAAATCTATTTTAACTACACGAAGCTGATGACAGGAATCTTTTCATCACATAAACATCACTCTTAATATCCATGTACAGGAAAAAAATTGAGAGGCTTATTTATTATTCTGTTCGCCAAACATTGAAATGAATAATTCACAAAATTATTTTCAATTGTATATCCTTCAGCTACTTGACTGAGTTAAAGAAACTGTGTTTTGGTTTAGAGTTTGAATCCCAGTCTGATCACTTGTATATTCAGTCTCAATTTTAAGGCGAGGAGAATCATATGATGGCATTTTTCAATAGTTGGCATATAAAAAGGTTTTGGTCTAAGTTGTTTTAAATCTATCTAACTTTTGCTAATTGTACTACAGAGAAAGATATGCTCCAGGTTGTTGAACAAACAAGGGATACTCATAAAGGGATAACAAGGTGTAGAGCTGGATGAACACAGCAGACCAAGCAT
>NC_063343.1:25050738-25071920 GCF_021869965.1 Rhincodon typus
ATGAACACAGCAGACCAAGCAGCATCAGAGGAGCAGGAAAGCTGACGTTTCGGGTCTGGACCCTTACCCGAAATGTCAGCTTTCCTACTCCCCTGATGCTGCTTGGCCTGCTGTGTTCATCCAGCTCTACACCTTGTTATCTCAGATTCTCCAGCATCGGCAGTTCCTACTATCTCTACTCATAAAGAGTGTGTGATGTTAAACACAAGAAAATATCTAGCATAAAAAAACCAAAATACCATTATAGTAATTTTCATAATGTCCATTTGTTCTTGTTTTGTATTGATAAAGCTTTTATTTAAACTTATTGCTTTTTTATAGGCTGCTGACTCAAAATCAATGACTCAAGACATTTTAAAACATATTTTGAGCAGCTGGATTTCAATTTCATCACCATACTATTTTCCTCATAGCTTATTTTCAGAGTTCAAAATCATTTTTATAAACTTAGACCAATAAGATGAAACTTTGAATGCAAACATTATACGTAAATAGTCAAATTCCTTAAGTTGTTTGGACAAAGCACATATTCCTGCCCAACCATTTACAACAGCCTCATCAATGACCATTTCTCATTATGAGGTCAGGAGTGAAACTGTTCGCCAATTCTTCAGCAAATTGCAGTTCCATTTGTAACTCCTCTGATAACAAAATGACTCAAACTGACCAGCGGCAAATCTAAATAACATCCAGGTAATATTCATCTCAAATAAAAAAAAACAGGTTATGGCCAACTTCAACAATAGAAAACTCAGGAGTATCTCTTTCATTTTTGACAACAAAACTGTTGCAACACCTATCGTTAAAAATTGGGGAGAAGAAATTTAACTTCTCCAATCATAAACAGAATGTACCTATAAGGGCAGGATACTCTGGATAAATGACTGACTTCAACAAAGGAGAAAGACTCCCATCATTTTCTCAGGTCAAAACCAATCTCTAAAAGTTTAGTGGATATGGCTAACATGAAGAAGAGACAATTGTCCCTCACTAATACCAGTAAATCAAAACTTTTAACCTGCCAACTGATTGTTTGACAGGAATAAAGCTTTGAGGCCAGTTCAAAATCAGGAAGGCAAAAACAATCCTGTTCAACTCCCACTAGAAACTTTGAACCCCAGGCATCCAATGTCATTCCCCTTCCTGCTTAATCATTGACATTGTATTCAATAGTATACAATTTTGGTGTTCTATTTGTCTTTCATCTGAACTTCAAAACACTAGATAGAATCATAGAATACTTACAGTGCAGAAAGAGGTCTTTCAACCCATTGAGTCTGCACTGACATTCCAAAGAGCATCCCACCCAGACCCACACCCTACCCAATCCAAACCTCATAACTCTGTTTGAGAGTGGCTAATGTACATAGCTGGTACAACCCTGTTGCAATGTAGGATTGCCAATTGACTGATCTAGATCAGCATGTAAACCTGCTACCCCCAGCTCTGTAATGTCATCATCCTATCTCTTTATTTCACCTCCACTGCCAAGGAAATCTTTCTTTACATTTGTCTTCTTGTCTAATGTGCTGCTTAATACATTGTTCACCTCACCAGTTTCCAGACTCCATGGTACGTATAAATTGGACATTTATTTGTATCTATTTCCATATTAAGTCTTACACATACTTATCAACCTTAACCATATTATCATCCCATTTACCAACACATTCACTTTCAAATGTGTGTAATTTTGAAATCCCTGAGGGCCTCACACTCATCTGCACTGTTCTTCAGCTCTGTATCCTATCTAATTGCTCATTATACAGGCAGTTCTGCGATAACGCAATAGTTGCATTCTTGTGTGACCTCGCACTATACAGAATTGTGCTATAGAAAATCACCGTTGAAAATCGCATTATGGGGAAATCACTATAGAAAATCATTATACTGTACAGCAGAAAGTTCACATTATCCGAACAGCATCCACTATTCAAAAATCACGTTACAGCCAATTCTCATTAACAAACCATGTATTATAGCAGAGCTACCTGTAAACTGTTGAATGTCCTTCTGAAAATATTTCCCTAAACCTTCCATCTTACTGTTTATCTCCCATCTTCAAAAGGCTAATCTCTCTTACATTTAGCACTCAAGATTCTCCAAGCTCTTGTAAAAAATGAATTTAAAAGTTCAATAAGGAAAACCAGAATAATCTCAAAAATATCCTGTGTGCTTTTTACAAATACAGTGTACTAATTTTAAAAAAAGCAGCCGTGTTGTCAAGTTGTAGCTGCTGATTTTATTCACTAGGTACATCACTGATTTAAAAATTATTTCATGACTAAAGTTTATTGAATGCAAATTCTCTTAATTGTTTGCATTACTTATCTGGGATAATTCTAGCCAAACCGATTGTTGCTTCAAACCACACAAAATAGCTTTTGTATTTGATAATTCAAATCTTGTAAAAGAAACATGAATGTTTAATGACGTAAATGTGTAACTTACTGAAATTTTTCAAATCAGTAATGATAAATCACCAAAAAGATTTGCTTCAGTGTTAAAACCATACATTGATTCTCAGGATATATTGTGCCATCTAGTGAAACAAACTATTAGCTTCAGTAACTAAAAACATGATAACATGATCGACTCTTTTGCGCAATTTATATACCTGTATCATGAAATAATGCAAGATGTGAGTCATCTTTTTTGTATAAGAAATTAGAGTGTATCTTTCTGGTTTAACTTTTGCTGAAATGAACCGAATGTGTACTAAGTCATAAAAGTAATTGAAATATGAGCTTTTGTTAACATTATTGAAAACAGTATCAATAGAACCACCTACCTTCCAAATTCTTCAAGCTTCTCAAGGAGCTAAAGAGCCACTTAAGAGTATAAATTCAAATGATTATTTTACCTTTCTCCAAAGTATACAATTCTGGTAGGAAATTTGTCAGCATAGAACATTCTAATTTGCCCATAAGACATTGCACACTCAGGCCAGGGTCCCTGTCATTTTAAATAGCAGCAGTTCCTACAGAAGAGCCTGATCAACTTATCACGATGTGCTATATCATTATATATCTTTATAGCAGTATATATAGCTTTTCAAAAAGAAGTACAAACTAAAACATTCTTTTTGAGTGTTAGTGATACTAACATTGGGACACTGACCAGAATTTCCCAGTGGCTTGGTGTTTGGATAAGAAGCAAGGAACTGGGGATGGAAAAAGTGATGGAAAAATACATCAGAGTGTTCCCAAAATGTTCCCATCTCTGCACAGTTTACTGGGATTGGCAGCATAGTACAGACAGTAGAAGGAAGGCAATGAAGGAAGGTGATTAGGTAGATGGCTGCATTTTCTGTGCCATTCCAATTTTCACAGAGGCGACTGAGATCCCTGCAGTTATGTATGTTTCACCAGATCACAGGTGGCAAGTGCACAGTGGAAAGATGCAGTGATAACTTTGCAGGACCAAAAATGCTCCTGCCTACACATGCAGCAACATGGGAAATGGTGAGAAATTTGGGAGAATATGTCGAAAACGGAAAAATGAGATTCTCGACACCAAGAAAGTAAACAGTCAATTTTCCCTTGGGGTTTCAACAGCTCAATGAGAATCTTGCTAGAAAGTGGCAAGGAATCTGGTCTCATAGATATACTTTTCAGTACTAACTAATTTTACCTATTACTTAATTGACTAATATACACAGCGCATGACTCTCCCAGGTAATGATAAGAATGCAGACAGCAGTTTCTGACTTGAACATCTAGCAGTTATATGTTTAATGGAGTGCATCGGTTTTGTTCTCTGGCCTCTGTTGCCTTTAATTCACTAATGTCTCATTCCATACTCTATAAACAGCGGTCATTTCCACTCTTCATCAACATCGGTATCAATAAAACACCAGTCCCACCACATTATCATGGTAAATCACAAACTAACTCATTGGTCACTACTGCACCCTGGATCTCACTAGCACTTTCTATTGCAGTCCTTGTTACAGGCTGTTGTGCATGCAAGAACACACACCTATCCCATGCATCTATGTAGGATGCATCTCGAGGCTCTTAGTTTGCTTTCTTAGTGCTCGCTCACTTTGCAATCACATGAATACTCACAACATTTCTGTTTTGCTTTGCCTTTCAGAGCTTATTGAAAGCCACGCAGCTTGTCATGTTTGTCAGCACTGAACAGTCAAGGAGACAGATTAGGTATTGTATGGCAAAGTGTTCCATCAGTGTCAAACCTACAGCATGTTTCAGCAGCTTCCTTCCAACACACTGCACATGCTTCAATTAATCGGCCAAGTCTGAAAGGTTAAGGATTAAGTCTTAGCCGAGTGAAGGGGTGCTATGGCCAGACAGAAGTTGTTTCTTGGGCAAGAGCAATCTCAATCCAGTTGGGTGCTGGTGCGACCAGGGTCAATACAGTCCAGGGATGGGAAAAGGTACGTCCTGCAGGTCATGTCTGACCAGTTCAGAGAGTACAGGTACATCAGTCCAGAAGCTGCACAGAAATCTCAGAGGTCAGTCCAGGGTTGAGTATGATGATTCTTGGGAATTTGGACATTATACATCAAAGTGAAGAGATTATCTGGGGCAGTCTATGCTGAGTTGGGGAAAGTGGAAAATTCAAGTGGGGTATTGGAGCCAGAATACTGGGGAACATAGACATAGTGAAAGAGGGCAAGACCAAATATAAGGGTGGGATCTGATTTGGTGTGAGACAGCATGGGTTACTGCAGAAGGGAGTGATTTTTGCAAGTTACCACCAGTGCTGTAGGCCAATGCTGTGGGGGGGAAATGGGGTATAATATTTGTCAAGTTAAAGGGTTGGACAGGAACATGGGGAGCCCCAAAGCTGATAGTGTTGCCAGATATAGCTGCTAACTAAAGAATATGAAGGCAGGGAGGGGAATCCTGACTTTCAGGCCTAGCCTGGAACACACTCTCAGGAGCACAACTTGGATAGCATTCCATCATGATCACAGAAAGTGATTGAGGCCAAAACAACACATGTTTTCAAAAAAGAGCTAGATTTGCTTCTTAATGCTAAAGGAATTAAAGAGTAGGGGGAGCAAGCGGGAACAGGATGCTGAGTTGGACAATCAGCCATGATCGTATTGAATGATGGAGCAGGCTTGAATCTATTGTCTATTGTCTAGATCTAACCTATATTTATATCTAAGGGTGTTCAAGAACAGCAACATCAGATCTGACACAAAGGTCATGGTTTATAGAGCTGTGGTGGTTCCCACCATCCTATATGGCTCTGAGATGTGGACTGTCTACAGCAGACACCTCAAGGCACCGGAGCAGTACCACAATGCTACCTACATGAGACCTGCAAATCCACTAGAAAGAAAGATGCACCAACACCAGCATCCTCAACCAGACCAACATCCCTGGCATCGAGGCACTGACCACCCTTGATCAGGCAAGGCATCCACATGACCAACAAACAGCACGGTGGCTCAGTGGTTAGCACTGCTGCCTCACAGCACCAGGGACCCTGGTTCGATTCCACCCTCAGGCGACTGTCTGTGTGGAGTTTGCACATTCTCCCCCATGTCTGTGTGGGTTTCCTCCGGGTGCTCCAGTTTCTTCCGACAGTCCAAAGATGTGCAGGTTAGGTTGATTGGTCATGCTAAAATTGTCTGTAGTGCTCAGGGGTGTGTAACTTAGGTGGATTATAGGGGATGGGTCTGGGTGGAATGCTCTGAGGGTCTTGTTGGGCCAAAGGGCCTGTTTCCACACTGTAGGGATTCTATGATGATGACAAGGCCCTACAAACTAATGCTTTACTCCCAACTTCGAAACGGCAGGTGAGCCCCAGGTGGACAGAGGAAATGCTTCAGTGATACCATCAAGGCCTCACCGGCGAAGTGCGGCATTCCCACAGACATCTGGGAATCACTGGCCCAAGACCCTCCAAAGTGGAGGAGGAACATCTATGAAGGCGTTGAGCACTTCAAGACTTGCCATCGGGAAAAACTGGAAGCCAGGCAAAAATAGTGATAGCAGCGTGCTGCCACACCAGCTCCACATCCACCACTTCCCGTGACCACCACCTGCCCCAAGTGTAACATAGGCTGCAGTAGCTACATCGGTCTGTATAGACTCACCCTAAGAGTGGAAGAGAGTCACTCCCATCTGTGAAGTACCACCGCTGATGATGATGATGATAGCTAACCTATATCTTGTTCCTATTTATCTATGTTTCTAATCACCAAATCTCAACTGCTCAATAAGCATAATAAATGGCTGCCAGACATTCAGAATGGGTGGAGAAAGCTTGTTTCATTTTATCTGTGGGAGTACACAGTGTCATCTGCTGAAGCAGACTCACAAACTGATGGAGTGGTCATCAAGGTGACAGAAGTTTAAAATTTTTTATGCAATGGAGTCCTTCCAAGGACTGGTGATCTGTGCAGAATCTCCCAATTCTTAACCTACAAATGTATCAAGAATGTCACAATTGTGATTTGTGCAAGGTCACACTACTTCATCTCTTTTCCCTGCAATGAGGTCAACCTGGGAAGTAGGATTTTCCAACATCAAGGCCTTTTCTAGTAATGTCCAACTCATTGCTACCACATCATAGATGTCCACACTGGGTGTCCTGGAAGCTGCCATGATATCTATGTTCTTAATTATCCTCAAATTCCTGCCTCCCTCAAATGACAGAATGTGTTCAAGGATAGCTGCTAGAAGACAAGGGCTACCCTCTCCAACTCTGAGTATGACTCCTGACTGAAGCTGAGTTACAGATACAATGCAGCCCATTTTCCACCAAGACCATGTTCAACAGATGATAGAGCTCCTCAAGATGTCATGCTTGAATTGAAGGCCTTGCAGTACAGTCCAGACATAATGTGCTGCATAATCTTGGTACACTGTGCTCTGCAAAACTGGAACAAACAAAGACAGGATGAAATGAACACTGAAAAGCTTGGAGAGAAAACATCTCCCAAGGAGGAAGATAAGGATATTGACCAGGAGGGGCATCAGTTTCACTTTGATATAGCAGTGCAGTAAGCTAGGTAAAGTTTAATTAAGAATCTCTTCCAAGAGATTTGGTTTGGATCCAGATATCATTCAAATATTGACTTTTGTCACAAAGGTAACCAGTCCCTGTTTAGTCACAACAGCAAATGCAGCTTCTTTTGTTGCTTCTTGCTTCACTTTTTCTTTTGTAAAAGAACTTATTGTTAACAAATGTTTCAAAGCTTTACAAGATGTGCTGCTCCCACATTCAACAATAACAACATTGTCTGCTCAGATGGGAGTTAAGAAAAGATTAACGCACGTTCAGACAGTGTTCTAACTTCACATGGCATTAAGCAAAGTTAGCTTCTGAGGTATCAGTCATGATTATGTACCCAAGAGCTGTGTACTGAGTTCTGCCATGGCCATTATAGGGCATCCTGACCTGGATCCTTCTGAACCACCCAGGAGCATTCAGCCATCAACATCTGTGATTTTGCATACTTGGCAAAATGAGTACGCAATGTTTAACTGGGAACATTAGAAGTTGCACAACCTGCACTGAAAACTTCTATTGCCACCAGAACAATGTGCTACGAGGCAGACTTCAGGTGTTAATCAAGTATCAGACATGAATCATCCTTAAGTGAGACTTAAGGAACCTTTACCCCCCAAGGAGTGTACAATTGTGAATGATCATGTCATCATATACACATCGTGACTGTCAGTGTGGAACGTAAGTGGAGGCAAGGTCCTACTAGAAGGCATTCACATTAACTCGACAATCCAAAATCTCCACATCAAAGTACTAAGTCATGAACATAAGGATCAAAGAGTATATTAACTCTGTCATTATGTAGGATGCTCCTCAGAGGTCAGAAATGCCTCACCTATATAACTTCTTTCCAAACTGGGATTTCTGAAGAGACTGCTTAACACTGACACGGTAGCCTCTTAACCCAGATCTACAGCCAAATGAGAGTTCATCAGACGTTTACAGATGTGAGAGTCTATTTACAATGAAGTTTATCCATGCCATCTAAGTGCCCTCAGAAGGATTTATTTACCCTGGGCCTCCCACTACATCTAGCTACAGCCCTGGGTTATGGAGATGGAGTGAGGTGAGACTGCTGTACTGACCTTCTTATGGCACTGGTGCATTTTTCTTTTGACAATAGAAATAGCAATGATTCAAGTAGCTATCACCCTATCACTTTGGCTGCAGTGGAGACAGCTCTTATTTTGTTCCAATGTCTTATCACCAGTTGGCCAGGAGAATACCAATGAGATAGTTGCCAATATATGTGTTCAGGAGAGGCTACCTATTAATTGACCACCTCCCTGAAAATGAAATCAGCAGATGAGCTGCTGAAGCACATATGAACTTGTCCCCAAAGCAGGTTCCTGATGTTCCTGGTAAAAGTCAGTCCAATGGCACCACTGCGGCTAAAAGTTATTTGCAAAATATCTCGTACTTGATTCCTGGAAAATACCTGAATATTCAGGGTTTTTTTAAACTTCTCAGCTTTACTTAGTTGAAAGAGGTTACCCTTTCATTTAAAAGCCAACATATTATTAGGGATACCAGACTTGGTACTGATATTTGGCACATGTAAAAGTGTGACAGAAATGTAACTTCAGTGGCAATATAAAACAAGCAGGAGAGATGCCTGGTTTCTACTGGAAACTGTGGATAACAGGCAGCTTGCCTGCTCCTCATTGGCTGTTCGTCAACTCACGAGTAATTTCTTCTCAGGGCAATGAGCTTCTGCCATAGGTTTTCATGTGATTGAACAGACCAGTTCTTGAATCGCATCTCTTTGGGGACATGGAGCTTACTTTTTATTTCAAAAATATAATTTATTCATAAAAATATCTTTATATACATACATAGTCACTGAAGCAGTTCAATTCTGTACAGTAGCATATGAAGAAACAAATAAACATCGGAAGTTGAATCTATCCAACAAACAAACCAAAGGCATTTCTTACTTGTACAATAGTGTGGAGGTGTCGGTATTGGGCTGGGGTGGCTAAGGTCAAAAATCACACAACACTAGGTTATTGTCCAACAAGTTTATTTGAAAACATAAGCTTTCGGCGTCTCACTCCTTCTTCAGATTTTAGTGAGAGAGATGGCATCAGACACAGAATTTATAAGCAAAAGACCAAAGGTCATAGAACTGATGCAAATGTATTGAACAAATCTAAGATGGCTGTTAAATCTTTAAACAGTTAGAAAGAAGATGCAGGTTTCAATTAATATGTAAATCCGAGAATTTCTTTCAAGTCACTGTCCCGAGGTAACTGAAGGTTTTATCAGTAGTCCAGAGGTGACGTCTCAGGTCAGACAATGCATTTTAGGTGTGAGGCCTTGTTTAGAAACCATCTATGCTTTAACCTGGAGTCAGACTGGTTATATTGCCAAACTAGGAATTTATAAAATGCCACATTGTCTACAAATTGTTTGCTTTTTGAACAAAATAGAATGTATCTGCAATTACAAATGCAAATTCATCCCATAGATTTACATGTGTGTATGCTTGCTTGCGTGTATGTGAGTGAGGGAGAGAGAGAGAGAGTGTGTGTGCAAGTGTGTGAGAGAGGGACACAGACTGTGTGTGTGTGAGGGAGAAAGTGAGAGAGAGGAATGTGTGTGTGTGTGTGTGTGTGTGTGTGTGTGTGAGTGTGTGAGAGCGAGGGAGAGAGAGTGTGTGTATGGGAGAGAGAGTGAGGGAGAGAGAGTGTGTGTGTGTGAGGGAGAGAGTGAGAGAGAGGAATGTGTGTGTGTGTGTGTATGTGTGTAAGAGAGAGGGAGAGAGAGAGTGTGTGTGTGTGTGTGTGTGTGTGTGTGTGTGTGATGGCAAGCTCTGCAAGACGTCAGATCTTCGACATGGACACTACCATCACACATGGGAACACCACCCACCACGTGCACGGCAAATACTCATGTGACTCAGTCAACGTTGTCTGTCTCGTACGCTGCAAGCAAGGATGCCCCGGGCATGGTATATTGGTGAAACCATGCAGATGCTACAACAATGGATGAATGCTCACCGTGCAACAATGGCCAAACAGGGATGTTCTCTCCCAGTGGCAGAACACATCAGCGGCCAAGGACATTCTGTGTCAGATGTTCAGGTAAACATCCTCCAAGGCGGAAATCGGGATACACAATAACGCAGAATCGCCGGGCAGATGCTGATAGCCAGGTTCGGTACCAATGACGACAGCCTCAACTGGGATTTTAAGTTCATGTCGCACTACAGGCCACCCCACCATACTATACACTCTCACACACACACTCACACACATATACGCACATACTCTTTCACACACACACACTCATACAGACCTTCTCTGATACACATACACATACACACACACACACACACATATCACACACACATCACACACACACTTTCTCTCTCTCTCACTCACACACACACACACACAATTTTCCCTGGAATGTCAGAGGCTGAGGAATGATCTCATAGAGGTTTATGAAATCATGAGGGGCATGGATAGGGTAAATAGACAAGGGTCTTTTCTCCAGGGTGGGGGAGTCCAAAACTAGAGGGCATAGGTTTAAGGTGAGAGGGGAAAGGCTTAAAAGGGGCCTAAGGGGCAACATTTTCATGCAGAGGGTGATGCGTGTATGGAATGAGCTGCCAGAGGAAGTGGTACAGACTCGTACAATTATAACATTTAAAAGGCATCTGGATGGGTATATGAATAGGAAGTCAAATGAGACTAGATTTATTTGGAATGTCTGGTCGGCATGGACAAGTTGGGCCAAAGGGTCTGTTTCCTTGCTGTACATCTCTATGACTCTATGACTCTATAACCACAGCCCAGCTCAACTAATGATCCCCCAAGTTATGCCCATAACCACAATCTAGTGATGATCCCAAGAGCACATGGAGCTCGATATACCACAAGGTTATAGGACCAAGATTGCAGAATCTGCTTCTTTTTCTTTCCTTCTCTGGTGCCAATAACATGTCTCATGCTGTGACAGCCTGATACAGCCTGATGGACAAGTTGTTGCCATTCTGAACACTTGGTAGCAAGCTCCTTCCAATCATTAATAACAATTCTGTCATGCTTCAAGAAGAGTCTCAGAGTGGCTTTCAAACATTTTCTTTGTACTCCCCTAAAATGTTGGCCATTTGAGAATTGAGAAACCATTACTCCTTTTGGTGTTTCTGCTGAAGTGGCATTTTCATTGTGCTGTGTTGCTCAGGGAGACTGCGTTGTTGTGGCAACACACATTTTTACATACATGTTTTAGACTGGAGATCTGAATAATGAAGACAGATGCTCCAATGTCCTTTCCATCATATAAGTGACAAGGAATCATGGTTCAAAGGTTGTTGTTCAATCTATTTGGTCATAATATGAACACATCTTTGAAACGGACTCGATTCTTCAGTGAGCAAACAGATTGTTATAATTACAGGATTTATGAAAGCACTGCCATCTGTGTGGCTCATTGTTGGCATGTAAAATGGACCAATTGCTGAACTCTTTCAAAGTTTCAGCACTGACAGGTTGAGACAGATGGCCTCTTTCCATTTTGGAAGATTGTATAGGGAAGAAAACTGGGTGAGAGATTGAACTGACTGCTAATTGATATGATAGTATCATGAAGCTCAGTGCTAAGCACATTGCTGAGTGGCTGTTCATTTCATGAGGCTGGCGCCATTTAAGACTAGCAAGGAATATATAAAGTCAAGCTACACCTGTAAAAGGGGAGATTCATTTGGCAGCAGAAGCTGCTGGAAATGGTTTGGAAAAATATTTTGACTAGAAAGAAAAGAAGAGAGAAAATAATGCAACACGAGAGAGCATGTTTTAAAGTTCCGTGATACATCACTACAGGGCAATGGTATAAGGAGTAGATGGGACAGGGAACGGTACAGAGGGGTCCTGGAGGCCTCCAGATAAGCTCTGAAGGTTTATGAAGTTTACATGACCTTACTGATTTCATATCTTTACATGCTACCTCTTCTCCATTCAGTACTTTCCCTTTACTCGCTTAGTAACGTTATCTATCAAGTACAATTCATAACCAACATTCAAAACCTCATGTCATCCCTTAACTTTTATATACTAGACGGTGACAATAAACTGGAGAACTGTCTAATCGATAGCATGTCATGTGCCATACCAAATATATATTTTATAGATTTTATTATAGGGATCTATTAAAAAGACATCTTATAAAAACTTGTATTTTTATAGTGGCTTTCATGACATCAGGATGTTCCAAAGCACATTTTTAGTTAAATGTTGAAATGTAGTAAACATAACATCCAGTTTGCTATAGCCAGGTTCCAGATCTGGAAAGGTGATTTAGACTGAATAATTAGTTGCAGCGATACTTATTGAAGAAAACATGTCAGCTAGTGTACCCCAGCTGTTCTTTGAAGTAATCTCAATTATTTTCTCTTGAGGGTGTCAATGGAGTCTTAGATTAACAATCTTCCTGAAAGGCAATTCCTCCAATAGTGCAGCACTGCTTCAGACCAACACTGCTACATCAGTTTAAATTTTCCAAGTATCGGGAGCAGCACTTGAACCCACAATCTCCTGAGTTAAAGGCAGATGTGACACCACTGAGCCACAGTTGATACCAGAGATGATATATTTTGTGCTGAGAATGAAAAAAAAAATTCTGGAAAATGGTTAAAATAATAAGCACAGAATGCTTAGCAATATTCTCATTTTTGTTATCCTATTTCTTAAATGGAAGATTTTATATCGATTTTACCCTGTCCGTAATAAACGATCACCATTTGACTGTGACTTGGTGAAGAGAGATTTGCCAGAAATTGATGCTGAGCACTTTGGTTGGGGATCACAAAATCTGATGACAGAACTTTATGTAATTGCTTATCATGGTACAATGGAAATACAAGGCCAGTACTGCTTCCCATGATGCTGAAAAGTTCTGCCACAGCATATGCGTAAAAAGATAGTCCTCTTTGGTACAGAAAGCAATCCTCTAGTAAATGTATAGGGTGCCAGTTGCCTGAAGAGTGATCACCAGATGAATACGGTAATCCATGTTCATTATACCAGGCTGAAGATTGAGATGTTTGTTGATATTGGATGAGATAACTACAATACAATTTTAATAACATTTCTTGAGGGGTCATCATACCAGAGTAAGCTTTCCATTTAATCTGCCAAGGTTTGCAATTAAGTTTGAACAATCAATTACAAGTGAATAAATTAATTACTCACTCACAGTTTCATATGCTTAATAAAGTAAATATGTTTGAACACGTAATTGTAAATTTAAACCACAGTGGTACAATATTCTAGTAATAGAACTCCCTCACAACCATATTTCTCTTAATACTAAACTCTAACAGCACAATGTCATATTATTAAGGAGTTAGTGGTCATACAATCAGTACAGTCAGTCTCAGTTGATTGTACATTCTCCACTTGATGATAGGTTGGGTTCCCTCTGGGACTTCCTTCCCACAATCTGTCAAGTTCTTATTTCCATGACTGCAGTATTGAAATCACTGTGTGTTATACAGTTAAAGTCCATTCCAATAATTTTATACTCTGTCAGAAAGAGCAGGTAAATGTTTCTTCAATCTTCAACTGAAGTCAGTGGAGTTGACAAGCTTCCAGACATGAAACTCCAAGCCATTATTTTATCTGATCTAAAGTTGTTAGAATCATAGAATCCCTCCAGTGTGGAAAGAGGCCATTCGACACATCAAGTCTGCACCATCCCTCCAAACAGCATCCCACCCAGATTTTTAAAATTATGGACTGTTTTACAACAAAAGGACCAAGAAACGAATTGCTGTACTTTAAAAAACAAGTTACTTAAACTCAATACTAGCACTATTTATTTTCGAATCAGAGATAGTAGGAACTGCAGATGCTGGAGAATCCGAGACAACAAGGTGCAGGGCTGGATGAACACAGCAGGCCAAGCAGCATCATAGGAGCAGAGAGGCTTATGATACTATTTATTTTGTTACTTTGCAAGCAGTGGGGGACAGTGCAAGAGAACACAACATAGCTCCGGGGTGTGTATACAATGTGAGATTCAGCTAGCAGCAAGTTGTTGATTGCAATCTAGACTTGTGCCCAATTTTGGATGCCAAAGGCCATCAGCCTGACAACAATGATCTGATTGGCTGCTGGGTAACTGAACAGCTTATGAGTACAAATAATGCTGGCAGAAGCCTTTGAACTGCTGAAAGGACAGAGGGTTGCCTCTCCAGTGAGATAAATAAAGCCTGAAGAAAGCCAATTTATTTTCTCCCACCAGTTGCTGTAAGTTGTTTCGTCTAATAAATAAATCAAAAACTTTATAATTTGTGAACCAGCCCTCTGCACCTCCTGTGACGAAGTGAAGGAACGTGAATGAATAGATCAGGGAACTGAAGGCCTTGGGAAACAAAAGGAACACCCCTTCAAATCCTGAGGACAGGTGCCATTGAACATTTTCCATATGTTTTTCCCTCTATCCATAAAACCAACACTGTTGTCTGTCTCAGTATGCGTGTATAAGGCTGTTCTAGAAGGGGTTTTAAGTTTTAACTGTTGGAGGTGTATGTCTTTGGTTTATAGCCATTTACCTGTAGTTAGGATCTACTTACTTATAATAAATAGTGATCCTTGTTAAGTGCAAAAATTCTCGACCTTTTCTGTTAATCTGGTCTCGGACAGGACAGTTTGGGCACTTTGCATACTTCGATAAAAATTTTAACTTCTGTGTGAACTCTGGAAATAGCCTGATTTCCAGGATGTTACCCCAGTGAGGGGTGAAAATGTCACAAAATATAGATTATACTTTAAAGTATTGACTTCAGTGTCTTTTGTAGTGATTGGAACAAAGGCCAGGTTGATCTCATTGACTATGAGACCCTGGATTGCTTCTGTTAACCTGGCCCAGTCAGGGAGCCCTGGCTGACAAACACAAACAGGAGATTCAGAGAGTCTCCTCATTCCAGCTGGCTCTGAGCTGACGAGTCAGAGTCCATATGCTGTGCACATGTAAATAAGGGGTGACTTTATCATTATCACAGAATCCCTACCATGTGGAAACAGGCCCTTTGGCCCAACAAGTCCACACTGACTCTCAGTGCATCCCACCCAGACCCATCCCCCTATAACCCACCTAATCTACACATCCCCGAACACTGTGGGCAATTTAGCATGGCCAATCCACCTAGCCTGCACATCTTTGGACTTTTGGAGGAAACCCATGCAGACACAGGGAGAATGTGCAAACTCCACACAGACAGTCGCCCGAGGGTGGAATTGAACCTGGGTTCCTGGTGCTGTGAGGCAGCAGTGCTAACCACTGAGCCACCGTGCCGTGTAAGGTGGTGATGGGAAAACGGCCCTGTGCTGTTATTTCATTCTCCAATATCAAGACTTTTTTTGTTCAAAGAGTAGATTGGGTAGACAAATTTACTATATTTTAGACAAAATGGAAAAGGACAGAAAATACCTTATGGTACAGAGATGCATATGAATCAAACTGCCATATCCTGGAGTAAACATAAATTAGTCAGAACAGAGGAACATAGGAGCAAAAGTAAGCCATTTAGCCCCTCAAACCAGTCCTGTCATTCCAGATCATGTCTGATCATGTAGTTCAATGCCATACTGCTGCACTATCTCCATTTTCCTTGATGTCATCAGCGACTAGAAATCTAGCGATCTCTTTCTTGAACATACTTACCACTGAGGCTTCAAGAATCCTCTACATTTACCGTAACAAGTAAGAGTAAGATTTGCACTATAATTATGTCACTGAATATCTTCTAATTCTCTATTGAATGCCAGTTATGGTTATGAACTATCAGAAATTGTAAGGTCTCTATTGGGCATGGAATATTGTTTTTATTTGGTAGCTGTAACATAAATGTGCATAACCACTAGCATAAGATTGAGTATAACCATGATAGTTTTTGTCAGTTACACAAAAAGTTTAAAAAAAAACCTCACTCACCCACAAATGACATACCATACTGTACAAATTCAAGTTGGTACAATTGTTATAATAATTATCAAACTCATCTGAGAGAAGTTGAGTCAAATTGGAGAAAGACAAGCCATTAAATTCAATTGCAAGCATCTTCTGGGACTTGGTCAAATTGATTGCTAGGAATCTTTTTATCTTTAAACAGACACATTGAAATTCACTCGGTTCCAAATTGGAAGTTAATTATTAATCTGTCTTTTTCTATTTGATGAGTCTCCAAAGCCTTCAAGGAGAGAAAAGGCAGGTTTTTTGTGGTGTTAAAAAAACGCTATTAACATTTTTGACAATTTAAAACAACTATCAGAAGCTATTCAGAATTTTTAAGGTAAAAGCTACTGTAAAGATATAGATTGTTTTGTAGTTACACTTTCACTGTTGTTTTATGCTTTAATGGTTTTTTGTCAGTCAAAACCTCAGCCAAAATATAGTGTTGTCTAGTTTCTTTTAAATTTGGAGGCAATTACATGAACCAACATGTTAAAACCAGTAGCTCAAATTTAATGAAGTTAACTCTGCTCAATCTTAGGCACACTCAGGAAAGTTAAAGCTTATTTATGAGAGTTAGATGTAAAATAGAAGCCAAAAATATCTAGAGTACAAGAAGGGGAATCATATAAAGAAGGTGAATCATATAAAGTATTATAAATAATCTATGTCCTTCATGTACCATAAAAAGATGCTTTAAAATTCAATCATGAAGTAATTATGTAAATAGTTAAAGAAGTAACAAATAATTCAAATGTGTCTCTACTGCTACAATTAGGATTATTACATCTTCTGGGTATAAAGGAGCAATAAATGTTATTAAGAGACCAATTGCACTTTTCCAAAATTGGAATAAAACTGATTCTATCAACCACCAAAGTACTAATTTCGTAAGACTTATGAAGTAATAAGCAGTTATTCAAATACTTAGGGCTCAATTTTTAGCCCATGTCAGAATTGAGTTCCATTGTAGCTGAACATGAAAGTTAGCTCTGCTGGCTAGCATGCCAATTGCCTGATTCCATTCAGTTCCAGGTTACTTTTGCAGAAGCACAATTGGCATCACCAAAGTTATCTACCCCCCTGTATTGAGCAGCTAATTGGGCTCACAAAAATCTTGATAAATCCAATTAGAGGAGGCCAAATGGAATTCTTCAGTTGTCAGGGACTGGTTTAGGTATTGGAGACAGCGACACAGTTGCCTGGCTGCAAAAGCCATTTTTCTAATTAAAGTTTGAAAAGCTGATACCACCATGCTTAACCACCCACTCTTTGACCTTCCATTACATCCTCATAGTCTTCCTAAGCTGGAAGGCATCAGATTGGCTCTTAGGCTTTGTGAGCCTGCTCACCGCCCTTATTTGACAAATATCCTATTTTCATACCAATTAAAGGTAAAAATCCCAAAGAGTCACTGTTTGCCTTACCCCTACTCAGCACTAGTTTGGGATCAGGTAAAGTTCCAATTCTGTTTCCCATGCACAATATTAAGACATAATCTGGTTTGAGACAAAAAACTGCAGATGATTGAATCCAAGGTAGACAGACAGGAAGCTGGAAGAACACAGCAAGCCAGGCAGCATCTGGAGGAAAGGAGCAGTCAATGTTTCGGGTATTAACCTTCTTCAGGACTGCTTTTCCTGGTTGACTTTTCCTGACATCTGGCTTATTTGGTGCGTTTAGTAAGGTAGGAGGCTGAATTTTAATGAGGTGAGTTATGGCATTTACAAGACATTTAATAAGCAATAATCCCTGTCAATTGGCATCTCATCGCTGCTTAGTAAGAATCTTGTCAAGCTTTGGAAAAGTATAAAAGATGGAATGAAATGATTTTAACATTAAGATGGGCTTTGTTGCTCTTGTCACTCAATTCTGCTACATATTTCACCATTATATGCATTGCTCAGACCTCTACGACACTCCCCCCATTGAGTTTTATGGCAGGGAAAGAGGTTCTTTGACCAATCATGTCTGTGCCAATCCTCAAGCACCTATTTACTGCAGTCCCATTTTCCAGCTTTAGCCCCATAGCCTTGAATGTTTTGGTGTTTCAACTGATTATCTAAATACTTCTTAAATGTTGTGATTGTTCCTGCCTCTACCACCCTTTCAGACAGAGTTCCAGATACCTATCACCCCATGAATGTAAAAATGTTTTCCTTAAATCCTCTCTAAACTTCCTGCCCTTTTCCTTAAATATGTGCCCCAGATTATTGATCCCTCTACTAAATGGAAACTTTTCTTTCCATCTACGCCATCTGTGTCCCTTATAATTTTGCACACCACAAACAGGTTCACCTTTAGCCTTCTCTGTTCTAAGGAAAACAATCCCAGCGTATCTCATCTGTTGATAACTGAAGTGCTCCAGTCCAGACAAATCCTGGTAAATCCTCTCTACATCATTTCTACTACAACCACATCCTTCCTGTAATGTGGCAACCAGAACTGCACATTGTACTCCAGATGTGGCCTAACTAAAGTCTTATGCAGCTCCACCATAACCTCCCTTCTCTTGTGTTCAACGCTTCACCAAATAAAGACAAGTATTCCATATGTCTCCTTACACACTTTTTCTATCCTGTTGCCTTCAAGCATCTGTGCACATGCAAATCTGTTGTAGGGAAAATGTTGGTGTACATCATTAAGAAAGTGATAACAGGTAAATTAAACAAAGGTGAAGTTAAGACCATACGAAATAAGAATGTATGAATTCAGACTACAGCAATGCTGCCGATTATTGCCATGAATTTCCTAATAAAACTTGGGACACTATCACATGTCTAATGACTGGACAGCACAATATCCCCCAAAAAAATGTCCACAGATGAGCAAGACACCCATGATTAAAAATTGCAATGATTCGTTGAACCAATCCAGTATGCGCTTTAGATGTCCACAGAGGAGCCTACACCAATTGGACAAGTACTGCCTTCCCATTATTGGACGGGTTCACACAACTTGCATCTGATTTGTTCAGCCACAGTTTAAAATTGTATGTTGTGACCCTACTTTAAAACAAACTGAATTACGCACAGATTCAAAACGTCTGGATTTATATCAAAAAAATTAATAGTGAAACATGTATGTATGTGCAAGAACAGATGAGGTGGACGAGCACAGTAGGAGCATTTCAAGTTTGCAATATCGCAACAGTTTTAGTTTGGACACGTTCAGAATATTCAATTGCTGTCTTAGATACTCTCTTTGAGAACTACTTGGAATTAACTGGACTAAATCTATGCAGCATAACCTGTAAAATCTGCAGGAGGGCTAATCTAATCTGTCAGCCATGACAAACGTGATCTTTTTACCATCTGCTTCTGTTCAATTTGTATTGTATTCCATTTAAAATTAGGGCTAAGAGGCTGACAACAATGAGCAGCATGCTAAGCAAATAGATGCAGCTTTTTGAGACTCTAAGCAGATGTAAGTTTAGAACTAATGCAGTGCCAGTAGTCACGTTTATTTACTTAGATTCACATCACCCAGGCCAAACTCCTGCCTCAAAACAGCTGAAAATGACATTGTGCAAAAACCAAAGCAGCTGCAGGAAGCTGTCAGCATTCACTTTAGTTCCTCATACCATTTCCACTTATGAAGTAATTCTAGCTTCAAATCATAAAAGGATTTGGTATGGCAAGTGGTCCAGTTATTGCATTGAGGCATGGTGTCACATTTTATAGAATTTTTATTGTGTGAATTTTTTTTGGGCTCGACATGAGAGCACTCAGTACAGCCACTTTTAGAACATTCCATCTTGAGTCCATGTTGTCAGCATTAATCTTTTCATGCTTTTAGTATTCATTTATGGGATTTGGATGTTTATGGGATTTGGATGTCAGTTGCTAAATCAGCATTTATGGTCCAACCCTAATTGCTCTTGAGAAGCGCTAACTTCTTGAACTGCAGTAGTCTGTATGGTGTAAATACATTCACAGTGCTATAAGGAAGGGAGTTCCAGGTTTTTAATTAAGCAACAGTGATATAATGACAAAAAAATTCCCATTCAGGATAACATGTGGCTTGGATATGTCCTTAGAGGTGATGGTGGTCCCATGCACCTTGCTGCTCATGTTCTTCTATGTGACAGAGGCCACAAATTTGGAAAGGTTTGTTTTGGAGGTTTCTGGCTGGTAAAGCATGCAAATATCACACAAAGGTATGAAGTAAAGGCTTATTTTACTATGTAACAACCATACAATTCATACCAATCTCAGAAGAGAGGAGAAAGACAAAACTTTCTATTTTAAGTAGCTACTGTCAGTGTGAAGTAATATTAGGTATAACACAGCTAGATACAAAGCTGTTGATTGTACATGGTGCCCATGGATTGTGCCTTGCGCTGCAGTTTGGACGTAGGCAACATGGAGCCCGTTCAGAGCTGGTGATAAGATGAATCTACCAAGTACCCTCTCCGGTTTCTCTGTCAAGTTTTCTCAACATCCAGCTTGTTTGGAGAGAATGGCAAATAGAAAGCTGAATATTACTGAGGCATGTTGTGCAGTCAACAAGATGTTTACCAAATAACAATCCCCATTAACTGGCAACTCACTGCTGCCAAGTGCATGAGCCTTACTGGACTCCTTGTCTGATTCTATCACACATTATGCCATAGCCCACGTTGCTTAAACCCCTATAAGGTACTCCGCCTGGCCTTTTCACATGAACTGTATGCAAAATAAACTTTATCGTGCTGAAACATTTTGAAAAGTTGTCATATATTGGAATTGTGCTCACATTCCAAATCCAATTGGATTCAAATCATTGATGATGAAGTGCTTGTTGCTGGGGGCTACAAATTCTTTCACTATAGACTTTTATGAAATTAAAATACATTTAACAGGATTTGTCTGGACTGGAGCATGGTGTCACATTTTATAGAATTTTTATTGTGTGAATTTTTTTTGGGCTCGACATAGAGTGTGTGTGTGTTTGTGGCGGGGAGAGAGTGAGTGTGCGTGTGGGGGTCTGTGTGTAGGTGGGGTGAGAGAGGGAGAGAAAAAGAGTGTGTGTGTGTGTTTATGTGTGTGCGCATGTGTGTGCGCGTGTGTGTGTGTGAGAGAGAGAGACAGAGAGAGAGAGAGAGAGTATGTGTGAGTATGTGTGTGTGGGAGAGAGACAGTGTGTGTGTGAATGTGTGTGTGTGCGTATGTGTGTGTGTGCGCGTGCGCGTGTGTGTGTGAGAGAGTACGTGTGTGTGGGAGAGTGTGTGTGTGTGTGGGAGTGTG
>NC_063343.1:25076920-25093639 GCF_021869965.1 Rhincodon typus
TGTGTGTGTGTGCATGTGTGTGGGAGAGAGAGAGACAGTATGCGTGTGCGTGTGTGTGTGTGTGTGTGCTTGACGGACAGCATGTGTATGAGGGAGGATCTGTGTGAAAGTATGTGTGCGCGCATGTGAGTGAGTTTGTGTAAATGATTGTGTGTGTGAATGTATACATGTGTGTGAGTGTTTGTGTGAGAGTATGTAGTATGGTGGGGTCGACTGTAGTGCAACATGAACCCAAAATCCCGGTTGAGGCCGTCCTCATGGGTACTGAACTTGGCTATCAGCCTCTGCTCAGCGACTCTGCATTGTTGTGTATCCCAAAGTCCACCATGGAGGACATTTACCCAAAGTTCCAAGGCCGAATGTCCTTGACCGCTAATGTGTTCTTCCACTGGGAGAGAACATCCCTGTTTGGCAATTGTTGCATGGTGTCCATTCACCCGTTGTTGTAGCAGCTGCATGTTTTGCCAATACACCGTGCCTCGGGATATCCTTGCCTGCAGTGTATGTGAGAGACAACATTGGCCGAGTCACATGAGTATCTGCCATGCACGTGGTGGGTGGTATCCCCACGTGCGATGGCCGTGTCCATGTTGAAGATCTGACATATCTTGCAGACGTTGCCATAACAGAGTTGTATAGTGTTGTGGTCGATGTTGTCCTGAAGGTTGGGTAGTTTACTGCGAACAATGGTCTGTTTAGGGTTTGGTAGTTTTTTGAAGGCGAGAAGTGGATGCGTGGGGAAGATCTTGGCAAGGAGCTCATTGTCATTGATAATGTGTTAAAAGCTGCGAAGAACACGGCGTAGTTTGTCCCGCTCCCGGGAAGTACTGGACGACGAAAGGCACCCTATCAGTCATTTCCCATGTCTGTCTTCTGAGGAGGTCATTGAGGTTTTTTGCTGTGGCACGTAAGAACTGGTGATCGATGAGTTGAGCGCACACACACACACACACACACACACAATTTCCCCACCCCCCACACACACACCCACACACACACACACAAACTCTCTCCCCCCCTCACACACACACACACAAACTCTCACACACACACGCAAACTCTTCCCCCCTCCACACACACACACACAAACTCTCCCCACCACCCACCCCACACACACACACGTAAATGTATGGAATGAAGTTATATTTGCAGAAACGTTCTATTTTGTTCAAAAGTCACACAATTTATAGACAGTCAGTCAATGTGGCGTTTTATAAATTGCTACTTTAGAAATAAAACCAGTCTGACTCCAAACCAAAATACAAACAGATTCTAAACAAGGTCTCACATCTAACAAGCATTGTCTGACCTAAAATGTCACATCTTCTTTACACTGATAAAACTTTTAGTTCTCTCAAGCAGTGACCTGAAAGAAATTTGGGGATTTACATATACATATTAATCAAATAAAGCCTTCGAACTGATTAAAAATTTAACAGCATCTTAGGTTTGCTTAACATATCCTCATCAGTTGTGTGACCCTTTGATCACTTACTTTTAAATTCTGTGTCTGATGCCACTTCTCTCACTGACACCTGAAGAAGGAGCGAGGCTCCAAAAACATGTGTTTTCAAATAAGCCTGTTGGACTATAACCTGGTGTTGTGTGATTTCTGACCTTGTTCACCCCAGTCCAACACCAGCACGTCCACATCATGACCCAAATATGGTCAGAGAATTCTATGTAAGCAGCTGTGCCCGCATTTCTCCATCAGTGTAAAAGATGAAAGTAAGAAACAAGGGAATTATAGACCAGCTAGCCTAACATCTGGTTGCAGGAAATTGCTAGAGTCTATAATTAAGGATGGAGTGACTGAACATCATGCACTCTTTCAGCTGATCAGAGCGAGCCACCATTAATTTGTAAAGGGTATGTCATGCCTGACGAATCTTGTTGAAATTTTAGGAAGTGAATTAAGTGATAGACAAGCAAATATCTTTGAATTAGTTCATCTAGAATTCAGAAGGCATTCGATAACACTCCCCCATAAGAGACTGAGCTCTAAATTGAAATTTATAGAGTTGAAGACAAATTATTGACCTGGATAGAAATTGGCTCAGCAACAGTAAGGCAGAGAGTTGAGATAATGGGCAGGTATTCTAATTGTAGGATATGACCAGGACCGGCCCACAAGGATCTATGTTAGGTTGTCAGCTATTCATCAAATGTATTAATCACTCAGTCGAATGACATAGAGAATCAGATATCTGTTTACTGATTGCAGTTTACTGATAGGTGTAATTTTAAGTAGCGTAGATGGAGGAATAAAATTACAAAGTCTACAAATTCTATATATAAAACTATCCAAAGATAGTCCCCTGCCTGCTATTTTATTCACCTTTTAAAGATTTCACCAGATTCGTCAGGCCTAGCCAGCATAGATTTGTGAATGGGAATTCATGTCTAACAAACTTGTTGGAGTCTTTGGATGACGTTATTCACAAAATTGATAACCAAGAGCCTTGGATGTAGTACACTTAAATTTTCAAAAGCTTTTGATAGGCACTCTCAGGAGGCTGGTTAGAAAAATTAAACTACGTATGATAGGGGGTCATGTATTGACATGGATTAATGTTTGTCTAACAGGCAGAAAAAAAAGAGTAGAATAAATGGATCTGAAATAACACCACAGAGGCTGGTATCCCACTCACCCCTTATATACACATGGAGAGTCCTTGACACTGATCCAGTTCTCTCAGAGCCAGCTCTTGGGGCAAACAGAACCCCTGACATTCCTATTTGTATCTGACAGCCAGGGCTCCCTGATTTGGGCTGTTAATCTGGTCCAAATCAGGGAACTCATATTCTACAATGTCCACCTGGCTGACCTCGTTACAATCACTACAGGGTCCATGGGTAGGCAGTGACTAGGGGCTATGTTCCCTCTAATTTTCCTTGTCGACATGCAGACCTCAAAGGTGAATTGTCAAAACAATAGCAAATGATGTCCCGTACATGAAAATTTTTATCGATGCACCATAGAAAGCATCTTATCTGGATGCTTCACAGCGTGGTTTGGCAATTGCTCTTCCCAAGGCCATAAGAAACTGCAGAGAGTTGTGAACTCAGTCCAGTCCATCATGCAAACCTGACTTCCATCCTTTGATTCCATCTATACTTCCTGCTGCCTCGGGAAAGCAAATTTCTGAAGAAGGGTCCAGACCCGAAACGTCAGCTTTCCTGCTCCTCTGATGCTGCTTGGCCTGCTGTGTTCATCCAGCTCTATACCTTGTTGTCTCGGATTCTCCAGCATCTGCAGTTCCTACTATCTCTGATCCACTTTTCACTGTATCTCGGTACATGTGACAACAATAAATCATTTAATTAATCAATCAATCAATCAGGTGTGAAATCATCCACTTTAGACATAAAAAGATAGATGTGAGAGTTTGCTCCGTCACCAGGGGAAGTTTGAATACTGCTGAAAAAGAGTCATGGTGAAAAGTTCTCGGATCAGTATGACTTCAATCAAGAAGGCAAAAGGCATCCTCTACCACATTTAAGCAATTAAATAGCAGCAGAGGAGAACCTTTGTTAACGTGACTTCAAGGACAGAATTCATTTTAACTTGGAAAACTAAATCACAATGCAGATTATCACCGTGCAACAATTGTAAATCCGCTACTTGACAAAGAACCAGCGCACAGGATGATTAATCTAATTACTAGATTTTACCTGTCAATCATTGCCTGGGTCCCAGATACAAACTTCACAGGTGATTAGCCTAAAAGGAAACTATGGATTCTAGAAATATGAAATAAACCTGAATATGTAAGCATTGTACTTTAGAATAACCTGAGCCCATTAAATAAGGGTTACTAGTATTTTAGCTGTAAATGTTTCTTTATTATATTTCCAGCATTTCCTATTTTAACCCAACTTTAAATATTTATTTCAGAACTATTCCATGTTTACATTTATATTACATTAACACCAGCTTAAAATGTTTGTTTCCTTTTTCCTCACCACTTTGAAGGAAATGTGGTAAATAAATTTATTTTTGATCAGCAACATCATTAAATCAGTTGATCTCGAGTGGCGACAGTGCTGCAGGTCGATGAAGCAGAGGGTAGGAAATGTGTGAAACTGTTTTCACTGACCTTGACCACCTGTGCGTAAGGAGAGCATTACTCTCGTGGTGTTGCTGACAGCACCCTGGGTCCAGACTCCAGAAGTTAGCTTAACTGTAAACCTCCTCCGATTCCCTTCTGAGGGTTAACCTTGAGGAGCTCCTAGCACCTCACAGAACCCTGGCTTTGCAATGCCTGCCCCTTCCGCCATCAACATCTTCAGCATTAGATCAGTTACCCTAGAACTTTTTCTCTGCCCTAGTGTTTGATTTTCCCTGTTTTAAACACCAGAAACGTTATTCAGTGCAGTGTGCCTTTAAAATGGACAACCCACCTTTAAGAGGAGCAGGCTGAACTAGGTGCTATCAATGCTGATTGAGCCTTTCTGAGTATGGAGTCAGCTAGCAGCATGTAGCAGCAAGGAAACCATTTTACCCCATCTTACATTCGTGGGAATTAGATGAGAGTACCATTTTTCCATGGTGGCCTCTTCATTGGAATTGTCACAGGCAGGTCGTGAATTAGAACCCTCACCCAAAAAAAAGAGCAGACAAATTTTAGCCCATAATTTAGGCAGACACTTCAAGGGAGCACTAAGTGAGGGCTATCTGGTTCGAGACATTAAGTAGAACTCTTGCCGATTTTCTCAAATGAAGAAGTGCTAATAAACAGTTCTTTGTGTCCTGGTAACATACCTCCCTCAACCAACATCACAACAAATGGATTTATTAACCATCCATTGTACTGAATCATAGAATTCCTACAGTGCAGAAAGAGTCTATTCAGCCCATCAAGTTTGCACTGACCCTCTAAAGACCATCCCAAGCAGGCCCAGATCCCCAACCTATTCCCCCATTACTCCACATTTCCCATGGTTAACCCACTTAGCCTGCACATCCCTGGACACTACAGGGTAATTTAGCATGGCCAATTCATCTAACCTGCACACCTTTGGGCTGTGGGAGGAAACCAGAGCACCCGAAAGAAACCCACACAGACAAGGGTAAGTGCAAACACCACACAGTCACCCTAGGCTGGGAGTGAACATGGGTTCCTGGTGCTGTGAGGCAGCAGTGCTAACCACTGAGTCACTGTGTTGCCCCACACATAGTGCTGTATGCAGAATGGCTGCCACATTTGAATATAAAATAATGGAACAATGAATTTTGTGTGCTGTTAGGGCTGGGCTGGGAGGGGACAATGATGGACAAAGCTTAAATATAGCATGATACGGGAGTGGCAATACAGCGTGATTCACAAACCCAATTCTCCCAGCCAGCACATCTTTTATTGAAAGTACAAAAATGGTAGAATTACTGGACATGCTGCACTTCAGAATATATTAATTGAATGTAATAGACTTTGAGCTGTCCTGTTGGATAAGATCAATTGTTAGATCCGAGCAGCATGTTTCCTCTAACTCTATCCAATGATGGAATAGAGCACAAACATCCTGTCGATATTTTTGGGAAGGATACAAGAAAATCTTGACATTTCCCTCATTTCCATTTACCATTGCAACCTTTGTACTCTTGAATTTTTATTATCCTAGGAATTTTTATTTCCTGTTCCTACTCATTCATTCCCAGGACATCTGTATCAACAGTCTTTTGGAATTTGGGATTCTTTCTTTTGTCTCAATGAATGCAAAATGAAAATCTTCGGTTGCTGTGACTGTGGGCAGAAATATACAAGGGTGTGGATATCTTGTCCCCTCCCTAGAAAGGAAATTGGTGACCAACCAACAGGCCCAGAAGAAACATATCCCACTCAATAGCATGCTGCATGCAGGCTACATTAAGGAAGTCCCACCCTTTGGAGCTGTTGGCCAATTAGATTGTCCAACAGTTCCAGCACTCCCTTCCAGACTGAGCTAAGTTATGAACACTGCCAAGGCTGCAGGCATTCCCCAGGTAAAGGCCCCAATGCATTCCAGACCCAGTTAAGTAAAACAGGGTAGGCTTTGTCTCCTTGAGATGCTAGGAAGATGAAGGGCCATCTTGTAAAGTCGAAGAGAAAGGAAGGGGGTACTATCTTCTGGGTGTTGCTCCCAATGTGAAAAGAGCAGCCCATAAAGGTAGAAACCTTTGTTTTTCCTCTGTTTGAAAACTTTTTAAAACACAGGTTGTCCACTCCCTCCCCACTGCTCACACCAATTGCATTGTGGTGTACGCAGGGCAATATTGGGCTGAATAGAGCTCTTACAAGTTTAATTATTTAATTAACATGGTGGACAGACTGCCAATTTCTTGTGAGGACTACTCCTCTAAAACTTTGAGACATGGCTGCTTATTTGTTGCACACACAATGTATTTGCAGCACAAGCTGCTGATACATGGTATAAGTATGAGATGAACATTGGGATACAGCAAGATGCACACCATCTTGGCTGAGGCCTGCTGACCTGGTTGTATGGCTGTAAGAATTGGCATGGCAAGGACAAGCAAGGCATGGATGCCGTGAGCAAGCAAGTAGGCACTAACTGACTGAGTGCTGGGAAAGCAATTGTGCTGCCATGTGATGCAACCTAGTCCAATCCACAAGCTGGGTGCCTAGCCCTGTATGCAAAATGGCTTGCAGCAGCCATTCAATGCCAGTTACAAGTGCACCCTGGAATGCACGTCAATGCTTCCTAAGCAATCTGCAAGTCTATTAGAGAGGTGCTATGATGGTCATGAGGTGTTGTCATGTCAAGCACCAATGTACACTAATTTGGGATATAAGTGGCTGGTGGCCTTCGATCATGCCCTGAGATGCCGTTTGCTGCAGAGGGACTCCTTGCAGCCAGCAGTGAGCTGAAGTAACCAGGCACCCACTCTGACTTCATGTCGAGAATTCTCAACATCAACCTTGTTTTGGCTCATTTGGTAATAATAATGAATGAGTTGTGTTGTTAATAAGGAATTTAACCAGGTGTAATCTATGAAGTAACTCACTGCTGCCTAGTGAGACACTCACCTCGCTGCTCAGAAAATGCATAAAAGTTACAACAAGTTGTTCCCAACTTCATGTTCGACATCATTGGACTTCATGCGCAACTCAGCCAAAATTCTCATCATAGGCCATGTTGCTAAAACCCCTATAAGATTCTGTTCTAGGATTTTTTTAAAAATTCATTCATGAGATGAGGGCGTCACTGGCTGGGCCCATATTTATTGTCCATCCCTAATTTCCCAGAAGGTACTTTAAGAATCAACCACTTGGCTGTGGATCTGGAGTCACATGTAGGCCAGACCAGGTAAGGATGGCAGTTGCCTTCCCTAAAAGATATTATGTGATGGGTTTTTCCTCCAACAATAACAATGGCTTCATGGTCATCATTAGACACTTATTTCCAGATTGCTATGGATTTCAAATTCTACTATGGCAGGGTTCAAACGCAGGTCACCAGAACATTACTTATGTCTCTGGATTAACAGTCCAGTGATAATACCACTAGGTGATTGCCTCCACTAAAAACATATTTTGCTCCTTTTGTTGTTGAAAGGGGTAGGGCTATGAAATGCTTCAAACCCCCAGTGAGACTTGAACTCACAACCAATGGTTTAGAAGACCAGAGCTCTAATCGCTGAGCTATAGAACCTGAGCTGCTGTTTTTCTTTTATTGTGTATTTTACTGTTATTTTTACTGTTATTTGTTGGGATTAACTATAGTTAAATCACAGAACTGTTTGGAATTACATGCAATTCTCATTAACTGTGCTTTGGAAATTATCCACAGGTCAAATAATCTGTTCACCTGTTTATTCCGAGTGTTATCTTATACAACTTACAGAACTTGGAAAGTTATCGAATTGTTAAAGAATAAAGACTTTATTTTTCTGATTAACATTTTTATTATTAAAAGAATATTTGGCATTACTTATTCTGCACAGCAATCAAATTGTTTTAAAGTCTTATACTTACGTTTCAGTTTCAGTTAGATATGCAATTAGGAAATAGCCAGTGTGTGACTTTATTAGAAAGTGGGTTTTTTTGGAAATGGCATTTGTTCTAAAGTTCTTTTGTGAACAAAAATTGACAGGATGCCTGCAAAATGCATTGAGTCTGAAATTCTACAGGCCATGACCCTGACAGTTTTTCCAGAATCTTTGCTTCTGTCAAAACTCTTCCTGAGCAGATTTTATCATGGAAGATCAGCTTGTCTAACGTGCTTTCTGCCTGGGATAGTATTCTCTAAACCAAGACAACAATAACAGTGAAAGCATCCAAATAAAAGAGCACTCTCAACACATGTTTGTAACATTTACTCAAAAAATTTTAATTTGCTGCGATAGTGTGACCAGTATATGTTCCTTAGTTATCACATCTGTGCTTTGTTCCCTCCAAGTCAACTGATTATTCATTTTGACATCAGTCTTGACAGTATCCTCAACTGTTGACCCTGCTGGACTTAGCCAAGTTAGTGGAAGTGTACTCCCATGTCACTGGCCAACACCACTACTGCTGCAACATAAATGGATGGCATGGTGGCTCAATGGTTAGCATTGCTGCTTCACAGCGCCAGAGACCCAGGTTTGATTCCACCCTTGGGTGACTGTCTGTGTGGAGGTTGCACATCCTCCCCTTGTCTGCATGGGTTTCCTCCCCCAGTCTAAAGATGTGCAGGTTAGGTAGATTGGCCATGGGAAATGCAGGGTTACAGGGATAGGGTAGGGAAGTGGGTTTGGGTGGGATGTCCTTCAGAAGGTTAGTGTGGACTTGATGGACTGAATGGCCTGCTTCCACACTGTAAGGATTCTATGACAAATATCTACTGCCCCAGTGATGTCAGGTAGCTCCTTTACTACCTATTACATATTTACTACCTATACCTATTACTACATATTTTAGGTTGATGACAAAACTGACTTTAAAATGTGCCTATAATCATGGATGCAGAATGCTTCACTAATCTAGCTAAATAATAAGCCATGTAATTTTTCATGCTCCATCTATCCTCTGTAAATAATGTTTTACCATCTTAATTTAAGCTTACCAAAAAATTGGATGATTTTAATATTAATCCTACACTTCTATTTTTGATCAGTGATTTCCTTTACTTCTAATTTTCTATGTGAATGATTATTATTCAGAATACAATGACATAACAATCTTGAAAGTGTGCTGATGATATCATACTTGTGGGTCTTATCAGGAATAATGATGTGAACTATACAAACAGGGAGAAGGAGTTCATAAAATAGAAATAACAATTCACTAAAACTGAACAAAAGCAAAACAAAATGCCTAGTTACAGACTTTAGAAAAAAGTCAAATAATGATATTGTTTCTTTAATGATCTATAATGCAAATATTAAAACAGTTAATCATTAAAAGGTTAATGTCAAAGTGAATAATCAGTTGACTTGAATAGAACAGATGTGGTAGCCAAGAGACATACACAGTTATTCTATCTCAGCAAATTAAAATCTTTTTGAGTAAATGTTACAAACATGAACTGTAGTTGAGAGTGTGTTTTTTTTTGGATGCTTTAACTGTTATTGTTGTCTTGGGAAACCAGACTTGTGTTTTCAGAGAATAATGTCTCAGGCAGAAAGCATGTTGGATGAGCTGACCTTCCTCGATGAAATCTGCGCAGAAAGAGTTTTAACAGAATTATTATTTTCGTAATGAATGAGCAGTGTACGCAAAATGAATTTCCCTATTGAATTTCTGCTTGGAGAATAAAGTAAAAGTGAATGATGTGTAGTGATAAACCAAAGAGCACCAGCTCCTTCTGCAATGAAAAAGATGAATCAGTTGTTAGGCAAAATACGATCCCAGTGTTCCTAAATCATAAGTAATAAGCAGTTTAGCCATATCATGAGCTTTTGATTAGTCTAAAGGCAACAATCAGCTCAGGGTTCTTTTGCTCTGTTGTTATAATTTAATTACAAAGAGATACAGCACACTTTTACAAGCATGCTTTTCAGTTTATGAAAGAGAAGGCACACCGATGAACCAACAAGATACTTTGCACAAGCAGTAACAAGATGATGGAGGAAAGATTGGATAGTCCATTTTCAGGCATCAAGATCACAGTATAGGAGCAGCCAGGCTCTCTGAAGCATGCAGCATGCAAACTGGAAATACCGCCTCCTCATTTCACCATGTATACAAGTGCAGAATGGGCTGCTTGGAAACATTTCTTTAGAAAACTTAATAGCAGTGGTTAAAATTCTTCCATAGGAAGTGGATCTCAATTTCAAATCAGGACGCACTTCAAAGAGCAAGCAGAGGTCATTTTCCAGCCCCAGTATAAACATCTTAAGTTAAGTTTCAGTTTCTGTTGCTGTTTTGTAAGTTTCCATTAATCTTTTATTTTTGTTTTTACAGGTTTTGGTTCAAAGAGCAGAAACTGCTGCTGACTAGCCACATCCTCAACAATGAAACCAGCAACTTGTGTTCAACTAATTTTTCTGATTTGTTCATTTGTCACAGGAATTAAGAAGAACTTCACTATTATGCACTTCAGGTGTGAATTTCCTTTTATCTTTCTAAAATTGTGTTCATCCTGGGAAGTTTGAATAATCCTAAAATACTTTCCAATTATTTCACTATCTACCTTCAACACTCTTTCAGCTTTGAAAATATCCTCTGACTTTTTGCACGCTGTATCATGGGAAATCTTTCTTTTTACAAAACAAAATGTTAGAAATTATCTCTCTTGTGTGTCGAGTGTTCCTTCTCTGCCCTCCCTCTCAAATTCAAACTCTAGCTAATACCTCTCATTTAAAGGCACCAGAAGGAAAGCTCAACAGGCCTTTTTTCAAAGTGAGGTGTATCAGAGTGCACTTTCATGACTGTAGAGGATTCTCTTTCAATTTGATTAATTGATAAAGAATTTAAGGTAAATATTGTCTTGACTTAACTAAATTGTTCTTAACTAAAGCGAGGAGAAATGTCATTCAAGAATGCTCTCGTTTCTGTGAAATGATGCTAGAACAAGGTCATAACCAACCAACCTCATATCTGCATTTACCACTTTTATCATACAGCAAGGGAGAAATGTAAACTAGTTCTATGATGTTATAACTTGTATGAGCTCCCTATAAACACATCTTAAAAGTTTAAATGTATCAAATTATAAATAATGACATTAAATTATAAATAATGATCCTCCCAGGATCACAGATATTTCCGTGATGCTCAACATTCCTCGCCGCATCCTGAGATCTGCACTCAGTGCCATGCAGCACCACATGCACACTCTCAACCTCTCTCTCCAACAGCATCGCAACACACTGGCTCAGGGTTGCACCACTCTGCAGTTCCACATCATCCTCTGGCTCATTCATTGTGCTAACAAGAAACTTTTTTTTTCCTTTCAGGCATCAAGGCCCACAAGATGCAACAACTCAGAGATACCCATGGCCCTCTGGAACTTTCCTCTCCTCTCCTCCCCTTCCCTCTGACTCCAACCTGCTCGCAACCCCACCTCCTGTCAGATATTCACCATCCCTCCTAACCTTCCGCTCTCCGATGCTGAATGTTCTGTACTCAGCAAAGGCCTCAGCTTTATTCCTCTGCGTCCCCACCTTAACGAATTTCGGGCACGACTTGATGTCGAATTCTTCTTCCATCATCTTGGACTCCGTGCTCATTTCTTTGGACAAGAGTCCTCTTCCCATCCCACAGACCCTTTTGCCCAAGTCCAACACTTTCCCTCCACCTGGACCCCTCCCTCTGGCCTTTTACCTCCACTCGATCTGTTCATTGAGAACTGTCAACGTGACATTAATCGCCTCAATTTTGCTGCCCCTCTCACCAAATCCAACCTATCTCCCTCCAAACTGACTGCACTCCGTGCACTTAGATCTAACTCTGACTTTGTCATCAAGCCTGCCGATAAGGGTGGTGCTGTTGTAGTCTGGTGTACTGACCTCTACCTTGCAGAGGCTGAGCGCCAACTCTCAGATACCTCCTCCTACCTTCCCCTGGACCATGACCCCACCATGCCATTGATACATTGATGATATCATTGATGCTGCTTCCCTCTCTCATCTGGAATTGGAAAACCTCATCAATTTTGTCTCCAATTTCCACTCTGCCCCTCACTTTCACCTGGTCTATCTCTGACTCCTCCCTTCCCTTGATCAACATTTCTGTTTCCATTTCTGGGGATGGACGGGCCACTAATATCCACTACAAACCCACTGACTCCCACAGCTATCTGTACTATACATCCTCACACCCCACTTCTTGTAAAGACTCCATCCCATTCTCTCAGTTCCTCCGTCTCTGTCGCATATGTTCACATGAGGCTAACTTCGACAAGGGAGCCTCTGAAATGTCCACCTTCCTCCTCAACCAAGGATTCCCCAGCTCCATTGTCAACAGGGCCCTCAACCAGGTCCGACCCATCTCCCGCACTTCCGCCCTCACCCCTTCTCTTCCCTCCCGCAACAGGGCGATAGGGTTCCCCTTATCCTCAGCTACCATCCCACCAACATCCACATCCAGAAGATCATCAGACACCATTTCCGCCACTTCCAGCGAGATGCCACCACCAGACATGTATTCCCCTCCCCTCCCCTCCCCTCCCTTGTCCACCTTCCGCAGGGACCGTTCCCTCCAGGACACCCTGGTCCTCACTTCCTTCACCCCCCAACCCCCCCCCACAGCCCTACTGCCCCTTCCTCTGTAACCGGCGAAGATGCAACACCTGCCCATTTACCTCCTCCCTCCCCACTATCCAAGGGCCCAAACATACCTACCAGGTGAAGCAAAACTTCACCTGCACTTCCCACAACCTAGTCTACTGCATTCGCTGCTCACAATGTGGTCTCCTCTACATTGGGGAAATGCTATGTTCTGCTTGCAAAAAAAGACCCTGAACTACCTGTTGCCTGCCACTTTAACGCACCACCCTGCTCCCTGGCCAACATCTCTGTCTCTGGCTTGCTGCAGTGTTCCAGCGAAGCCCAACACAAGCTTGAAGAACAACACCTCATTTTCCGTTTGGGGACCCTACAGCCCTCCGGGTTCAATGTTGAGTTCAAAAATTTTAGGGCCTAAACCCTCCCATGTCCCAGCCCCCCACCCCACACACCAGGCCTTCTTACCACATAGCCTGCCATTACACAGTACGTATTGTTAGTCACTAACAGTCCCCATTAACAACTATTCACCCTCCCAGCCTGATCGTTGGCAACTCCATTGTCTGTCCAACTGTCTTTCTCTCTCTTTGGGCTCTATCCTATCATTTACTCCATACCCCACCCACCTCCCTATTTTCTGCATATAAACTTACGTTTTCCCAGCCACCATCAGTTCTGAGGAAGGGTCACCTATAAAGGTTAACTCTTTTTCCCTTCACAGATGCTGCCAGACCTGCTGAGCTTTTCCAGCAACTTTGTTTTATTTTATAAGTTATGACAGTCACTTTGGATCATGCTATAAAACATTAATACAGGTTTCCTCTTACTTTTAAGCCACTGAAATTACACTCACAGTGATTACAATTGAATTTTTTTCCTATTACTAAACATAGAATTTCTTTGTCATTCAACGAAGATTCTTTTCTTAATACCATGGTAATGAAGATGTCACTGACATAGAAACAAATTGAATGAAAACACATTTCGCTTCAGAATTTACTGTAAAGAAAGACATAGAAGCTAGGGAAATAAACAGTGATGTCTTGAAAAGAGTCCACATTACAGAAGAGGAGGTGCTCAAGGTCTTAAAACGCATAAAGGTAGATAAATCCCTGGGACCTGATCAAGTGTATCCCAGGACATTATGGGAAGCTAGGGAAGAAATTGTGGGGCCCCTAGCAGAGATATTTGTATCATCTACAGCCATGGGTGAGGTGCCTGAAGACTAGAGGACTGCTAATGTTGTGCCTTTATTTAAGAAAGGCTGCAAGGAAAAGCCAGGGAACTATAGATCGCTGAGTCTGATCAGCGATGAGTAAGTTGTTGGAGGAGATTCTGAGACACAGGATTTACATGTATTCAGAGAGGGAAGGACCAATTAGAGGAAAGTCAGCATGGCTGTGTGCATGGGAAATTTTATCTCACAAACTTGATTGAGATTTTTGAGGACGTGACCAAAAAAAAAAGATGAGGCCGAGCACTTGACGTTATCCACATGGACTTTATAGCAAAACCTTCGACAAAGTCCCAAATGGTAGACTGGTTAGTGAAGTTAGTTCACATGGGATCCAGGGAGAGCTAGCCAATTGGATACAAAATTGGCTTGATGGAAGGAGACAGAGGATGGTGGTAAGGGGTTGTTTTTCGGTCAAGGTTTAAGACCAGCAGTGTTCTGCAGGGATCGGTGTTGGGTCCATTGTTGTTTGTCATTTATATAAATGATTTGGATGAGAATATAGGAGGCATGGTTAGTAAATTTGTGGATGACATCAAAATTGGTGGTACAGTGAACAGTGAAGAAGGTTATCTAAGAGTACAATGGGATCTTGATCAGCTGGGCCAATGGGCTGAGGAGTGGCATGTAATTTGGACAAAAGGAAAGTGTTGCATTTTGGTAAGACAAACCAGGGCAGGACTTACACCGTTAATAGTGGGGTCTGGGGTTGTCAAACAGAAAGACCTAGAGGTCCACAGTTCCTTGAAAGTGGCATCCTAGGTAGACAGGATGGTGAAGAAGGCATTTGGCATGCTTGTCTTCATTGGTCAGAGCATTGAGTATAGGAGTTGTGACATCATGTTGCAGCTGTACAGGGCATTGGTGAAGCCACTTTTGGAGTACTGCATACAGTTCCGGTGCACTGTTATAGCAAGGTTATTATTAAATTGGAAAGGGTGCAGAAAAGATCTACCAGGATGTTGCCAAGACTGGAGGGTTTGAGCTATAGAGAGTCTGGATAGGGTGGGATGTTTTTTCCCTGGAGCATAGGAGGTTCAGGGGTGACCTTATAGAGGTTTATATAATCATGAGGGGTATTGATAAGGTAAATAGAAAAGGTATTTTCCAAAAGGCTACAGGAGTTCAAAACCAGAGGGCATAGGTTTAAAGTGAAATGGGAAAGATTTTAAAGGTACGTGAGAGGCACCTTTTACACACAGAGGGTGGTGTTATATGGAATGAACTGCCAGAGGAAGTGGTAGATCCAGGTACAGTTACAACATTTAAAACACATTTGAACAGGTGCATGAATAGGAAAGGTTTAGAGAGACGTGGGCCAAACGAAGGCAAATGGGACTAATTTAATTTGGAAAACTTAGCTGGCATGGACAAGTTGGACCAAAGGGTCTGTTGCTGTGCTGCATGACTCTATAACTCTGTGACTTGATATGAGTCATGAATCTGTCAACAACTGTCAGCATCAAACATATCAAATAACAGGCACTTACGTACAGATTATTCTGGAGAGATTTCAAAGCAAAAATCTGGTTTAGTCTTAACCTTGCTCCTGCAGCTCATTTACTTGATCGAATGTCTAATCTGTCACAAGTATGGAATGTACGTAATCCAAATGGTTTCCTCTTTAAAATTTCTAATTTCACAGATAAAGCAAGGCCAAAAGAATTCAGTCGTAAGAACACACAATCCTCCCAAGCCCTCCCACCATCTCCTGTTCCATTTCATGACTCACCTTAGGGTCACTCAGTGTATTCCTTGGCTGAATTACCAGTATAGTAAACATTTATTATTGGAGTCACATTACACAAATTACTCATTGTAATAGTGCCCTCCTGTGGCCATGCATGTATCTAAGTATGTAAGTCAAAACTGGATCAAACTTGTTCTCTGTTACCACAGTCATGTTGTTCACAAGAGAGATTTTGTCTGTAAAGGTTTGATAAATTTGGCAAAGGTGTTGGGATTGTAGATTCCCCAGCCAAACAAATAACGGTAGCAGAACCTTCCTGCTAACCAACTGAGGAATGTATTTTTGAATAAGGTCATGGTTCTCAAAGTTTTAGTGTTGGAAACTGCATCAGACCACACTTGATCTGATGATGTCATAAGGACTTGGGTGGGAAAAAGTCAGAACATTTTAAAAACTTGTGAGTGAAGACCTGTATCCACAGGCTTCCAAATCAACTTTGTAACTATGTTTAACTTAATTGTAACTTATACCTAATTGTTATCAGTTGGGGATTGGTTCGTTATGCAGAATAATACAATAGCATGGGTTCAATTCCCACACCAACTGAGGTTACCAAGATGGACTCTCCTCCTCAACCTCTACCTTCATCTGAGGCTTGGTGACCCCCTCGGGTTAAACCACCACCAATTGTCCCTCTCTAATGAGACAGCAGGCCTATCTGGTTAGACGATGGCAACTTTACCTTACTTTATCAAGCAATAAATACATCTTGCTTAAGAATAAAGCCTCTTCCTCTACCACTGTAAATAAATTAAGCCCTTAGGTCCAGTCAAGGAGAGGAAATGGTGGTAGTAAACGACCACAACCATAAGCTTGTAGTGGTTGGCATACCACAATTTCTGTGAAAAATAGGTTTATCATCAAGTTTAGTGGAAAGATTATTAGTACATGTGGGGTGGATGGACCTTCAAGAATAGTTGCATTAACAGGACCTAACACTGACCTTAGTGAAATATCACTGTAAATAGCTTCCCGGCTGTAAAAACAACAAACAACAATTTTCCGAGATAACAAGGTGTAGAGCTGGATGAACACAGCAGGCCAAGCAGCATCAGAGGAGCAGGAAGGCTGACTTTTCGGGCC
>NC_063343.1:25094039-25111129 GCF_021869965.1 Rhincodon typus
AGGCAGCCCGAGGCGGTGAGAGTGGGAGCAGGCAGCCCAAGACAGCGGTTTGTGAGGAATGTGAGCCCAGGACTGTGATGTTGAACTAGTAACTGTGATTCATTGTTTTTTCTTTAGTAAGAAGAGCTGTAATGTTTAACTTCTTGGCTTGCTATCTTTGTTTTTCTGCTTTGTACTAAGATTCTGTGCCTAGGTACATTTGTACCTAAGATGGCATTGTAAGTGGCAGCTTGTAAACTTTTCATTGTACTCAGGCAGGTCAGTACATGTGACAATAAAAGCTAATTCATCGTGTGTCAGCCATGGAGCCAACTGAACTAACCAACCCCTCAATATAAATTTAGGGAAATATGAGGTTATGCAATGTGGCAAGAAGAAAAGAGGAATGAATATTGTTTAAAGAAGAAACACCACAGTAAGTGAAGGAACAGAGGGATTTGGGAGTCCTCATCTGTGAATCACAAACAGCTAGCATCCAAGTTCAGTGGTAATAGGGAAAGCAAATGGAATATTGGCCATTATTTCAAAGGGAATGGAGTATAAATGTAGAGAGGTTTTGTTAAATCTATACAATACACTAGTCAGACCACAGCTGGAATACTGTGTATAGGTTTTAGCCCCCTTAACTAAGGAAGGATATATTGGCACTGAGGCAATCCAGAGAAGGTTCACTCGACTGATATCAGGTATGAAGGGACTGTCTTACGAGGAGAGGTTAAGTAGTTTAGGCCTATACTTGTTGGAATACAGAAGAATGAGAGTCAATCTTGTCAAAACACAGAAGATTCACAGGTGGCTTGACAGGGTAGATGCAGAAAGGTTGTTTCCCCTTGTTGAAGAGTCTAAAACCAGAGGACATAATCTCAGAATAGAGGGTTGCATGTTTAAGGCACAGATGGGGAGGAACTTCTTTTCTCAGAGGTTAATGAATATGTGGAATTCTTTACCACAGAGGACTGTTGAGGTCGAGTCTTTAGAAATACTCAAAGATGAGTTAGACAGATTTTTAAGGGAATCAAGGGTTGTGGGCAAAAGGTAGAAAAGTGGAGTTGAGGATTAGCAGAGTAGCCATGATCTCATCAAATGTTGGAACAGACTTGATGGGCTGAATAGTCTACTTCTGCTCCTATGTCTGATGGTCTTAGAACTAAGTCAATGAGGTGCCCTGGTAGTTAAGTTGTGTCACAGTTATAAATATTTCATTTTCACTAGATATGCTCATATTGAGGACCTTTGTTGCTCTTGTGTGAAGTCCACCTGTCTCCACATTCAGCAAACCAGGGAATAATTTGACTATTCAATATCTAGTGACAGGGTTGAATGACGGGGTCATATCAATAAAACCTTTCCTTCTAAATATTCTTTTTTTGCAAATACGCGTTGCACATTCCATAGGAAGCGGACTAATAAGTACTGTGATAACAAGGTATAGAGCTGGATGAACACAGCAGGCCAAGCAGCATCAGAGGAGCAGGAAAGCTGGGCCTAGACCCTTCTTCAGAAAATCAGAAAACCTTTTCTGAAGAAGGGTCTAGGCCCGAAACGTCAGCTTTCCTGATGCTGCTTGGCCTGCTGTGTTCATCCAGCTGTACACCTTGTTATCTCAGATTCTCCAGCATCTGCAGTTCCTACTATCTCTGAAACAACAATTATCCCTTGTTTTGTGTCACTGAGCCAATTTTGGATCTAACTCGCCACATTCTCCTGTATCCCATGGGCTTTTACCCTACTGACCAGTCTGCCATGTGAGACTTTGTCAAATGTCTTACTAAAATCCATGTAAACAACACTCACTGCATTAACCTCATCAATCATCCTTGTTAATTTCTCATAAATTTCAATTGTTAGTAAGACATGATCTTCCCTTAATAAAATAATGCTGACTATCCCAGACAGATCTGAGCCTAAGTAACACTATATCTTGTCTCTAAGAATTGCTTTGCCCACCACTGAAGTCAAACTAATTGGCCTATAATTATTGGCCTATTCCTCACACCCTTGTTAAACAATGGTGCCACAGACCTCCAGTCCTCTGATGCCTTTCCCTTCTCTAGCGAGGATTGGATAATAGCCATTCGTTATACCCTTCCTGGCTTCCATTAACAGTCTAGGATACAATCCACCTGGCAGTTGCAATTAATCCATCTTCAAGAATGTCAGCCCCTACATTACTTCTTCTTACATTATGCTTATTGCATCTAATATTTCAGACTCCTAGAATGTTTGCATCATCCCTCTCCTTTGTGAAGACAGAGACAAAGTATTCATTAAGAAACCTGACCACATTTTCTGCATCCAGACACTATGTAGATATTTTCTAATCAACTGTTTTCTAATCAAAGATGTTATTATGCACTTCTGGAGCAGTAGGGCCTTGAACCTGGGCTGCCTGGTTCAGATGTACTTCACTTGTCTTACTCTCTCCTTAGTTATCTTCTCTCTTTTAATGAATGGATAAAATACCTTTGGCCTATCCTTGATTTTACCTGACAATATTTTTTCATATGCTCTCTTTGCTCTCCTAATTTCTTTTATTTTAACTTCACTCCTATGTTTTTGTTATACTCCTTTAATCCTTCTGCAGTATTAAGTTTTTTTTTGTGGTTGTCATAAGGTTTCTTTTACTGCTTTATCTTGCTCTTTATTATTCTAGATAACTAGAATTCTACATTTAGCAGGTGAGCACCAGATCACCTCTCAACCTTGCAAAATTAACTTATCCCAATTCAGAACATAAACCCCTGTTCCATACTTGCCCTTTTTACCTACAGTAATGTTAAATATAATTGTATTATGGTTGCCAACTGCTACTTCATCCACTTGCCCAGCTTAATTTACAAAAACTAAATCTAGAAATTGTGTCCCATCTCATTGGACTTAAGTCCTGGATTTAAAAAAAAGTTCTTTTGTAGCACAAGAATTTTGTGCCTTATGTACTTTTCATATCCTAGTTGCCAGTAGGGTACAGGTTGTATCTCCCTAATCCGGTACCCTCTGGCCCGGCAATTTCATTGATCTGGCACTTGTGGCACTTTTGGTTTTCTGAAGGACCCACAATGCTTCCAGTTTCCAAAGAAGAAGGATTTTGAGAGTGCAGCACAGAAGATTTCTAGACATGTAACTGTTGTAAAGGTAGTTTGAAGTGCAACAGGCAGAGTTCCCTTTTTAAACTGCTGTAGAGGCAGTTGCCAGCATATAAGACCTGGCAGCTGGTGAGACTTTCCATCGTTTAACACCTGTCACAGTTCCTGGTATTTAACCATTTAATAGATTGAAATGGCACCAAAGAGAATAGCAGAGCACATACATGTACCATTATCAGTACTACAAAAGGTTGAATTGAACGAAATGGCTGCCTCCTGCATTGTAACACCTTTATGATTGTAACACAGTCTGCACTGTGTGTTTGGTGATAAAAGAAATGCAGATAATGAAACAAGCAGCAGCCAAGTTAGTTGAAGAATTTGCACAGTTAGTTAACACTGAGAAGTTACCCCAGAGTAAGTGTGCAGTGCCAATGAATCTGCTCTTTTAATATATGCTTCACAAGTCATTAACCGGCTGAGCAGCTGTCAAGTGGAGTGAAGGAGCCAAAGGACAGGATGAGTGTTCTTGATTATTGCAAAAGTGCAAATACATACAATTGCAAGCCTGTGGTCATTGGCAAAAGTGTAAATTCAAGCGCTTTCAAAGGGATAAAAATATTCTCAGTTATATACCTTGGCAACAAGAAACGTTGGAAAGCCATTAAGTTATGCTTTGAGTAATTAGAGAAGTATTTTGTACCAGAGGCCACAGACCATTGCATAAGGTTCAGTTGCATCGAACTAAAAATTGGACTGATTCTTGGCAATTGTTCAACCCACCCTGAAGTCGAATTGCTTGGTAAAGGCAATGTGATTGGATGGCATTTCCTTGCTCACCATATTTCTCCGATTCGATCTTGTGATCAGTGTATCGTACACTCCCTTAAATTTAAATCCAGATCTGAAGTTATGCAATAAGTGCTTTTAACAGTGAATGCCAGGAGGTCTATGATAACAATTAGAAAGCATTTAACATCAAAGCTATGATTCGGACAGTAGCTAACGCCTGGATGGCACAATCTGTGGCCAGTCTTAACGTCTGAAGGTAGTCTTGATGCCACTTAGGAGACTGACTTCACTAGATTTGGATTGTCTCAAAAAAAATAAATTGTTCTTGAGTTGCTGAAGAATACCAGCACACTATATCCAATCCCACAGTGCTTGCAGTGACTAAAGATTTAAGAGAGGAAGACTTATAGGACCAGACTGATGTTGACAAATATGCACCAATTTTGAATCAACTGGCTAGTGAAGAGATCATGCAAACTGTTGCAGGGTAAAAGTATAAAAAGATGCAGCCAGTGATAGTGAAGATGATGAGATCAAAGTTGCAGAAAGAATCTCTATTGACAAATGTGTTCAGCTTGCCAAAGATTGAATAGCTGGATTAGTGCAAAGATGTTTTATTTCAGAGCAAGATGTTACATCTCTTTACATGGTGCGAGACACTTGTCAGAGAAAAACCAAAATACATTAGACAAATCAAGCTGCAAAAATGGTTAAAGAAGAAAGACTAGGAGAGCGATTACAAGCCCTCTTGTGCTTGTTCAGGGTCAAAAACTCCGCAGTTGAATCGTACATCAAGGATCACGATCAGAAGTATGCACAAGGGAAGTGTCTTCATATGAGTCAGTACCTTCCGAATAGTAGAGGAGAGGCAGAGGTAGAGGAATTAATTATTTAAATTCCAGGAAACTTGTGACATGTGTTAAAAAATCGGTTTAAAAACTCCCAGACTGACCCTGACACGTGACTTCCCTTGGTCCTGCAAATCTTCTGGCCCAGTAAAGTCACAGTCCCAAAGCTGCCAGCTTAGAGAGGTACAACCTATTGTTGAAATCCCCAAATATTATTGTCCTATTGTTTCTGCACTCAGAAATTTGCCTACATAGTTACTCCTGAATCACCCCTCACTATTTTGGGCTCTTTAGAACACACCTAGCAGTGTGGCTGTACTAATTTTAATTTATGATCTCAATCACATAGTATCATAGCATATTATCTCTTCTCATGACTGTAATGGATTCCTTAGCCAATTAACCAATTATGCTACACCACCATTTTTATCCTCCTCTCTATCCTGCCTGAAATTTTCATGAATGTGGTCCTCTGGAATATTTACATATATAATTGATTCCTAACTAGTTAGTGTCTAGCTCTTTATAGACATGACAATATATAATTCAGGCTTTGAAAAATTGACCATTAGTTTTAATTTAATTTTAATTTCGGAGAACTTTAAGAGTGTGAGGCAAATCTGTTTGCAGTTCAAAAAGTGAGCTCATTTACAGTAAGTTAGTGCAATTACCAAATTTTCCTTCTGAAATAGCTTGCCAAACAGCATTGCCCTTGGACATGGCCTAACATGACTTGAGGGAAATTGAACAACTATTAGACTTCTATTGCGGTAAATAAGCAGCAGGTAGGCATTAACAACAGCAGTGTTAATGATAGCAGAGGTACAGCAAGATCATGTCGCCGGTTCTTAAACCAACACTAAACATCGAATTTTACATTTCTGATGGCACAGTGTTAAGCTGCAAGAAGAAATGTCACCTTGCCAAAAAAATCAACAGGGCTGGGAAAAATGTCAGTCATCATCATATACCGTGGTCGAACAGCAGCAGGTCAGTGAGGGATTGGTTCAGATCTATATAATCTCAAGAACAGGGTGTCCAATGAAAACTCACTGGTCATTATTGTTAAAATAGCTTTGGATGGAGCTCAGGTAAACATGGAAGCTGTCACAGGAGCACCAGTTAGTCCAGTTCCTGTGTCTTTGCATTATAATATGTCAAGTGCTGCCAGCCAGGAGCTACCCTTAACAGTGCACATAGTCCAGAGCACTAAATGGCAAGGCAAGACCTAAGTGCAATGTCATTATAAGTTCCAAATGAGGCAACAAAGTGTAAAATGCCGGGTAAAAATTGTTCAAATAGATACAATGAGTGAGGTCTAAGAAAGCAAATGAGGGGCCCTGGTCCAATGCATGACATGAGTGCCTATTCCTACATGTTGCTGATACATGTCTGATGCCTACTTCTGCGGGCAGGGGTATTGGGTGATGGCTGCCCATGGAGTGTGCCCTGAGATTTTGGGGACTGCTGTCCAATCGTTGCCTGGAAGACCAAGCAGCAAACTGGAGTGGCCAAGTATTCGTTCTGACTTTGATGTGGGGAATTGTTGGAGTCTAGTTTCTATCTAGCGCACGGGAGAATACGAAATTGCGTATTATTCAGGTGAGATAAGGTACTAATGAGATTACATTAATGCAAATCGGTCTCTCACTGCCCACCAGTGAGATTCTAATCACATTGTTTAAAACTTGGTCTCAGAATTGGACTGTTTTTCTTGATGTCAAGAGTTTCATTTTGCCTATTCTTGCCATATTTTTTCAGGTGAGTGGCTATTACCCATTTGTGAAAATTAATCAACAGAGGCCAGTGCTGAGGCTGCAAACTGGGGAAAGGCTCTTTCAATGGTGAGGCACCATCAAAGTTCAGCAGGTTTTGTGGAAGTAGCCAAATTGGGTGGGGTGGAAGGGTCACGGAGCACTGGTGCTGCCATTGCTAACAAGGACAAAACTTCTGTGCGCTATAAAATGGCCATCAGGGAGGACACTCACACTTCTGAAAGGCTGTCAGGTTTTATCTGACGGTTTTCTCACTTGGCACAAGGCACTCCTGCCATAGGAAAAGGTTGTGCAGTGGCCTTGAAGTAGTCGGTTTAGTAGCCCTGCCAGCTGGTAGCCATTTTGCCGAAATGCCCATAACTGGCAATGTGCATGGGATAGAGGGAACATGTAGAGGGTATGGTGTCAGATGACTAATGTGCCAGGCTGCCTGTTAAGTAGGGTACCAAAGAACAAAGAACAAAGAAAATTACAGCACAGGAACAGGCCCTTCGGCCCTCCAAGCCTGCGCCGATCCAGATCCTCTGTCTAAACCTGTCGCCTATTTTCCAAGGATCTGCATCCCCCTGCTCCCTGCCCATTCATGTATCTGTCTAGATACATCTTAAATGACGCTATCGTGCCCACCTCTACCACCTCTGCTGGCAACGCGTTCCAGGCACCCACCACCCTCTGCGTAAAGAACTTTCCACGCATATCTCCCTTAAACTTTTCCCCTCTCACCTTGAAATCGTGACCCCTAGTAATTGAGTCCCCCACTCTGGGAAAAAGCTTCTTGCTATCCACCCTGTCTATACCTCTCATGATTTTGTAGACCTCAATCAGGTACCCCCTCAACTCCATCTTTCTAATGTAAATAATCCTAATCTATTCAACCTCTCAGCTACCAGCTACGTAATCGTAGGATGCCAAATGGGAAGGGGTTAGGGTGCTAGGTTAATCAGCAGGTTAGTCTTCAGAATAGGGAGCTGCAATCTCTGGGTACAATACAGTTGTGAAACGGGGCAGCAGGATTTACAAGGGAGAGTATACCATAAAGTGTAGCTGGGAAGACTGTAATGTTGCGGGGGGAGTCATTTATCTATGGTCAGGCGCATCTTGGCTTTAAGCGGGGGAAGGGCAGTGAATGGCCACACCAAGTATGGTTACCTCATACACTAGTGGCTGGGTAGAAAAGATAGGCATACGTTGATGGGTTTGTGGGTAGTTGGAGAAGTGTGAAGCCGGCTTGATTAACAGAATGGGTTACTAGGAAGGGGATGTGGATGTTCTGGCCAAGGCTGGAAACCACTAGCAAAGGAATGGTCACTGCTACCTTCCATCATGCTGGAAATTGAAAGTGTGCAATGGAGAAGAAAATGGCTGTCAGCATATTTAGAGTGGGTGGGGTAAATGACTTGACCTGTGAGAGATGGGACTGCAACAAACATTGATCATGGGGCTTTTTAAAGGGAAGAACATCGGTCATAGGCCGATGCATTATAAAGCACACTGGTTGCCTGTTCCCTGACCATCCTACAGCATTGGCTCTCTCTGTCTGTTGCACCTCCTTGGAACAGTCACAGCTGGACAACTGTGCAACAGCTATACCTTGGCACACAGAGGGAGCCAAACATTAGGGTCATTGAACGAGGAAGGAATAAGGTATTGGCATGACCCAATGTCATGTGTACGCATTGTTCCCCCTCAGATGGTGCAGAAAGTTCTCAGCTCTGACTTTGAGCCTTGTCTGTGACTATGAAATGATTGCCTACATATTCAAAAACATATGAAAGTTAACATTAGGAACATTAATGCCATGCTTTCAATACATTTCTTTTTCCCCTCCCTTTCACTATGGTTTATTGTAGTCCTTGTTTCTGTACCTGGAGTCCAGATTGTATGTGGGGGAAAGGTGGTGAGCTGTCCTAAAGGACTGACGAGGCAGCATATAGGACATTCAGGGTCAGTGAGAGGTTGGGGTGGGGAGGATAAACAAGAGTAAGTGAGGGAAAGTGTTGCATGTAGTAATGAGAGCGACAGAGCATGAGGTTTGGTGGGAGATGGGTGCAGTGGCAGTGTGAGGTGGTAGAGAATAAAATGTGGCACTTACCCTGGTGGAGCAGAGAAGCTCATTGACCTTTCTGCATTACACTGCATGTATGTGACTGCATAGAGTGTAGTTAATAAGAATTGGGCATGACAATTCTGATTGTCATGTGGGATTATGATGATGATGTGGCAATATTGGAGACATGGTTCAAGGAAGGCCAAGTTTGGATCTTAAATATTCCTAATTATAAGGAATTTAGAAAAATGGGGAATGAAAGAAGGAGGGTAGCATTTTTAGCTAAGAAGAACATTGCAGTATTGGAAAAAGAGGATGATTCAACTGGTTCAAGAACAGAATTGATTTGGCTAGAGCTAAAGGGCGATATTGCCAAAGTCCTATCAGATACTAGGGCTGCTCTCTCATTAGAGAGAGACAGCCTGTGGTAGCTTAACCAGATGATCACCACATTTCAGGCGAGGAGAAAAATTGAGAAGGCGGAGTCTTTCATAATCTCTACTTATGCAGGAATTAAATCCACGATATTGTCATCATTCTGCACTGCAAACCAAGTAACCACCTCCCCAATAAGAAAGGTGCAATTACATTGCTTGTCTAGTGGGAAAGATGTAGAGGAACAAATCTATAAGGAAGTGAGGGATGTAAACATCATGGGATAGTTATAATTGGGTCTTCAATTATCTCTACATGGACTGGGATAGCCGTAGTGTAAGGGGCAAATGTTCCTAAATTGGATTCAAGAGGACTTTCCACAGTAGTATGTGTTCAATCAACAAGAAAGAGGACGCTGCTAGTCCTGGTTTGTGGGAATGAGTTTGCCCAAACAGATTGAGTGACTGTGGGAGAACATTTAGAATAGAATCCCTACAGTGTGAAAACAGGCCTTTCGACCCAACAAGTCCACATTGACCATCAGAGCACTCCCCTCTGGATTCATCCCTCTATAACCCACCTAATCTACACATCCCTGAACACTACGGATAATTTAGCATGGCCAATCCACCTAGCCTGCACATCTTTGGGCTGTGGGAGGAATCCAGAGCACCCGGAGGAAACCCACGCAGACACAGAGAGAATGTGCAAACTCCACACAGACAGTCGCCCGAGGGTGGAATCAAACCCTGGTCCCTGGCGCTGTGGGGCAGCAGTGCTAACCACTGAGCCACTGAGTATTACAATGGAAAATGGTATTGATCAATCCAAAGTAGGCATAATCAACTGGTGGAGAGCTGTCTTCAGTGGGGCCAGGACAAAGCTGGACCAGATTGACTGCAAAAGGTTTGGGAGGAAAATCTGCAGGTGAACAATGGGCTAACTTCAAAGAGGAGATAGTTCAGGCACAGTCAAAATAAATTCATTCAAAAGGGAAAGGTAGGATAAACAAACCCAAAGCTCCCTGGATGACAAAGGAGATAGAAATCAAGTTAAACAAGAAAAGGTGTGTTTATGACAGATGTCAGGCAGTACATACAGTTGAGAACCAAGCTGAATACAGAAGAATGAAAGAGGGGTTGTGAGAAAGACTGACAGTTGATATGAGGCAAAAGCTTAAAGTCTTCTGTAAGCACATTATTAGTAGAAAGGAGTATAAAAGTAGGAGTAGAGCTGATTATGGACCAAAAAGGGATTTACACATGGAGGCAGGAGGCATGGCTGAGGTGCTGAGTGAATAATTTCACCTGTCTTTACCTTCTAAGACAGATACTGCCTAGGCCACAGTGATTGACGAGGAATTTCAGTCACTTGGAGCATTTAAAATTGATAAGGAAAGTGGTAATGGAGAAACTGTAAGTACCTGAAGTTGATATGGCACTGTAGCTAGATGAGATGCATCCAAAGGTATTGAAAGGAGTGAAATTAGAAATTGCGGACACTCTTGTAATAATTTTTCAGTCTTCCCTAAATACATGGGTAGTGCTAAACAACTGGTAGGTTGCATTCATTATGCCCTCGTTCAAGAAAGGTTGTAAGACCAAACATAGCAACTATAGATTAGTCAGCTTAACTTCACTCAAGACCAAAATCAGCACAGGAGCTTATGAAAACATCCTACAAATCAGATTCCTGAAAAATATGCATTTGGATAATTAGTAGTCAATGATACAACCTATGACAGCAAACATTACTGCATAAAATTGTACACCCATCCCTCCATTGGTACATTGATGATGAAACGCAATCATGTCAATTCTGCAAGTGGATACAACTGGACCAGGAATAGCAGGATTACCAGCATGCACAGATCTTAGCACTGTGACCGTTCACAAGATCACCGAGCAGAAGAGGCCAATAAAAATCTAGTTGAGTCAGTTCATGACTTACAACAATTCTACCCAGACAGATTTAATATCATAGGAACTTCAATAAGATACTATATTGCATCTCAGAGAAAATGCAATTCCATCAATAGACCTTCCCAGAGGTTGCAGTCTTTTCATTCAAGAGAAGCCTAAGAGTCAAGTGATCTGGATGATATGGAATGCAATCGTATAATACATTGTATTCATCAACACTCAGGCTGGTGCTGTTCTATTATGTACATACTAAAGAAGACGTCATAATCAGAGTATGTTTGGATCCAAGACATTTAAACCTTTCTCTAAAGAGATTCTAGTGTGAGAGGTATTGAACCACAAATTTCCAAGAACTAAATGTTTCTCCAAGTTGGATGCCAAACACAAATATTGGTCAGTTCACGTAGCAAAGCAATCTCAAGAAATCACAACATTCAGAACACAATTTGAAAGATATTACTTCCAGAGGCAATCTCTCAGTCTGTCACCCAGGATCTGATAAAATAGCATCTGGACACAGTCACAGAAAATATTCCTGGTTGTGCATATATTGTTGATGACATTGTGGTGATGGGCAAAGCTAAAGAAGATCTTGACCAAGATTTACACTCACTGATGGCAGCTGCTCATTGTGAAGAACCATTTTCAACAAGGGGTACCAGATGAATGTAAGTCAGAACAACTTTTTTGGCTCTGTCTATACAGGGTGTGGTACCTGTCCCAACCAAGGCAAAGATGAAGATGTTCAAAACATGCTGACTTGTCAAGACAATGAAAACCTGCAGGGATGTCTCAGATCTTTTGACTTAGCAACACCATATATAGTAATCTGTTCAGACAAAGCATCATCATTAAGAAGAGACAAAAAAACTGCAGATGGTGGATTTCAAGGTGGAGAAACAGGAGGCTGGAAAAACACAGCAAGTTAGGCAGCATCTGGAGGAGGAAAAGTCAACATTTCGGGTATTACCCTTCTTCAGGACTGGAGGTGGGGCTAGGGGAATGGTGGTAATAGGTGGACACCGGTAGTAGGTATGACCTGGTTGGTCGATGGGAGGGATGAATCCGGTTGGTAGCTGGAATGGCAGGGAGGAGGCTGTAGTTGGAACGGAACAAAGGAGACGGGGCTGGAGAGGGAGATGGGTGGGAAGGTTACTTGAAATTAGAGAACTCAATGTTAAGTCCTCCGGGCAATAGGGTGCCCAGGCAGAAGATAGGTGTTGTTCCCCAAATTTGTGATCTGATTCACTACGATACTGGAGGTAGCTGAGCATTGACACGTCAGATGGGGAGTGGGGTGGGGGGAGGGGTGTGGTGGGTAGAATTGAAATGGGCGGTGACCAGGAGGTTAGGCTGGCCATTTTGGACCAGGCGAAGATGCTTGGCAAAATGGTCACCTAGTTCACATTTGGTCTCACTGATATAGAGAAGACCACATCGAGAGCACTGAATGCAGTAGACTAGGTTGGAGGAGATACAGGTGAAACTCTGTCTCACTTGAAAAGACTGTTTAGGGCCCTGGATGGAGGTGAGGGAGGTGGCATGCGGGTAGGTGTTGCATCTCTTACAATTACAGGAGAAGGTTCCAGGGGGTAGGGATAGGGAGGTTAGAGTGGTTGATGGGGACTGTGGCGCAAACTAAGGAGTGGCGAAGTGAATGGTCCTTGCAGAAAGTGTTCTGGGTGTTGGGGTCTAATTGGAGTTGGCTGAGATGTTTGAGGGTGATACATTGGATGCGAAGGCTGGTGGGGTGGAAAGTGAGGACAAGGGGGACCCTATCTTTATTATGTTTGCAGAGTGGTTTAGAGCTGAGGAGCAGGGAATGGAGGAGGGACGGTGGAGGGCTGAGTGGATAACAGAGTGGGGAGAAGAATGTTGTTTGAAATAGGAGGACGTCCGGATGCTTAGGAGAGGAATGTTGACTTGTCAGAGCAGATGCGATGGAGACAGAAGAATTGGGAAAACAGGATGGAGTTTTTGCAGAATATAGGGTGGGAGGAGGTGGGAGGTCCAGGGAGCTGTGGGAGTCTGTGGGTTTACAGTAAATGTCGGTCCATAAACTGTTGCCAGAAATGGAAATAGAGAAGTCAAGAAAGGGGAGAGAGGTGTCTGAGATAGACCAAGTGAAGTTGAGGGTGGGTGGAAGTCGTTAGCGAAGTCGATGCTCCAGTTCAGCCTGGGTGCAGGATGTAGCACCAGTGCAGTCATTAACAAAATGTTTAAGGAAAGATGTGTATTGCAGGAGGATGATATGTTTGAATCACTCAAACTAGCATCGTCAACAGAAATCGGTATCCTGCAGTACTAGGAGCCGAGGAAGATGACAATCCTGGAAGTCAATGTTTCACAGAAAAGGCTAGAAGCGTGCATATAAAATGGCAAACCAGCTGCACTTAGACCCAAAAGTCTATCATAAACTAATCTAATTATCCCAACAATTCAGTTGAAACACTTCCTTCAGTGCTCAGTATTACAAAATTTGATAAGTGCCTCATCCATAAACAATTTACTGTGGAAAATGACCGCGAGTCATTTAATATGATTTGGCCTAAACCACTAAGAAGTGCAACACCTGCACTAAAACAAGTCTGATTAAAGTACAAGATATGATTTTGATGCCGGCTACAAACCTCGTACCAAAATGACAACATCTCTGGTTTAGTCACCAGCAGAAATCATGTTTGGAAGACAAGTTAGGTAAACCTGCCAAGCCAGCACCTCTCCAAGTTTTCAGTGATACAAGACAACAAAACAATGAAACAAAAAAACAATGTTTTTCTTGAAAAACAATGGAGAATAAAGATGATGCATGACCAACACACAGGTGCAAAACTATAGACAGGACAGAAGGTTAGAGTCAAACATCTTACATAGGGAGCATGGTTACTCACAAAAGGATCCAAAGTGACAATGAACCTAGATCCTATGAATTCACAACATCAAATGGAACAATACTGATGAAGAAAAGAAACCATTTCAGAGATAGGGCAGGACAGTGGCACAGTGATTAACACTGCTGCCACATACTACAGGGACCAGGGTTTGATTCCAGCCTTGGATGACTGTCTGTGTGGAGTTCGCACATTCTCCCTCTGTCTGCATGGGTTTCCACCAAGTACTGTGGTTTCCTCCCACAGTCAAAAGGTGTGCAAGCTAGGTGTATTCACCATGATTAATTGCTCCGTAGTTTCCAGGGATGCATAGTCTAGGTGGATTAGCCATTGGAAATACTTGATTACTGTGACCTGCTCTTCAAAGGATCAGTCCAGGTTCAATGGGCCAAATGGCTTCTATCTGCACTGTAGGGATTCTGTGAACTGAATACTTGAGTGTGCACAAAAATAACCTCAGATGACAAAGGTATGGAAAACCAGCAGGGCAACAATAAACATGCTAAATGCACAGGAGGTTTTACATTTACAAGTTGAGAAATCCCAGCGTGATGTCTAAATCTCCAGAACATTACACACTACCACCAAATGATCTGGAAGAATATCAAATTACCTCATCAGTATACAGACTCTTACACTTCTAAACTCTTAACTGTAATTATTTGTTAGTAAATTGTTTAACAGGGTAATGAATAGAATAGAATCCCTACAGTGTAGAAACAGGCCCTTCGGCCCCACACTGTGCCACCATGCCACCCCTTTTTCTTGTACCCATATCCACCACCTCATCTGGAAGTTCATTCCACATGCAAACCACCCTCTGTGTAATGTTCTAGGGATGCAGGTTCAAAATCCTGCCATGGCAGATGGTGGCAATTGAATTCAGTTTTCGGTGGCACGGTGGCTCAGTGGTTAGCACTGCTGCCTTACAGCGCCAGGACCCCAGGTTCGATTCCACCCTTGGGGCACTGCCTGTGTGGAGTTTGCACATTCTCCACATGTCCATGTGGGTTTCCTCTGGGTACTCCGGTTTCCTCCCACAGTCCGAAGATGTGCAACTAGGTGGATTGGCCATACTAAATTGCCCATAGTCTATAGGGACATGTAGATTACATGGGTTAGGGGACGGGCCTGTGTGGGATGCTCTGAGGGTTGGTGTGGACTTGTTGGGCCAAAGGACCTGTTTCCACACTGTAGGGATTCTATGATTTATGAACTACTATAATGTGTATGTATTTTCACTCTGCATGCATTTAATTTTATCCAGTGGTTGGGGTGGGGAGGATGTAACAGGCAATTTCTGTGTGACTTATATGGTGAATGAGATAGGAAATTCAAAAGATGGCTTACCATCATATTTTATGTTTCAGATGCCTTTCAGACCTGGGCCAGAGCAACAGACTAGTAATCAATCAGTCAGCGGTATTCAAGACTTTTTTCAGTCATGAGAACATGATGATACTATCAACTCCTGACAGCAGAGAACTAAACAAGTGTATTTTTTCCCGTAACTCATTATCCCCAAGATGTGGAGGTGCTAGTGTTGAACTGGGGTGGACAAATTCAGAAGTCACACAACACCAGGTTATAGTCCAAAAGGTTTATTTGAAATCAAAAGCTTTCAGAGTGCTGCTCCTTCACAGGCACAGAATCATGTCTTCTGTGTGACTTCTGTCATTATCCCCAGGCGTAGAAGGTCATCAGGCAATCTATTTATGCTTAAAAAAACCCCAAAAGAACTACAGATGCTAGAAATCTGAAACAAAAACAGAAATTGCTGGAAAATCTCAGCAGGTGTGGCAGCATGTATTGAGAGAAATCAGAGTTAATGTTTCAGGTCCAGTGAACCTTCTTCTAACCTATTTATGTAAATGCTGAGAATATGCACAGCAGTGCATAGAGAAAGACTTCTATTACTTAGGTAAGGGGATGATATGCAGTATTATCTGAAATATCACTTTGAAGAATGCCAATTATTCTATCCATATCCATGACATTTCAAGGTGAGTCAGAAGGTTTCTGAAGAATGATTGCCTTTAGATACCTGAAGCAAACTTTTTTTTATTGTTTATAACAAGAAGACTCCCTTACTTTTTTCTTGGATAAAAGTTGAGTTTCTCCAAATCTTTTACCGTTATTCATTCAATAAATGGCACAACCATTTTCTCTTCACCCAGCACAATTTTTGTTGGCAATAATTGTTTTATTCTCATGCATAATCCATCATTCTTCTGAAGGTAATTGTGCATTGTTATCACACATTCACAGTCAATGCCTAGTCACACATAAATGTCAGGGTGCTTGTACGCACACTGTCATTTTTTAATAGTGTCTGAGTTCAAGAGTTCACCGTGGACATGTTACATGAATCAAAATTTCCCAGAGAAAGAATTAACTCTGCAAATAAAAAGGGCAGACTAAAGCTTAAATGACAGATCTGAATATAATTCATATGAAATCTAAAATCATTGTAACAGTAATAGTAGTTCATCATACATATTAAAAGAACTTGGAGAGTAAAGTGAAGAGATGTCAGCTGCCAGGTTTCACTCATTCTTTGGTCTGAGTTCAAACTAGGTATACTGGACTGAAATTTAAGAGACAGGTATGTGTGGCTTGAACGAGGATGGGGAATTTAAACTGTGCAAATTGACAACATCAGGAAGTCAGTTTCATCCCTTCAATTTCTACATTTAATCACAGTGTTACACTTGGGAAAGGCAGGTTTCTAATTCCAATGTGCTAATTAATCAATTACAGAACATTAACAAGTGTTTGCAATGTAAGGTGTGTCCATGGTGTTATGTTCCAAGAAGCACCAGGAGGCCAAAGTATTAAAGGCTCTTGTGGCACAGCGATAGTATTCCTACCTTTGAACCAGGAGGCTCAAGTTCAAGTTCCTACCTGTTCCAGAGGTGTGCAATGACATCTCAGAACAGGATTCTTTTAGAATTATACATTTAAATAAAATACAAAGGAGGCCAAATTGATTAACAACAGGAGCTTTGTTGGGTCACTCTGCAAGCAACAAGTTTCCAGCCCAAAGTGGCCAATGATGTCATCATTATGCCACATGATTGGATTATTAAAGTGACAGGCCACTATAGTTACCAAATACACAACATGAATTTCCTAGGAATCCTAGAACTTGGCAGTAAAATAAAGGTGGCAACTGAAAACCCTGAAGACAGGACAGAGAAATATGTGAAAGAGTACTAAAATCTCACAGATAGTAGGAACTTCAGATGCTGGAGAATCTGAGATAACAAGGTGTAGAGCTGGACGAACACAGCAGGCCAAGCAGCATCATAGGAGCAGGAAGGCTGATGTTTCGGGCCTAGACCCTTCATCAGAAGT
>NC_063343.1:25116129-25116425 GCF_021869965.1 Rhincodon typus
CGGGAGTGGAATGCCTCATCCTGGGAGCAGATGCGGCGGAGGCGAAGGAATTGGGAATAGGGGATAGCATTTTTGCAGGAAGGTGGGTGGGAGGAGGAGTATTCTAGGTAGCTGTGGGAGTCGGTGGGCTTGAAATGAATATCGGTTTCTAGGTGGTTGCCCGATATGGAGACAGAGAGGTCCAGGAAGGGGAGAGAGGTGTTAGAGATGGTCCAGGTAAACTTAAGGTTGGGGTGGAAGGTGTTAGTGAAGTGTATGAACTGTTCGAGCTCCTCGTGGGAGCACGAGGCGGCACC
>NC_063343.1:25116525-25146367 GCF_021869965.1 Rhincodon typus
GACCACTGGGGGGGGAAGTTGCAGTCCTTGAAAAACAAGGACATCTGAGATGTACGGGAGTGGAATGCCTCATCCTGGGAGCAGATGCGACGGAGGCGAAGGAATTGGGAATAGGGGATGGCATTTTTGCAGGAAGGTGGGTGGGAGGAGGTGTATTCTAGGTAGCTGTGGGAGTCGGTGGGCTTGAAATGGAGATCGGTTTCTAGGTGGTTGCCAGAGATGGAGACAGAGAGGTCCAGGAAGGAGAGAGAGGTATTAGAGATGGTCCAGGTGAACTTCAGGTTGGGGTGGAAGGTGTTGGTGAAGTGGATGAACTGTTCGAGCTCCTCGTGGGAGCACGAGGCGGCGCCAATACAATCATCAATGTAACAGAGGAAGAGGTGGGGTTTAGGGTCAGTATAGGTACGGAAGAGGGATTGTTCCACGTAACCTACAAAGAGGCAGGCATAGCTTGGGCCCATGTGGGTACCCATGGCCACCCCCTTTGTCTGTAGGAAGTGGGAGGAATTGAAAGAGAAGTTGTTGAGGGTGAGGACGAGTTCGGCTAAGTGGATGAGGGTGTCAGTGGAGGTGGACTGGTCGGGCCTGCGGGACAGGAAGAAGCATGTAAGCTCAGCAGGTAATAAGAAAGGCAAATGGCAGGTTGGCCTATACGTCAAAGGGAATGCAGTATAAAAATGAAGATGTCTTGCTAAAACTACACAAGACACTAGTTTGATCACACCTCGAATACTATAAAGTTTTGGCCTTGAGGCATTTGAGGCAGTCCAGACAAGGTTCATTAGGCTGATCCTGAGTATAAAGGAATTTTCTTGAGGAAAGGTGAGGAATATGAGGTAGGTTAGTGCTGTCTTTATTGTTTTAGGGAGAATGGCAGCCAACTTTATTGAAATATACAAATTTTAGGGGCTTGACAAGATAGATGTTGAGAAATTGTTTCCATGTGGGAAATTCTAGGACAAGAGAGCATTATCTCAGAGTAAGGAGTCAGCTATTTGAGACAGGAATGAGGAAGAATTTCTTTTCTCCACGGGTAGTGAAGCTATGGAATTCTTTACTGCAGAAGGCTGTATATATTTTCAAGGCAGAGATCGACAGAATTTTTAACCAGTAAGAGAATCCAAGGTTATGGGGAAAGAACAGTAAAGTGGGGGTGAAGATTATCAGATTAGCCATGATTTCATTGAATGGTGAATCAGACTTAAAAGCAATAGCCTACTTTTAGTTTATTTATTTCCCAGCTCCCTCTCCCCCTCCCCATTTCTGAAGAAGGGTCCCGAACCGAAACATCAACTTTCCTGCTCCTCTGATACTGCCTGGCCTGCTGCGTTTCTGCAGCTCCACACTGTGTTGTCTCTGACTCCAACATCTGCAGTTCTTGCTGTCTGTGAGCCTACTTCTTTTCCTTTTATAGTCTTATCATCACGTATCCACAAATAGGTGAACGTCAATATCATTTCAAAAGAATCTTGCATAAGATGTTAAGCATCACTTAGATGACTGACAATTGCTTATCTTTAGTTATCTTTGAGAAGGTGGTGGCGAGCTTCCTTCTTGAACCACAGTACACCTGCTGTGCTGGAGTGTTGTAGTGCTGGAGGAAATTGCAGAGGTGGGGGGATGGGTTGGTTAAAGGCACTGTTGGAATTTAGAAACAAAGATGAGATTGTTAAAATCTACATTTTTAGATAATCGCGAGCCAATATAAGTCAGTGAAGAGAGAGGTGATGGATCAATAAGACTTGGTGTGAGTTAGAACACAAATGTAGAGTTTGTGAATTACATCAAGTTCATGCAAGTTGGACGATATGAAGCCAACCAGAAGTGTGTTACAATGGTTAGGTGTTGAGGTAACAAATAGTCGAATGAGGATTTCAGTAGTAACTTAGCTAAGGTTAGCTAAGCACAGCAGTGGAACGATGAACATCCAAGGTAATGGTATCATTCATCCTACTAAATCTGGCATTCATATTGTACAAACCATTGGTGTGGATCTGCTTGCATTTGACTGTTCCAATCAGGCGGCCATTCTTTCCATGGATGAAAACATCTACAACAAGGCCTGAGGTATCATTCCGCTCATGCTTGAGATGGGTTATAACTCTGGGTTCATTCGATAAGCAGGATATGAATAGTAAAATCAGAAAATAATGACCTTGCACAAATTAAATCAAGGTTCCTTCACTTCAACGCTAAAATAATACAACAATTCCATTTAAAATCTGTTTAAATGGTTTATTCACATTTTGCCTAAAATTAGGCATGACCAATCAGAAACTTATTCTATGTTTCTAAAGAAACTGTCAGAATTATCTTGCATTGTATTCTGGGAAAATTATTTTTTCCTCCGTGTGTGTTTGTGTGTGTGTGTGTGTGTGTGTGTATACACATTTTCTCAGTTACAGAAATGCTAAACATTGATTTTTTTTTTGTTTAATTCCGGAGGCTTTGGGACAGAATTAAAAATGTAAGTTGACATAATTTTTTTCACAGGTAGCTAATGTTGATAACTATTAATGATTTCATTCATTATTCAGGTTATAACTGGAACGCAGGATGTTTTTTGATCAAATGAAAATATTGTGCCCAAGTTGTACACTCCTTTAAAACAGAAAAATGACAACTTCTTCAAATCCATGGTGGAGACCCTGTCCAAACATGTAATCAGTTTGCACCATATTGACACACTGAACATTCATTACCATCAATTTGTTGTTTATTGTCATGTATTGCCTTAATTATTCAAGAACCTAATAATAGTGGCCTTTATTTAAACCATGTAATGTATAGATAGCACTTGTACTCTTTTAATTTCAAAGTTGAACATCTTATGGCAGTATTATCTCTGATCAGATCCAACATAGATCCCAGCTAGCAAACAACCATTTGACATTGATCCGTCTCAGTGCATGGCACATGACAACAGCGTACATGCCATTTAATTTCTTTGTGAGTTCTAGTTCAAAGAAGTCAAAATGTCAAATAAAATTTTCATCATCATCATTATTGCTGGATATTTTATTATATTTCTGAGCCAGCATCCTAAAAGCTTTCAGAAAATTTTTGAGGCTGCATAATTTTTTATAAGTGACATCATAACACTCCATCTAAATTTACTTAAAGATCTTGGCAAATTATTTTCCATTAACACACTGCAATCAGGATTTCTGATGGAGCTTCAGCTTAATATTTATTATTTAAACTGGGAACATTTAACATAGCACTTCTTAAAATAGTTAATGTATAAAATAGCTCTTTAAAATATCAGATTGTTTTAAAATTATATACTTTGTAATAATTATATTTCTCCATATTCCATACCTTCCTCAAAGCTTTTACTTCTAAGTGCTTCGAAAGTGGCAATGCCACTTTACATTGCCTTTGCAGACCTTACCAAGTCTATTGAGCGTGTCAGCAGAGACTGACTCTTAACTATTACAGAAAATTATTAGTATTAACTTATTACAGAAAACTGGCTGCCCCCAAGAACATGTACAGCTCCACCAGTTACGTTCGAACAATATCAGAAACTTTCATGATGTGCACAGTGAAAAATCTTTCCTGATATTAACTTGCTTTGGCACATTTTTCTCCATGTTTATTGTACTCTTCGAGTAACTTACATGATAGTATCAACTTGCATGCCTGTAGATGACAAAGAGATGGAAATAGCCAGGATCACATGGAAATTGACCAGAGCAAGATGTGCACATGAGATTGTGCTCTACCATCACAGCATATATGGAGTTGTATCAGGAAGCCTAAACACTGCAGAGGTTTATTCTCTGCAAGGCTAAATTTTTGTTCTTTTCTTGCATCCCCTATATGTGCAGATTCTGACACAATGAGGTCTTCTTCACTATCACTGGATTCAGAGGTTCAGTAAAATTTTAAAGAAGCACTAACAGACCCTTTATATGTACACCATCCATCAGTTACTCTCATATCATTTGGTCCCCACATACATTTAGATAGGGTGACATTGGTTAAGTCATTAGGTGCCCATGTGTACAATCAATGGCACTTGTTCTGGAGGAAACCAGTGGAGCTGAGTAAAGCCAGCTGTGTCTCCAAGGTTGTGTCTATCTTCAACTGGCACCATCCAGCTCTGGCAAAAATGGCAGTCAAGATCTGCGAGGTGCAGTGTACTCATCTATTTCTGAGATGCCATGAAGGTCCAGAGCTTATATCTGGAAAGATTCAAAAGCAAAAACTTTCAAGTTACTTTAACCACCGCTGAAAGGGCATGGTGAACCTGAGAGGTTTGAGGGGCATGGTCTTCTACAATGAAGATGCAGATATCCAAGGCCAGCTATGTAAAGGTTCACAATCTACTATAGTACTGAATCATGACCATCTCCAGGTAGATCTGACTTTGTTGTTAGATTGTATGCTCGGGGCTTTGTCCTATCCTGCCCTTTGTCACTTTCCTCCGTCTTCCTGATGCTTGGAGTTCAGCCCTTATTCTGGAGAGTGCTGCTCAGAGCCACTGGGTCCGAAACCTGAAATCTGCATCCTCCTTGTCAACTGCAGCCCAATAACACTTGGCAGCCTTCCCCATTCTTATGCCCTCATGTCGTTAGGGTAATAACCCTTGCACTGCTTAAGTGCTTATTATCCACTCTTCCCAGAGCATGTGCTGACCTGATGGTATCTGTTTCCCAGTGGCCACATCCTTTACTGCACCACTTACTATTTTAGGGGAGAAATGCAGTTAATTTCCTGGGGCAGGAAATTACCTGAACCCTAAGTCCATTTATTTGGTTTATTCCAGAGAAGAAGTGCAGTACGTACATGGCCGCAAAAATCTGCCTTTAATGCAAAGTAAATGAGATCTTCAACCAACTTAATTAGATGTTATCACAATACAGGCAGGATCACTGGACCACCACCCCAAACACCTGAAAAACTGTTCAGCACTAGGAATACCATTAGGAAATCAGCATGTCAGCTGGTGTGGTGTTTTAGACCCCCGCCCACTGCCATTTCTATCCTGGTGGGACTCAAAAATTCAGCCCATTATCTTTCTTTTTCATTGTCTTCCATTCACTTCAATGTGACCCAAGTAAATTGAATTGATTCAATTTTACAGAGAACTTGTATAGACTTGATGGACCAAATAGCCTTCTTCTGCACCATATTGCATTGTAGGAGTCTGCATTTGTTTACTTTTGTGCATATTTAATGTTTTTCATGGAAAGATAATGTCTGATTTCTTTTGAACTGATTGAATACTAATGCCAAATTGTTAGCAAACGTTGAGAGACATTTTTAATCAAAAAGATTGGGAGACCACAAAATTATTTCAACAGATGGAACTCAGTCTATTTTAAACGGTTGAGATGTACAAAAATAACTTGCATTTTTATGAAGAAAACAAATATGTTTCACACCAAATAGGTGAAGCCTGACAGACATATCAGTCAGTTTGAAACTTTACATTTGCTTTATGGTAAAATAATAAATCAGAGCACATTATTTTCTTTACAAATTTTTTTTTTATTTGTGACTCATTCTTTTAATAGTGAAGAGCCATCATACTTTAAAAGAAATACAAATTCGCGCAGTGTGGGACTATCCAAAAGCAGACTGTGATCCACTTCAGATCAGCCATCATCCTACTGAATGGCAGAGTAAACTCGAGGGGCCAAATGGCCTACTCCTTTTTCTATAGTTATGGTCTGGACTAAGAGCTTCTACATTCAGCCTTCAGCATATGCTAAACATCCTTGGCAAATACAGCATTGCTAATTATAGGTAGTTCTCCTATAACGCAATAGCTGCATTCTTGTGTGACCTCACGCTATAGAAAAATTGCTATACCTGTACAACAGAAAGTTTGCCTATTCCAAACAGCGTCCACTATTCATCAATCACATTACAGCCAATTTGCATCAATGAAACACGTGTAATAGCAGAATTACCTATACTGAAGTCAGGCTGTTTTTACTGTCTCCGCTGGTATGGTTCTTGATGGTCCAGCAAATGTTGTGCAGTCTCATCAGGCTTCCACTATGCTTATCAGCAAGTTCAAATAATGATCCAAATCAAATGTATTATTTATTTATTGATTTTCTTTTTGTTATTTTAACTGGGACCATTTTATAAAATTTAATCCACTAGCAATTAATTTAAATAAGGAAAACTTTGGTAAATAATTAAGAAAAAAATCTTTAAAGCTGAACCTGAATTTCCAACTGCTACTTAATTTTCAAATGCTGAAGACTGCTTGATTATCAGTATTTTTATATGGGACTGCTATTGTTACAAAGTGCAATTTCAGTAACAAAAAATGTCTTGCCATATTTTCATGACAACTTACTGATACAGCCTAATTGAAACGTCTTCATCAAAGAAACTGCCCACTCTACCTCTGTGAAAAACCCTGACCTCTGTCCCTATCACAGCTCACTTGCCACTGAAACTATCATTTATAGATCAGTCAACTCCAAGCTCACAATTTCACTGTATTCTTGATCACCTCACATTTCCTGCCCTATTTTTAGCATTAGGTTGTTCAAATTCTGCTGCCATATGTATCCTTCAACGAGTCCCAATCAGCCAACCTCCATCATTGCCGGCCGACTACTTCAGATCTAAAATTTTCATGTATGTAAATCATTGTATTACAGCCTTAAAGCTCCCCATTTCTGTAAACATTCTATAACCCAAACCCCTACATCTTACAGTCAAACCCAGAGTATTCTGTTCCTCTGATCTCTTGTTCATGCTTCTCACCCTTCTGCACACAAATGAGAGCTACATCTTAGTTGCCTAAGCCCCAACTTCAATCTTGTTAAGGCTTATAAAATATCTCTTCAAACAAGAATTCAGAGCGTAAGGCCACATAATTATTTATTTTTATTCATTCCTTCACAGGATGTGCGTGTCACTTCCAAAGCCAGAATTTATTGCAGATTTGTAAATGCCTTTGAATTGCCTACTTCAACTACTGTAGTCCACATGGTGTAGATCCACATGACTATTAAAGTGGGAGTTCCAGGATTTTGACCCAGTGACAATGGTGGTATAGTTCCAAGTCAAGGATGGTGTGTGGCTTGGAGGATTTCCTGGTGATGGTCATCCTGTACTTCTGATATCCTTGTCCTTCTAGGTGGTAGAAATCAGGGATTTGTGAGGTGCTGTCACAGGAGCCTTTGGTGAGTTGTTGCAGTGCATCTAATAGCTATCAACATCTATTAGATAGCTGAAGAGATAGTGAAGGTGTTAGTGGTGATCTGTCAGGAATTGCTAGAGTCAAGGAAGCTCCCAAAGGACTGGAAAATCACTAAGGTGACACCCCTGTTTAAAAAGGGAGTAAGGTAAAAGACTGAAAATTACAGTCCAGTTAGCCTAATCTCAGTTGTGGGTAAGATTTTAGGGTGCATTCTGAAGGATGAGATTTCTGAATACTTGGAAGTGCATAGTAAAATATGGCAAAGTCAGCATGGCTTCAGCAAGGGGAGGTCATGCCTGACGAATCTGTTAGAATTCTTTGAGGAAGTAACGAGCACATCAGACCAAGGACAGCCAATGGATGTTATCTACCTGGACTTCAAGAAGGCCTTTGACAAGGTGCTGCACAGGAAGCTGCTGAATAAGATAAGGGCCTATGGTGTTAGGGGCAAGGTGCGAGCATGGATAGTAGATTGGCTGTCCAGCAGAAAGCAGAGAATGGGGATAAAGGGGTCCTTCTCAGGATGGCAGCCAGTGACAAGTGGTGTTCTACAAGGGATAACACAGTGTGGAGCTGGAGGAACACAGCAGGCCAGGCAGCATCAGAGGAGCAGGAAAGCCGACGCCTCGGGTCGGGACCCTTCTTAAGAAATGGGAAGGGGGAAGGAGGCCCTGAAATAAATAGAGAGAGGGAGAGTTGGGCTGGGGAAGGCAGGTGGGATGGTGATAGGTGAGTGCAGTAAGGCTGCCTACCTTATGAATTATGAATCTATGGAATTCACTGCCATCGAAGGCTGTGGAGGCCAGGCCATTGAGTTCATTTAAGACGGCGATAGATAGGTTCTTGATTGTCAAGGCGATCAAGGGTTACAGGGAGAAAACGGGAGAATACGGGAGAATGGTGTTGAGAAACTTATCAGCCATGACTGAATGGTGGAGCAGACACGACGGGCTGAATGGCCTAATTTCTGCTCTTATGTCTTATGGTCTTATTGCCCACGTGCACTAAGTTGGTGCCAACAGCATGGATTATGATCCCATTCTGGCTGCCTTCTTGAGATTAGGATGTTGTGATTGGACCTACCTTTGGCAGAGAATGCAGGAAACAATAGGAAATGCTGGAAAAAAAACTCAATGTCAGGCAACATCTGTGGAGAAGCAATAGAGATGATCTTTCAGGTCAAGGATGACCTTACATTTTTAGCTAGTCAGAGTTTTAACGAAATAGGTTTCGAGTGAGGGATCAGTAGGACAAAGAGGAAAGTCTTTGATAGGATGAGACAGGTGACACTCAATGACAGAAAAGGTCTTCTAGGGTCAAAGGAAACGGTGAGGAAGTGGAGGCGTGTTGTCAGATTAGGGTCTGGCAAGGGTGGGAGTGGAGGGGAATTGTTGTCTGGCAGGTGATTGGCTTGAAGGAGAGGTTTCTGATTTAAGTGGAGACTTTCAGCGGGTTCTCAGCGCAGGGAAATTGTTCAGCGGAAAACTCAATTTCCAGGGCAATATCTTCCTCTGGAATAACAACTGTCAGGCCAGCGGAAAGTCCGGGCCTGTGTCCCAAGATGGTCACAGGAGGTTTAAAGAGAAAGTTTGGTGTCAAGTCACTTGATATAGGGTTTAACGAGCTTTATAATGCCAATGTCGCCAATCGTCCGGAAATGGAATAAAACCGGGATGTGGGAGACGGTAGTGTGTGATAAACCCAAACTGGCTTGTGAAGAGGAGAATGAAAGTATGAAAATATGAAAAAGGAGCCGACCCCGGCCTCAGAAGGGCGGCAGGTCGAGCGCAAAAGTACTCCCCAGTACATCGCAGGGGGAAGGAATACAGTCCCATCCTCACACACACCCTCAGCCCCCCTCCCCAAAAAACAGCAAAATAAAAGCCAAAAACCGTTGGAAACAAATAGAACAAAAACAGTTAAATATTACCGTAGGATCCCCAGCATCAGCTCTGCATCTGATGTACGGCGTGAGGCGGGGCCTCGCTGGAAAAGGGGTGTGGCTAGTTTGTGAGGCGGGCTGGATCAGTGATGGTCAGGGAAGGGGCGGGGTCGAAGCGAAAGAGGCGGGGCTACTTGTCGCGCGGATCTTAGGCAAAGGGGCGGGCCAGCGGGGCACCCCAGGAGGAAAGGGCACGGCCTCTTGGAGGAAAGGGCGTGGCTACTTTTCGACGGTCGCCGGGGGAACCTGGAGGAGGCGGGGTCAGGCCGCACCACGAATGTGGGCGTGGCGGCACGGGAGGGAGGTGGATCCGGAGCTTGGTTATGGCGAGGCGCGCGGCCGTCTGAGCGGGTCCTGTGCCGGCTGGGTCAGTCGGTCTGTTGTCAAAGTGACAGGAGCTCACCCATGGGAGGGTGTGTGGGCACTCAGCATGATTCCTCGGGCAGTTTAAACGAGAATTCAGACGGCACAGGGGGTAAGAGAATCCGCTGCCGTTTCTGGTTGATCTGTCTTTCTCCTCCCTCACGATCTTCAAGTTTTTAAAAAATTTTTTCCGGGGGGAGAAAGAATAAATGAGAATTAAATGATGTAATTGAGTTGGCTGATGTTTCTGTCTGGCGCTGAGTGTTAAAGTCTGAGTGTGGGCCTCACACACTCACTCCAAAGCCCCGGGCCGGGTGGCCGAGAAACCCGCCAGGATATGGGTTCACATCACAGTGTCAATCGCTGGGACAGCAGTCGGTCTTCTCTCCCTTCTCCCCGGCTCCAAGTTCGGATAGGAGCAGCAGCTGATGCTGGCACTCAGTCAGTCAAGGCGGGGAAGAGTTTCCCCCCTTGAGGATGGGATAGAGTTCTGTCTCTGCAAGTGCAGGAGCTCCTACCGCCACTGCTGCCTTTGTCTCTCACTAGCCAACATCTGAGCGCTACTTTTCCTGACTTCATTTGACCTAAAATCAACATATTTTAATACGCGATCGAGATGTTGTCGCATTATTTCAGAAATTGGGTTAAAGGTTTCGGAATTTTAGTGCACAGTTAATCTGAGACGCTTCTCGATTTTTTTTTAAAATATGGTATTCCCTTTGTTCTCCTTTGTTCTTTTCGATTAATTAGATGCATCTCTATGATGTTTACAGTTACGGTTTTCCAAAACATTTTGTGCTTGCGGCAACTGTTTATTTTATTGCTGCGTCTTTTTTATTAAATGCATTGTAAACTCTAAAGTTGGGTTGTAGAATCCCAGGAGAATCTGAGGTGCTATTCTTACAAACCTAGTCAGACTTGATTATTTTGGAATTTTGTGAACTGTATAATTCAGCAGTGTTTGCACTTGTCTTGAAGTTTGGAAATAGAAATAGTGCTACTCTTTTTGTAATTAACTGAAACATAAAATAACTAAATAACGTAAAGGAGCCAGTACTGCAGGCACTTTCGCTACACATTCATTCTCTTGACTTTACCAAGTTATCAATCGCGCAAATAATATCTGAAACTTCAGTTTATGTTTGGCTGTTAAAATGGCATTAGGATGACATGATTCTATTTTTCACTATTTACAAGAAAACGGCACTGTTTCACGCATAGCAAAACTAATCTGTAAATTTAACCAGAGTAGCTTTGTTAAATGATGCACTAGTAACTAGAGTTTTCAAATTGCAGACTTTTGGTTAAAGGCAGGAAATATGAGCTTGACATTTTTTTGATGGGAGACACTGTTAAACAGCTATAGTATTTTTAGTACTTGCTTGTTTTCTATGAAATAATGTGTATACTGTAATACTGTTTTGTCACCTTTTAGAACCTTTTATGTCCATTGTGCTTCTGCCTGACCCCCAGAAAATAAGAAACAAGATCTCAGACTCTGTAGTTTTGGATGAAAGAGTGCGGTGGCATACTTTGTGTAAGGCCTGTTGATATCATTCAGTAATGCACAGAGTTAATTTAGGCTATTTTCCTCTTTTATTGTGAAGAGTTTTGCTGCTATAAATCCTTGGTGAGAACTGGTAATGTTTGGCGCACAATAGCAACATATCTTAAATAATCAAAGTTGGAATCTAAATTCTGTGGAGCTGTACATGAAAGCTTAGGCTAATACTTTTGAATTGCATTCAGAATCAGTGTTTTTTTCCTACAGTGGTTATTCTTAATGCTTGTGTAGTGCTGTCCTGTCACAGATTTCCTTTTGTTTAAAATATCATTTGTATAAAAGCATCTCTGCAGTAGCAATCCCCAAACCGCTTCCCCCCCCCCCCCCCCACCCCCGACACACACACCTCTTCACAATTTTATCCATTTGGTGAGAACTTTTACTTGGGTGAGAATTATCATTAATGTAACTTGTGCATTAATCAGGATTTACTTCAATGTAACATTAGTTTATTACACCAATAGCAATAATGTCATCAGCATGTGCCATAATTTTCTTTTTTTGAAAGAGGCAGTTTGAATTTCTTCAACGTTAGTCCTCCAAAAACATTTATTTATGTCATAACTTTTGTTTTTTGTGCACAAATGTAATTTTTTTTACTGTCCATTTAACAAATCAAGTGCTAACATGGAGATGAGAAGGCAAGCAGAAGCAATTAAGAAATAAACACATTGTTACACATTCTGCAGTTCTTCATGGTGGAACAGAAAAAAAGAATTGTTATTCTAACTGCTTGTGTGAAGGGTGAGAAATCCCATATCACCACCTTCTAGATAGCTGGATGTAGATGCATGTTCGTAAAATGCCTACTATGTTGTGTCTACAAAAAGTGGGATAAATCTAATCCATTCAATAAGCTCCACATCAGTACAGCCTTAATCATTTGCCAAGTGTGAAAGGAGTAAGTGCTTTCAAGCAACCCTTACTTGCTAGCAACATACACACACTTGCATCTCATTGAGTCTGGTGACATCAACTTTAAGTACAGATAGTCTTCTTTATACCTTCAGTTTATCATATTTGGCTCATCCATTTCTCAACAACCTCCTTTTTCTCTATAACTTTAGCAACATCACTGTTCTTAGTAGAAAGGGATGTCAAGTACTCATTGGTACCTTGGCCATATACCCTGCCTTCATGAGTAAATTCCCTTTTGCTACTTAACACCTACTCCTTTTACTATCTTTTTACTATTTATATGCAAAAAGAAGACTTTAGGATTCCCTTTTTTATTAACTGCCAGTCCTTTCTTATTTGTTTCTTTTTTCACTTCCCCCTTGACGTTCTCTGTTCAGCCTTGCTTTCCATTATTTTTCCAACTTGATATATCATACACAGCCTTTTTCTTCTTCTTCTTGCTCTCTCTGCCTTTATTATGAAGGGGGATCTGGCTTTGTTTGTCCTACCTTGTCCCTCTGGGGATATACTGATCCATCACCTATTGAAAGGCAGCCTATTTGCGCTGTTGCAATTTAGTCTGCCAGTCTTTAATTCCAATTTACCTGGACCAGATCTGTTCTCTCCCCACTGCAACTGATTGTCCTTTTATTAAGTATTTTTGCTCTAGATTGATCTTTGTCCTTTTCCGTAGCTGACCCAAACCTTGTGATACCATTATCACTGTTTCTTATTGACACTTGATCCTCTTGATCCACTGATTCCCCAGCAGCAAATTTTCAGCAACGCCACCTCCTCGTTTATTTGTAAACATACAGATGTATCAAATTCTCAAAAGTTCAAAAACTCTTCCTGGCCTTTATGCTAATACTATCCCAGGAGAGACTGGGATAAATGAAGTCTTAAAATATAATTCATTATAGTTTTTGTACTCTGTAGTTTCCTTGCAAGTTTGTTCCCTTTCTTTCCCACTACTTAGCCCATAGAGTAACCATCTAGTGTAATAATACCACTGTTGCTTCCCAGCTCTTATTAAATAGATTCTGTCCTCAGCTCCAGTAGGACCACCTCTCCACAGTTAATATTATCTTCGATCGATTTTGGCACTCTTCTTTCTTTCCTTCATTGTCTTTCCATAATACATTGTATCCATCAGTATTTAGTAATTAGGCCTGTCCTTTTATGAGCCAGATCTCCATTACTGTCATATCATCATATTCCCATTTGGCTCTTTGCATCTAAGCTTGCCAATTTTTTTTTTAATCAGCTTCATACGTGCACGTTAAACATAATGTAAACCTTATTGAAAATCATCTTACTCTGACGTCACTATACTATTTCTTACTCTGGTGCTTTATCTCTCTCAATTCTTGGTGCATATTGTATTTCCTCTCTGTTTATCCCAATTCCCATCCTTCCCTCTACCAGCATTGATGTACAGATTGAAACCGTAAACTATGTGTAAGATTAAGTCATGTAGTACATCACTACATTTTAACTACATGGATACATGATGTTTGAAATTCTGTCTGGTTAAGTAATGAATTATGTACGTGATCAGTATTTGGAAGACAAAGATTATCACTGCAAAAACGTCGGTATTGTATTTGTTTTGTAACATGGGAATAGGATTAGGCCATTTAGATCCATGGTTTTGTTATATACCATTCTTTGAGGTTATGACTGATCTGTGACCTAACTCCGTAAATCTGCCTTTACCCCATTGCCTCTTTTGTCTAAAAAAAGTATATTAATCATAGTTTTTTTAAATTAACAGTTTATTTTGTGCTAATTGCCATTGTGGAAGCAGGTTCCACATTTTTAATGCTTCACATGTAGAAATGTTTAATTTCACTTCTGAAAGGTCTGGCTCTAATTGTTTGACTCCACTGCCTTTATCCTAGACTTATCTTGAAAACTTTTAATCTTTCCTCATTGCTTATCCCCGTGATTTATTAACTCCTCATTTTCCAGTTTAAATCATGAAGCCAGAATCATTGTGTTTTATCTAAATAGGAAAGCAAGAATAAAATGAATCTATTTGATTTTTTTCTAGTTGGTTGATCATTGGTTTGCAGGAATGTTGAAATTTCAGACTGGAGGTCATGTTTTCTTTCGTAGAGTTGTACAGCACAAAACAGACCTTTTGGTCTAACCAGTCCATGCCGAACATAATCCCAAACTAAACTAGTCCTACCTGCCTACTGCTGGCCTATATTCCCCCAAACCTTTCCTATTCATGTACTCATCCAAAAGTCTTTTAAATGTTGTAACTGTGCCAACATCTACCACTTCCTCAGAAGGTTCATTCCACACGTGAACTGCCCTCTTATGTTTTAAAAAAAAAATTGCCCCTCATATCTTTGTTAAATCTCGCTTCTCTCACCTTAAAAATGTGCCTGCTAGTTTTGAAATCCCTCAACTTAGGGAAAAGACGCCTACTGTTAACCCTACCTGTACCCCTCATGCTTTTATAAATTTCTATAATGTCACCTCAACTCCTACACTCCAGTGAAAAATGTCCTAGCCTATTCAGCCTTTCTTTATAAGTCAAACCTTCCATGCCTAGCAACATCCTGGTAAATCTCTTCTGAACCCTCTCTAGCTTAATAATATCCTACCTATAACTCGGCAATCTGACTGGACACAGTACGTCAGAAGAGGCCTCACCAATGTCCTGTACAACCTCAATGTGATATCTTGAATACATTTTTTATTAAAATATGCTGATCCTAAGTTGGGGTTCCAATAATAATTTTCAACGTAAGTTATTACATTGGTACTGTTGCCTTGTCCTGCTTTTACACATTGATTATTTTGAAACTGCATTCAAGATATATTTGCCTAAGAGTTATACAGACCTTCAGTACAGGCATTGATTTGATCATTGGGTCATTTGATGCCACATGACTTTCTATGATAGACCAAGAAATAATTATCTCCTAATATGATCCATTTAAAATGTTTAGGTGTATTATTTTTCAGTGGGCCTTTAGATCTTGTTTAAATGACACTTTTTCAGTATCAACAATCTGTTTACGAAGCTACTCTGATCAGTGTTGAGCTTTATTTGTCAACCATACTGTCTGAACAATATCTGTACCTGGATTTTACTCGATCCAGACATTTGGGGAAGTTTCTGGGATACTTTGAATTCAACAAAGATTAATGGTATATTGTTCTGATATGTTTCGAGATTGGATTCCATGCTGTGTTTTGGGTACCATTTCTTCTTGTGCTGCTGGTGTTCAACTGGTGCTGACCTTTGAGGAGAATGTGTCATTAGTGACCATGATTTCATACAAGTTTAAACTGCTTTCACATTGTATTGCCACCTTTGACTAATTGCGAAACTGTCACCTTTATTTTACTGATAGTGTAGCCAGTTTATTGCAAATTAATTACATTGCTGGGTGTGTTAGTTTCTGCATATCAAGACTGAAGCAAACCAGGAATAGGAAAAAGCCATTAGCTCTATAAAGGATGCCCTGAATTGCCATGATTCAACTTAGACATGCCACAATTCTTCTACCCATCTTTCACAAATTAGCCACACAGTCTCTCAAGCCAAACCTTTTGACTCCTCTGAAACAACTGAGAAACTTTGTGGACTCCACTGTAACTGGGAGACATTTACAAAACTGTACGCATCTTTTCTATTCAGTGATGTCATCCCATGGCCAGGAACTCTCTCAATTCCCTTTTTAAATGTTTGCATTCTCATTAAGCTGGCAACTTTTTACATAATTCAAGGACTAATTGTGAAAGGAAATACTTCCTGACATCAAATCTATTTCATCTACCTAACCATCAGCAAGTCCATCACACCTATGCTCACTGACCTTCACTGGCTTCCAGTTCACCAATAACAGCAATGTTGTATAGGACCTTTTTTGAACATGGTTTTAAACAAAACACTTAAGAGAAGTCTTGTCAAACATTTTGACTCTGAATCATATGAGATATTGGGGAGCTGAACTAAAGTATGGATAAAGAACTAGTTTTTAAGCAGTATCTGAAATGAAAGAAAGACAGAGAGCTTAGGGAGAGAATTCCAGAGCTTAAATCTCACTGCTTCCCTAACTTCCTCCTTGCCTTTTAAGAGGCTACTGAAAATCTACATCTGTAACAAATTTTTGGTTACCTTTCCTAATGTTTTTATTTAGTTAGGTGTCAAAACGGTTTTTGCTAATAAATCCGTGCTGTAAGTTTGGAGTCCATGTGATACAGTTGTAGTGCCCCTACATCTGGACCAGAAACTGAGCACAAGTCATGTTTGATAGCCACTGAAGGTACAGTTTTAAGATGGCCAAAACTGGTAGATTAACACTCTGTAAACCTTCCAGAAAGCCTGATGGCAAGCAGTAAAAGCAGGCAACATTTCCTGGTCAGCCACATTGCAGAGGGCAACAGCAAACCACTACAGCTCTTTGCCATGTGTAGTCATTTACTAATACAGTGGAAGTTTCTAAGTCATCATACCAGAAAGATGAGAGATGAAGTGCCTTGAGATGCTTTAATTCATTAAAGATGAGATTTAAATGTAAATAATTGTTAACGTATATGATTTTGTACAACAAATGCTTCACTTCTTTAAGTCTAAAAGGATCTAGGCCTAATAATTGTCACCATGGCCCAGTTGCCTCGGTTGTCACTCTTGCCCACGAATCTCAAGGTTCAAGGCTCAAGTCCCACTCCAGGGCTTGAGGACAAAAATCAAGGCTGATAGTGCTGTACGCTACTGAGACAGAGCTGCTTTGTCAGATGCACCATCTTTCAGATAGGACATTTAAGATCCTAGCTGACTATTCAGGTGAAGATAAGAGCATGGGTTTTATTGTGTACAATATTTATTCCTTTTGAAAATCACAACAGATTTGAGACAGTGTGGTGGTTCAGTGGTTAGCACTGCAGCCTCACAGCACCAGGGACCAGGGTTCAATTCTAGCCTTGGGCAACTGTCTGTGTGGAGTTTGCACATTCTCCCTATGCCTGCGTGGGTTTCCTCTGGGTGTTCTGGTTTCCTCCCGTAGTCCAAAGATGTGCATGTTAGGTGGATTGGCCATGCTAAATTGCCCCTAGTGCCTAGGGATGTGCAGGCTAGGTGGATTAACCATGGGAAATACGGGGTTACAGGGATAGGGTAAAGGGGTGAGTTTGGGGGGATGCTGTGTGGAGGGTCGGAATGGAATTGATGGGCGGAGTGGCCTGTTATCGCACAGCAGGGAAATAAAGTTGACTAAAGATTGTTACAAAGGCAAGGTTCTTGCAGTTTTGTGTGGGATTGCCCCTGTGATACTTTCTAGCATTTTGTTTGTTTGTTTTAACAGTTGCCTTGCAACTAGTTCTCAGTCATTCATGTTCCATAATACCTAGGAACTGCATTGTTACCTTGAGTGCAACGCTCACTGATTGTGACAATTTAGTAGAGCATTAGCTCAAACTGCTGAACTTATGACGATGCTTCTAAGATCTCAGCTTCAGGCACTAGATTAGCGCATTTACAGGCCCAGGAAGACTGGCAGCTGTTGAGAATCACTATTTAATTTTAAGAGCTTCTAGGTTGCTTTTAATAAAAAGTGAAATAGGCAAGTTCATGTCGCCACCAACTATACAATTTGTATATTCCTGAATCAATTACTGCAAATTAATACAAAAGTAGTTATTATGTAGAGAGGTTGTGTATGAAATTCAGAAGGTTGAATCTTCCTTTATTTAGTCTAAGTTTCAGTTTCGTAGAGATTCACAGAGGGTTTCTCTCCATAAGGCCTATCAAGTTGTCTCGATACATCTTACCAAATTCACCACATTACCTACCTATGGCTCCCCTCTTGTCTGATTCTAGCCCCATTCTACCACTCTTCATACCTGGAAGAACTCACCACTGCCAGGATATCCCTGAATGGACCCTGACATTTGTGGCGGTGGCACCATTTTTAAAAGGCCTTTGTGCACCCAGACATGGCAGTGAAGAGAAAATTGGCACTACACTTTGCAAACAGGCACCTGGAGAATGGGATGGTGCAAAGGCAGCATGTCTTCATCCCCCAGGACTAGCAGAGAAGGCCACAACGCCATACCATGTCAACCTGGTCTGAGGTCGCCACCCAGGTCAGCGAGGTTTCAACCATTTGGAGGAATGCACGTTAATTTAGGAAGAAGACCTTCTCCCTTCCACCATCATAATAGTCTTTTTTCCAATAAATTGCATTCCCTCTATCTATGCTACTGCACCCACCTCCTAACAAGGCTCATGCTTTACCACTCTCACTATTATCTGCAACATCTTCTCTCACTCCCTCTCATCCTTCACAATCCCTGAAAGCACTAACCCTGCACACCGTCTGTGCTGTTTGCTCACGCAGTTGGACACCTCCCCATTTGCACCAAAAATAAGACTGTGCTATCCAATTTCATCTCCCTTGATACCTACCTCCCTCTCATCCCAGGAGGAATGAAAAAGGCCAATGGGTTGTCCAACATTGAGCTGCATACCCCTTCTGAGGAGAGTATCCTGTCTCCTGACTATCTTGAGCAACTGACTGTCTGTCTCCAATCCACTGGACCAGTATTGGAGGCAGCCTTTGACCTATTGTACTGCAAACCATTGTTTGAAGATTCTCTCCCATGACTGAGAACTGCTGAGACACATGACAAGTTTCCGGACTTTGTGCTAAATGGCAAGGCAGGCAGCAGTACTTTGGTTGAAGGGTAAGGTACGAACTGATAAGGCAAGGCAGAGATGTTCTGAGCATCAACATAGACTCAAAGTGAGTGAGCACTAAGAAAGCAAGCATGTCTGGCCCACTGAGTTGTCCCTAAGCACAAAGTGCTCTTGCTGCAGAATTGAAATGACAGCTGCCATTGTGTCTCAAGGGGAAGGAACACAGAAGAATCGCATAAGTGGATTGGATATATACCATGAGGGATTTTAGACCATAAGATCATAAGAAATAAGAACAAGAGTAGCCTGCTTTGCCCCTCAAATGTGCTCTGCCATTCAATAGGATCATCGCTGATCCAAGACTTCTCATGTCCACTTTCCTGTATTTTTCCCAGAATCTTTGATTCTCTGACTGACCAAGAATCCATCAATCTCGGCCTTAAATATTCACAAGGATTCTGCCCCCACAGCTGCCTGTGGCAATGAGTTCCAAAGACTCTGAACCCTCAGAAGAAATTCCTCCTCATCTCAGTCTTAAATTGGTGCCCCTTTATTCTGAGACTATGGCCCCTGGTCCTGGTCTCCTCCATGAGGGGAAACATGCTCTTAGCATTTACTCTTTCAAGTCCCTTAATCCTGTATGTTTCAATGAGATCACCTCACAATCTTTAAACTCCAGTGAGTAGAGTTCCAATATGTTTAGCCTTTGCTCATTAAAATGTTCCCTCCGTGCAGTGATTATCCTAGTGAACTTCTTCTGAACTACCTCCAATGAAATGATATCTTCCCGTGAATAAGGGGACCAAAGCTGCTTTCAGTATTCCAGATGTGTTCCCACGAGCACCTTGTACAGTTGTAATAAGACTTCCCTACTCTTATACTCCACCCTTCCATTAACATTCCTGATTACCTGCTGCACCTGTGAGCTAACGTTCTGTATTTCATGCATAACTACTCCAAGTCCCTTTTCATATATCAGCTTTCTGCAGCGGTTGTTTTTGTTCTAAATAATCTTCTGTTCTCTTGTTTTCCCTTCCAAAATGAAAACTTCACATTTTTCTCACATTATGCTCCATTTGCCCAACACTTTATCCACTTACTTAACCTATCAATGTCTTTCTGTCAGGTGTTTGTACCCCTCACAAAACTAGGTCAAAAAGCAAGTTGTGAGTTGTCTGCAAATTTGGCTACGGTACATTTGATTCCTTCCTCCAAATCATTAATATATGCTGTTAATAGCTGCAGTCCCAGTACTGATCCCTGGTCACAGATCACGAAGCTGAAAAAGAACCCCTTAATTCCACTTGCTGTTTCCTACCTATTAGCCAATTCTCTAGTCATGCCAATATCCTACCTCCAAGACAATGGGTTCTTATGTAAACCTTTCAGGAAATCCAAATACAACGCATCTACTGGTTTCTCTCAGTCCACTCTGGTTGAGACTTCCTTGAAAAACTCTAAATTAGTCAGACACAATTTCATGAAGCCATGCTGGCTCTGCTTGATCAGATTATGATTTTCCAAAAGTTCTGCTATTACGTCCTTAATAATTGATTCCAGTACTTTTCAAACAATAGATATTAGGCTAATTAGCTTATTGTTGCATGCTTTTTGCCTCCCTCCCACATAGAATAAGGTGTCATGTTGGCAGTTTTCCAATCCTCTGATACTTCAGAATCCAGGGATTTTTGAAAAATTACAACTGATGCATCCACTATTTTTGTAACTACCTCTTTTAGGATGCTAGGATGCAAGCTGTAAGAGTCTGTGGACTTATCTGCCTTTAGCCCCATTAGTTTGTCTAATACTACTTCTCTGGTGATGGTACTTAATTCGTCTCTTGTAATCTTTAGTATTAATGGGATGTTTGAAGCATTTCCACTGTAAAGACTAATGCAAAATCACTTAATCTCCTCTGCTATTTCCTTGTTCCCACTAACCACCTTCCCAGAATCGTTTCCTATGAGGCCTATATTCACTTTGACCTCTGTCTTTCTTTTTATATATCTAGGAAGCTCTTGGTATCAGTTTTTATATTCCTCACTAGTTTGCTCTCATAGTTTATTTTGTCTTTTTTCTTTTCATCTTCCTTTGGATTCTGAATTTCGCCCAGTCCTAAGGGCTGTCACTGACTTTTGACTTTGAGGCTGACACATGTCAGATACCAGTATCCATGCACATGGGATGCTCATGCCTTCTACCCATGGAGAATGCCCTGAGATGTTGGTTCCTGATGATGCTTTGAAGCAAATGGTGAGCTGAAGTCATCAGATGCCTAATCTAACTTACATGTCGAGAATCCATGTGTTCAGTTTCCTCCTGTGGGTGGTATGATAGAAAGCTACATATTAATGAGGCAAGACCTGCAGGTGATAAGGTTGTTAACAGTAATAATACCCATTAATAGGCATCTTGCCACTGCTCAGCAAGAATTTCAAATTGACAGCTGGAATTTAGACAAAAGTCACAGTGAGTTGTTCCCAAAATGTCAAGAAATGCCTCAATGGACTTCTCTCAGGATTCTGCCACATTTCCAACTATAACCCACGTAGTTCAGGCTCCTATAAACTTCTGCTGAGAGCATTGCAATATGTATTTATAACTCATTATTGTCTGTTTTATAATTATGTGCCTCTCTTCAAAAGAAAATGTCAATATGTTGGCCATTTGAAAGGAGCTGAAAAGTTACAGAATGTTTGCAAGAGCACAAAGTGGAGGGTAGCGGGAGTGAATTGAGCTAGGCATAGTTAGATGACAGGTGTCAGAGTAATTGCAGAATGCTGCAACGGATGTGAGAGGATGGCACAAAACAGTTGAGCGTGACATATCATGATATCAGATCTCTTGGCAGGAGTATGTACAGGCAACAGTAGCAGCTTGTAAATATTGCTGTTCTAAGATGGTTTGAGTTTGCTTATCTATGAGATCAGTCATATGAAATTAGAAGCCACAGTACTGGCCAATTGTTTTCCTTTTACTAAATGGTCATATTTTAAATCATGTACAGTAACTAAAAATCTGGGACCACATATTAACTGCAATCTGCGTTTATCTTTATTAGGTCGTCCCCTTACAATCATAGCTTGGGCTTTTTTCTTTCTAACCTCTAACTAGAAATTGCAATGCTCATTAACAGATCAAACCTGTGTTGAACTGAAAGCTATGACTTTACTCGCATGTTCAATAAATCTGAATTGCTGTATGTCACTCAGTAAGAATTATAAGTTGTTTTCTATGTTTGTTTTATCCTGTATATAATGTACAGGTAATATAATGCTCGGAAGAAAGAGACAAGGTACTAAAAGGTACCATGACTAATCTTGCACTGTATTTAGTGGCCTGTCTTTGATCCAGGAGATTGTCACACTGAGAACTTATTTGCACACCATATTATGACAGCATAGGAGAGTAATATCATCTGCAAAAAATTGTGAATGAAAAGAAGTATTTTCCTTTTCAAGATTAAACAATTTCATACCAGTTATAAATCAAATTGCTTGTGGTTTTTAACACTTTTGGGAAAATTATAACTAGCTTCTGGGCAGTATAATGATATATTGTTGTTACCTGTCAGCATTCGGAAACAACCCTCTTTGTGGTTGAAACTGAAATGTGTGGTATCAAATTTTGCTTGAGAACACTTCTGTGAAGCACTTTGGAAGGTCTTGTTACATTAAGGCTACTACATAAATTTAAGTTGTTGTGAATAATGCTCTGGATCTTTTAAAATTCCCTTATTGTAATTGTGTTATCTCACATTCTATATTTAATTTTAAGTTTCTAACCAGTAGACATTCTACAGATTTTGAATTTATTCAGACCTTAAGCTAGGATGTATGTATGTGGAAAGATGTACACTGCTTTTTTTTTTCTTCTTCTCCCAGTCATCCTGTCTACCAACTTGATCTTGTGGCCTAACCCTGGCTGTTTCCCCTATTACCACCTCAAAATATTATGATTTTGCGCAATAAAAGCTCTCGAGCTTTTTGCTAAATTGTCAGTTAGAAATTACATGGAGTTGTTGGATTATTTTCACTTGAAACTTAAAATTGTCATCACTACTTCAAGCTGTGTGTCTTTTTATTGTTAGAAACCATATATCTTAAGTTAAAATGTTGAGTAACTAGTGAAGCTAGAAGTTTTTACGCAATTTGGAAGAGCATTTCTCTTTATTCCTTTTGAGCTGTTACATTCTTTTAATCCTGGTCCGAGGAGTCCACTGTCAAGAGCTGGTTCCCAGTCTTTTTCCTGTTGGCTCCATTTTCTGTATGATGACTCAGTTATACCTGGTCTACTAATCTGCTGCCACCATGGGAAACTAACTTAGCATTGGTTAAAGAATTGTATAAGCAGAACCTAATGTCTATACATCTAATATTGTACCTCTGTACTAGAGCAGCGTATATGTTAGCATTATGATGGCCAAAATCAGTGAACTACTGCTACCTGCTTAGTTGCTTTCTTGGTATCCATTAACGACTGAAGGAGCACCAACCGAAACAAACCTTTTTTTATACCTTTTATTCTACATTTAAGTAACTCTTCTGTCTGTTCACTATCAGAAAGTTGCAAATATGTTGACAGCCCTATTAAACATTACAAATAAATTTGTGAAGATTTGAAAGTGAGTATTGTTTACTGTTTGGATCAAGACTATTACTGGCTGAGCAATTGATTTTGGTTCTCAGTGCTGTCTCCTGAATTACGCAAGGGAGATTGGCTTTGATCATGTGATCAATATATGGCTCATAAATGAGTCCTGCACTAATGCTAAACAGATTTTCTTCTGCCACCTTAATCTGAGTTCAGATCCTTTAAACAACAATTGTGTTTCAGTATTCTGGGAGAATTCTTTAATTATTTCACTTTCTTGAGTTTTGTCGGCACTGTATATCATGGCCACTGCTCCACTGTTTGGGTAGTATTTGCATTTCCCTAGCTTCTTGCATATTTCTTACACAAGATCTGAAAGGAAAGCAGTGATATTGCATTTGAGATCCCTTTTTCACTTTTTTTCAGTCATCTTCCAACTCCTTACTGGACTCCTGTTGCACTGTGACCACACTGGTCAAATGGCAGTTACATGAGCCTCCACAATTTTTTGACAGGTTGTTTAACCAAGAAGTGACTTCATACATTCGATCCTTTGGCAATCAGCAATAGGACTGTCATTCATTATCTCCTTTCCCTCCCCGACTCCACACCCTCTATCCAAAAGCATGCAACTAACTCTCAGGTGCTCTGATCAGCTAATTTGATGTAGGATGTCAATAACTACTTGAATTGTAAGCCAACATAATTGAACCTGCTTAATTACTATTTCTAGTCTTTTCAAAGTGAATGATTGATTGCTATTGAATCTGAGACCTCACTGGAACAATTAACGTATTCTTAATTTTCAGTTTCTTAACCCCTTTCTTGGTAACTTCAGTAAAGCAACTTTATGACCCGCGGTATAATGTTGGCTCAGTGTGATAGACGGATATGTTCAGTTGCCGGCATTATTCATCAGGAGGGAAAAATAAACAAGTGTAATAAAAGGATGTTTTAAAATAAATGTTCAGTCAGGTTCTCTTTTGCCTGTTTCTCTGTCAGAGAGAGAGAGGTTTATATGAATGGAATAACAGCCTCCTTAGAAGGAAGATTTTCTGACTGCATCTGATGAACTTTCCTTAATAGCAGTACACTTGGACAATGAAGGCCATCAGTTTAACTGGGACAACGTAACCATAGTAGCCCAAGCCAAACGTAGACACACATGGAAATTCCTAGAGGCATGGTTCTCAACCCACAATGCGAACAACAAACATGTAGAATTGGACACCATATACAAACCCATACAGAACAAAACTGGAAATGACACTACTCACCATAACGGACCGGACAGTTTAAATTCTAAGCAGAGTAGAACAACATCGCTTCATCGGAGACCTCACTGATGATGTGACCTAACATGGTGATGAAATGTCTGAATGAAAACAAGCCAGCTCTGAGAGCAAGTCAGCAACCTCACCCACAACCTGAGCTACAAATCTTTGCTGAAACCTTAAATGATTGTTCTTTTTTAAGCCAAAAGCAGAGAGTCCTGTGGCTGAATAGCTAATTCAATTTTTTGCAATGCTTATACTTGGCTTTGCCCACTTCTAAAACTAACATCTACTGATCGATGTGATCTCCTAGGAATATAGGACTTAGGAGCAGGAGTAGGCCTTTCAGCCTTTCAAGCCTACTCCAGCATTTAATAAGATAATAGATGGTCTTCTTAGAGTCTTGACTGCATTTTCCAGTCTGCAACCCCTCTCACCCCTCGACTCCCTTGTCTATGAAACTGTGCCTTGACTAAATATAAATAAAATGATCCAGTTTCCACAGCTTTCTGAGGAAGAGAATTCCAATACTAAAAGGTAAAGTTCAACACTCCCCCTGCCCCCACATACTAACAGCCTTTTGAGAGTTTTTTTTTAAATGACTCCTTACCTCTATCTTAGAAGGAAAATCTTTTCTTTTTTAAACTATTTCCCCTAATTCTAGCCTGCCCCCACAAGAGTAACATCATCCTGATATCAATCTATCAGATCCACTTAGAACTTTGTTTCAAAAAGATCACCTGTCATACTTCTAAACTTTAATGGGTATAGGCTCAACTTGTTCAACCTTTCCTTATAGATACACACTTTATCCCAAAGATGTCAACTGAACCTTTTCCAAACTGTCTTGAGTACACCTGTATCTTGCTTTTAAATAAGGGGACCAAGATTGCACATGATAATCTAGCTATAGTCTCACCAAGATCTTGTAAAGCTGCATAAAACTTCTCTGCTTTTACATTCCCTCTCCCTTGCAGTAAATTACAGCATCCTCCTTGCCTTTTGTAATTCATGTACCAGGACACCCAGATGCTTCTGTACCAGAGTTCTGCATTCTCTTCCAATTTAAATAGTGTTCTGCTTTTTTGTTTTTCCTGCCAAGTGGACAAGTTCATATTTGTCAAATATATGCCTATTTGTTTAACATGTCTACATCCTTTTGCAGATTCTCTATCTCTTAACAATTTCATTCTGTACCTATCTAGGTGTCATAATCAAATTTAGCTACTGTACATTTGATCTCTTTGTTCAAGTCTGTGATATGGACGGTAAATAGTCTGCAGCACTATTTGCTGTGGCACTCACTAGTTACAGCTTGCCAACCCAAAAAGGCCCATATAGCCCTATTTTCTGCTTCCTAATCACTTTATCCATTGTAATATGTTATTTTTGTACCACTGTCTTAGCTAGAACATAGAACATTACAGCGCTTGCACATAATCTTTGATATGGCGCCTTATCAAATGTCTTTTGGAAATCTAAGTTCTCCACACCTACCGATCTTCCGTTATCTTCCTTACTACTTCCTTAAAAAACTTCTAATAAATTAGTTAAACATGATTTCAGCTTCATAAAGCCATCCTAACTCTGCCTGATCACAGTATAACTTTTTAAGTACCCTGATATATACTCATCAATTTTGGAGTCTAGCACTTGCTATGGGAGATGCTAAACTAACTGGCCTACAGTTTCATATTTCCTGTCTCCCACCTTTCATGAAGAAAGGTGTTGCATTAATTATTTTCCAATCAGCTGGACCCATCCAGAATTTAAAGAAGTTTGGAAGATTAAAACCAATGTATCTACAATCTGTCCAGCTATTTCTTTTAAGATGTGAGAGAACAGGCCTTCTGGTTCTGGGACTTCTCAGCTTTGAAGTCTAATTGGTCTCCCTGTAGCTTGCCTCTGATGATCATGATTGCTTTCCATTGTCAATTCCTCAGTTTCACTTTATAGTGCACTAACACCAGCTTTAGCTGCTCTTTTCCTATTTGTATACTTGTAGAAATTCCACCTGTATGTTTTTAAATGACTAGCTTGTTCCATCATACCCTTTATATGATAACATTTGTTTACCTATCAATTACCTCTGATCTATTTTAAAACTTTGGGCTTACTCAATTTTTGATGCTTTTATTCAAATTTACTTGATACGTTATTGTGTTTTCAGTAGATCTGCATTGCTTGCTGTGTCATTGTTATGCAGAGGGATAAAACTTATAAACAGGAAGTCATGATATTCTCCATAAGTAGGAAGTCTTGGCATTTAGGGGGAAAAACAATCGTGTTTTATTTCTCTTTGCCTTCCCTGAAACTGTTTTGCATTTTTGAAAAAAATGATTGCTGTAAGTCTGCCATTCTTGGAGCATTAAAAAATATTTTCTTTATAAATTTCACAACCATAAGTAAAAATTGTTCCAATGAACAGCATTCTGGATTGCTGGACACCATGTTAGTTGAGCTGCTTATTCAGATGCTGTCTCTAGGAAATCAAGATAAGTTCTGCCATTAAAGAGAAAACACCATGTGTGGGGAATGCTACTTGTATGTCTTGGTTGAGATTTATATTTCAAAAGAAAGTCTTGGTCACTACACGATATGTTAAACATTTTATGGTGTGCAATGGAGGGAGAAGGGAAGAAATAAATAAAGTATTGAAAAATAAAGTAAAATCAAATGAGATAGTAAGAACTGCCAATGCTGGAGTCAGATATAACACAATGTGGAGCTGGGGCTCCATTTCTGAAGAAGGGTCCCAACCTACTCCTCTGATGCTGCCTGGCCTGCTGTGTTCCTCCAGCTCCACATTGTGTTATGTAAAATCAAATGTTTTAATTTGTTAGTTTGTTGTTTTTGTTCGGCATTTTTAATCTTGAGAAATATGGATGATCTTATCAATCAATCAGATTGTAACCAAAATGGTGGCTATCTTAAGAACATGAGAAATAGGAACGGGATAGGCCATTTGACCCCTCAAGCCTGCTTTGCCATTCAATAGGGTCATGATTGATGTGATACTCTTCTTATCCATTTTCCTACCCTTTTTCCCCTAAGCCTTGATTCCCGTACTGACCACGAACCTATCTATCTCAGCCTTAAATATACTCAAGAATTCTGCCCTCCAGCTCTCTGTGGCAAGGAGTTCTAAAGAGACACAATCCTCTGACGGAAGAAATTCCTCTTTATCTTAGCCTGACCTCTGCTCCCAGACTCTCCCATGTCAAGCCTCTTAAGAATCCTATATATTTCAATGGGATCACTGCTCATTCTTCTAAATTCCGATGAGTTTAGTTTCTAACCTGTTTAACCTTTGCTTATAAGACAATTTCTCCATTTTGGGGCTCATTCTAGTGAACCTTCTCTGAGCTGCTACTGACAAAATAATATAACATTGTTTCTTAAATAAGTGGATCAAAATGTTCACAGTACTCCACATGTAGTCTTACAAGCACCTTGCACAGTTGCAGTAAGACTTCCCTACTGTTATACTTCAAACTCCTTGAAATAAGGGCCAACATTCCATTAACCTTCCTGATTACCCACTGCACCTGTGTGATAGCTTTCTGTGTTCCATGCACAAGTACCCCTAAGTTCCTTTGTGTCACTGCTTTTTACAGTTTTTCTCCATTTTAAATAATACTATTATTTTTTTCCCCCTTCCCCAAAGTGAACAACTTCACATCTTGCTATATTATACTTCATTTGCTGACACTTTGTCCACTCACTTAACCTATCAAAACCACTTTGAAAACTGTTTGTATCCCTCTCGCAACCTGCCTTTCCATCTATTTTTGTCTCCACTGCAAATTTGGCTACAGTACATTCACTTCCTTTGTCAAAATCATTAATTTATGTTGTAAACAGTTGCGGTCCCAGCACTGATCCCTATGGAACACCACTGGTCATAGGCTGCCAACCTGAAAACAAAACTTACACACACTCGCTGTTTCTTACACATTAGCTAATTCTGTATCCATACTCGTATACTACCACCAATACCATGAGCTCTTAGCTTATGACTTTTTGTGAGGTAACTTGTTGAACACCTTCTGTAAGTCCAAAGGCAATACATTTACTGATTCCCATTTATCCACTTTTGAGACATCCTCTCAAAACTCTGTTAGTCAGACAGGATTTCCCTTCCGTGAAATCGTGCCGACTCTGCTTGATTAGGTTATGATTTTCCAAATGTTCTGCTGTTTCTTCCTCAGTAATTTATTCTGAAACTTTTCCAACAATAGATGAGGCTAATTGTCTTATAGTTAACGACTTTTCAACTCCCTCCCTTTTTGAATAAAGCTGTCACATTGGCAGTTTTCAATCCTGTGATACTTCTCCAGAATCCCAAGGATTTTTGGAAAATTACAACCAATTACAAGCTTCCACTATCTCTGTAGCTACCTCTTTTAGGATCCTGTGTTGCAACTTATCATGGCCAGGGGACTTAACTGCCGTTAGCCCAATTAATTTGTCTGATATTACTTCTCTAGTGATGGTTATGGTACTTAATTCCTCCCTCCTTTTCGTTAGTATGAATGAAATGTTCAAAATATCTTCCACCATAAAGACTGATACAGAATATTTGTTTAATTTCTCTGCCATTTCCTTTTTTCCCTGTCTCCCCAGATTATTTTTCCAAGGGGCTTATGTTCACTTCGACTTCTCTGTTCATTGTATATATTTATCAAAGCTCTTGTGTTTCTTAAGCTCTAATGAAATTTAACACCCTAATATACAGTAAAACAGTATGATCCCTGATGAGCAAAAGGTGTTACTCCAGGATGGCTTGCATGGTGAACAGATAATCCCATCTTTTTCTTCTTAATGCCTCACTTCTTCATGCCTCACTTCTTCATGCCTTGTCAGGCTATCCAAGAACTTTAGCATTGATCTACTGTTCTGAGTTTCTGTCCTCTTGATTATTGCATGGAAGTCTTCTAAAGTCTCTTATTTTATAAGGTTTCTCAGGGTTGGACCTGGATGGATTATTGACTGAAGATGGTAGTTTAGGATAAGGGACAGCAGATTTAAAATAGATGAGAAATTACTTCTTAAATGGTCATTAATCTGTGAATTCATTACCCTAGAGTGCAGTAGTTGCTGATACATTGAATAAATTTGAGGAGGAGATTGACAGATTTTTAATAATGGCCTGAAGGGTTATGGAGATCGGGCAGTTGAAGCCAAGGTGAAAACCAAAAGAACTGCGGATGCTGTAAATCAGGAACAAAAACAAAGTTGCTGGAAAAGCTCAGCAGGTCTGGCAGCATCTGTGGAGGAGCAAACACAGTTAACGGTTCAGGTCCGGTGACCCTTCCTCAGAACTGATGGTGGCTGGGGAAAGGACGTTTTCCTAGCCACCATCAGT
>NC_063343.1:25146767-25168953 GCF_021869965.1 Rhincodon typus
CATATAAACTGACGTTTTCCCAGCCACCATCAGTTCTGAGGAAGGGTCACCGGACCCGAAACGTTAACTCTGTTTTCTCCACCACAGATGCTGCCAGACCTGCTGAGTTTTTCCAGCAACTTTGTTTTTGTTCCTGAAGCCAAGGTGAAATCAGCCAGGAATACATCGAATGGCAGAGCAGGCTCAAGGAGCTGAATTGCCTACTCCTGCTCTTAGTTGTGTTATGAGACTTTTCCACCTTGTTTAATAAACAAATTACTTTGTTTAATGTACTTTTGAAACATCTTTGGCTAAACTTTGCATTGAAAAGCTCACCTTTAATGCCATTTTCAACAAGCATGAACTTCTTGACCCTTCACACACACATGACCAATCCATGATCAATCAGGTAGATCTGCATCATCATCCTCTCCATATTGCATCTTGAGCTGTTCTCCCCGACTAGCTTCATCCTCCCAAGAAAATTTCCATCTCCAGCCTCGAATTAACTCCTACATGCCACATTATTCATTTATTTTACTGTCAGTTATTTGTATCTGGGCAGTTTGCAACACCCATTAAGTAATTCGTAATGGCCATCAAAGCAAAGGCAAAATACTGGAAATCTAAAATGGAGCACTAGAGAAAGTTCATGAAGAGTCATACTGGCCTTCATCTTGACAGTTTCTCCGCATGCTGCCATGATTTTAGTTGATAATGTCTCCTCACCGAGCCAGTGAACCATGAAGTTGTTCACAAAAGTAACTTGTGTCCTACTTTCACGCTCTAATGAACTTTGGTATTTCAGTAAATATCTTAATTTGGAAAAGTTAAGTGATAATGGTAATAGTTTTGTCATGTGACTTTTTTGGCTATCAACCAGTTCACTACGCCTCATCTGAACCTTGGTCGCTTTCTCAGGTGGCTACATCTGTCATCAGCAAAGAATAATTATTCCACTAGTTTGTCCCGAGAGAAATGGAGCCCCAAGGTCCCTATTCCTTCACCTATTTCAAACTGATTGTATTATGTACTCATATAGTGCATTTCTAATTTAAGTTTTTGACTAGTTAGTTCAAATGCTCTGTACATTAAGTATTTAGCATCGGCTGTGATTCTACCAATGTGGATTCAGCAGGCCCCTGCTGCAAATTGCCTGTTTGCAAGGTGGGACGGCTACTATCAGATTTTATGACAAGAATCACTTTGCCATTGAAAAAGCTCATGGCACATGGAAAGTTGCCCAGAGGTCTCTTAATGCATTTAACTGCAAGCTCAAAATCTGATTAAGGTTGTAATTTCCATTAACAGGAAAGTTTTGGTAGCGGAAAAAAAGTGGACAAATTCTTCAGTGGTTCAGCTAAAATCCTGAAAAAATGGCAGGAGTATACCAAAGGCTACTGATTATATTTAGAACTAAAACAGTTCATGCCTTAGAGACAGGAGGGAGGTGAAGACGAAAACATGGCTGGTGATGTTATTGCACTGAATTATTTTGGAACCCTAATGAATATAACATCTAAGTTGCGCATTTTCACATCTCTAGGAAGTACCGTTGCAAATATGTTACTTAACAGATTGGTTAAATGCAAGCATTTTGCAACGCTTTCGTTGTGCTAAAACAGATTGCTACTCCAAATCTGTATCTCAAAGAGATAGTCGGCCATCCAGCTGTGCAGCGTTCCTCTGTTTTTGCAGGATGATGAGGGCGGCAGAGTTACTCAATGGGATCACATTCACTGACACAGAAAATGCCTTCCAGAAACGAGAGCCTGGTGGCCTGCCACCTATCAGAGCTTTTGCCGGATAATCTCCATTGACGTAGAATTTTTTTAAATCTTTAGAGTATCTGAAGATTAGTGGAGTTAAAATCTTTGTTTCAGACTGATAGACACATTAATGATCGTCTGCAACACTGCGGAACTCTCGCCCAGTAAAATCTCAAAATCTATTACAATTATGTTTCTTTTCGCAAGGAAATCCGTGATTGGGACTTTGTGCAAAGTGAATTTGAGAGGTCAGGAACATTTTAACGTCAGATCTGGTTACTATGTTGCAACAGAAAACTCCCACCAGAGAGAGAGTGGCATCCAGTGCAACTGCTTCCCGGCACTAAGGGAAAGCATAATTACAAGCGAGGTACTCCTGAGGCAATTATGACGAGGGAAGTCCAAGGCAGAGGAATCTCCGTGGATCTTGACAAGTCGCTTTTTTAAAAAAAGGATTGAGCTGAACACGTTTGTTGTCATGACTGCTCTGGAGCAGGCAACAACGAACCTGACACTGGGCGTCTTGCTGCAACTGGCAATCAAGATCATATTGAGGTTTGAATGATGTCATCAAATGCTGACTTAAGTATTTGTGAGGCTCCCGTTTACCAGAGGGTGAGCAATGCTGCTGAAAAACTAGCAATTAAGAATGTCAGTAGATGGAAACCCAGTTGGAAGAGCCGGACAACCCTGCAGAACACATTGTACAGACAAGGTTAAAACATCTCTTTAATGTTTGCCTTTTTAAAATTGATATATGGACTTTGTGACATGTCTTTGTATTTTGTAAACTTTCATGTCGCCAGGAAGAGCCATTTCAGAGCATTTCATGGTGATTGGGACAGACTAGTAGACTCAGGTGCTACTCGATCTGTATTTGTTGACCCCTCATGAACAATCCTCTTCCTCATAAAAGTCATGCAACACATTCAAGAGCCCTCCCTGAAGGAATTCCCGTCTTCACCCCAAAAAAATCTGTTGAATATTATTTATGCTTGCTTTGTTTGTGTTTTGCATTGTTTACTTTTTGATGTGAAATTTTCTAATTGAGTGCTATTTTGAAAATCTGATTTTTTTTACTTTTTTGTGCAAAAGTTTTTAATGTTTTTAATTTTAAACTAGAGTTTTAAAATGTTGATCTTCTGTTTTCAAAACCCTTGTCTAGCCTTGTTCCTCAAAGCAGCCTCTTCCAGCCCTACATCCTCTGAGGCGTGTGCACTTTTCTAATTCGAGTCTCTTGAGCATCTCCCGTTTTAAACACTTTTCCAAGGTTGCTGGTTCATAAACTGCTGAAGCCCCAAGATTGAGAATTCTGTCCTTTTAATATCTCTGTGGCCCAGAAATTCAGATGACCAGATAGACTTTGCAGGACTACAGACTGGAGTTATGCATCAGGATCATGCAGAATCATGTCACAGCTGACTCTGAAGGAATTGCTAAGAAATTGAATTTTCAAGTTCTCAACTACCCTGCGTTTGGAACACTCAAAAAGTCCATTGAAGTTAAATTTTGGATAAACTCGTTTTAAGCTTAATAATTAACTAGGAAAATAAAGGAGATTAAAAACCAAATCTAATTCCTAGGTTAATATTGAACTGACCCCCACTGGAGCTCTTGTGGTGCAGTGACTGTGTCCCTCCCTCTGAGCCAGGAAGTCCAAGTTCAAGTCTGACCTGCTCCAGAGTTATGTCGTAACATCTCTGAACAGGTTGATTAGAAAATATCTTAAATTGAACTGCTTACTCACCACTGAAGCCCCCCAACTGTCCTTTCCACCACCCCCCCCGGGACTCCTGACAACATCTGCCCTGACTCCATCACACCTGACACCTGATATGTCCCCCACCAATCTGACACGCAACCGCCTCCATCAGCCCTGCCCTGACACCAACCCCGGCTAGATTCAACACTTCTCCAATGTGACCCCTTGACATACCCTAAAAACTCATCCATTTATCTAACCATACCTGCTTTACCGACGTGCCACCCCAGCCCTCACCTTCCCACCCATCTGACACTATATCTCCACACTTGTACGCCGATCCTTTCATAGTAACTGTCAAAGTAGCTGATTGCGCTGCTGAGTATTTAAAACTGGTATGCAGTACACTTACTGCTGTAAAAGAGGGTGTGGTTTGATGGTGATCTTTGCCGCAGGTTGTGAGGTTTCCTATACAGGTCACCTGTGTTTCATAATAGGAGGCTTTTGTCCATGAGTTTCCTGTGAATTAGTCATCTGAATGTAAGACTTTTCTTCGTCCACTCAATAGGCTGAATGTAAGTTTGCATTTCTGGGCCTCTATATCTTTGCTTTCGTCCTTTAACTCACTCCTGAAAATCCATCTTTCCCAAGCTTTTAGTATCTGCTCTTGATATTTCCTTGTGTAACTGAGTCAAAGATTGCAAGATCATAATGAAACAAAGCAACATAGCCATCTTAATAGTGCTAGGTAGCTGTTGTAAAAGTTGTTAACATGGACTGTAGCAATGATCATATTAAAACATTTGACCTAATTTTGTAGAGGTGAGGAAGGAGTTTAAAGATTTTGGACTGTCAATGTTCTTTGTCATCGCCTCTCTGATTCTGTGTTCTCATTACCTCTCTGAAACTGACCACAACTTCAGGACATTGGGAATGCATATAGAGGTCCCAAAGTTGGGGCCTGTTGTTCAGCAATCCGTGAACTCAGTAAAAATTTCAGGTTTCCTGCTGCCAAATTCGCTGTTTGAACTTTTGAAAAGAGTTTTCAATCAGGCTTTTTTTTAAATGGAGATGTCATTAATAAAACTGATGAATAAGAAAACTGAGCCTGATAAATAATATAACAATTGTGGAGTGCTGGTAAATGATTCAGTAGGTTCCACATTACTTTTCTGTATTAAAAATTATTAAATTACATGTCAATTATCATTTTTTAAATGTTTTATTTCAAGATTTTGGAATCTATCTTCACCCATGTTTCTCCACATACTTTAATATGCTTTATGAAAGAAAATCACATTTTATTTATGATTTTTAGGGGGCTGTGAACATCCTTTAATATGATTGGCTGCAGGACCATGATTTGTTTCACTCAGACTCCATGTTGTAGATGTCAAGTAAAGAATCTTGCAGTCAGTACCCTCCACTGCGTAGCCCTCGAACTAAAATTATGCCTAGGTAGATAACTAGACTTCTCAGTGAAACTTACTTTATGATCAGCAGTATGTGCCTGAATTTCACCACTGAAAATCTGGTAAAATATGTTTGAGAGACAGTGTTCCCCACAAAATCTCACTGATGTTACGGCAGTTCTTATAGAGCCTATGTAAATGGGAAAATAACAAGTGGCTATGCCTCCTGCAAATTTTCAGTATCACCAAACCCTTCCATAATAATATGTGCTCTGAAGTTTCAGGAAGAAAATTACAAAATGCAGTATGCTTGTACTAAGAACTTGCATACTTGCAGCAAAATCTGCCTTTTGATTTGATAGCTATCTAATTATCGTCTTTTCAAATACTCCAGGTCATGGAAAGGTGGGATTAGTTAGTGAGATACAGAAAAGCCCTCTTGCTCCAGGTGGCAGAAAAGCACAGAAACAAAGATCAAGAAATCCATAGTGCTGTTTTGTAGAAGAAAGAAGTAAGCTCCAACTGCTATTATGTTCTACCAAAGCACTGTTGTTTGTATCATCAAATACTGTAAATTGGAAGACTTGTATGGTTTGTAAATATAAATTTCAGACAATCCTTGATATTGAAACAGCATGTTGCCAAGATCATACATTGTTGGAAGCTACTGCAGATTATCTTGAGAAGCATCAGAGAATCATTGACAGCAGTTTCAGGTTTTCTATGTTTAACAGGATGTGTGGACACAAGAAGCTGTTGTAAATGCTGACAGTTTTGCTGTAATTGCAACCACAAAATCAAGTTGATAATTTTTGTGCTTTGTCAATTACACTTGTCAGTAAAAACACAAAAAATGAGCAAATTGCTATCATCTTCAAACGTTTCCATTCTAGCTAAAAAAAAAAGTTGATTTATCAAAAAGTAGTGCAAACAGATCCCTTTTCCCTTTGTTGTGTAGTGTTACAATCTGCATCAATGTTAGATATTTTCATTATTCTCAGGAAAAAAATGTCATGGATGTTCTGATCGGATAGAATGATCAATATGCATGTGGTTTTTATCTTCCACGTGAGGCAGTATCATAACTAATCAGGTAGTTTTGTCATTTGTTATTAAAAGGATGAGGCTATATGGCTGTATATTTTGAGTTAGAAAGAAACAGCAGTTATAGAAAATAAATATTTTTTTTCCCATGGAGGCAGCCACATTTATATATATTTGATCTAACATATAATTCCAAAAAAAAATTTGAGGACACATCTCTAGGAAAAAGAAGCATGGTACAGGGAGATGAGGCAACCATGGCTGTGTAAGGAAGTCATAAAAGCAAAAGAGAAAGCATATAATGTGGCGAAGTGCAGTGGGAAACCAGAGGACTGGGAAGCTTACAGAGACCAACAGAGGGCAACAAAAAGAGAAATAAGGAGGGAGAAGATTAAATCTGAGGGAAAGCTAGCCAGTAATATAAATGAAGACTAAGAGTTTCTTTAGATATGTAAAAGGCAAGAGAGAGGCAAAAATGGACATTGGACCACTGGAAAATGATGGTGGAGAGATAGTAGTGAGGACCAAGGAAATGGCTGAGGAACTGAAAAATTACTTCGCGTCAGTCTTCACAGTGGAAGACCTGAGTAATCTCCCAAAAATTCAAGCAGAGCTGAGTAAGGTGGCCATCACCAAGGAGAAGATGCTAGTAAAACTGAGTGATTGGCCTGAAGATGGATAAATCACCTGGACCAGATGGACTACATCCCAGAGTTCTAAGGGAGATAGCTGAAGATATAGTGGAAGCATTAGTGGTGATCTCTCAGGAATTGCTCGAGTCAGGGAGGGTCCCAGAGGACTTGAAAATCGCTAACGTCACACCCCTGTTTAAAACGGGAGTAAGGCAAAAGACAGAAAATTACAGGCCGATTAGCCTAACCTCAGTCATGGGTAAGATTTTGGAGTGCATTGTAAAGGATGAGATTTCTGAATATTTGGAAGTGTGGTAAAGTAGGGCAAAGTCAGCATGATTTCATCAAGGGGATGTCATGCCTGACAAATCTACTAGAATTCTTTGAGGAAGTAAAGAGCAGGGTAGACCAAGGAGAGCCATTGGATGTTATCTACCTGGACTTCAAGAAGGCCTTTGATAAGGTGCCGCATAGGAGGCTGCTGAGTAAGATAAGGGCCCGTTGTTAGAAGCAAGGTACTAGCATGGATAGAAGCTGTCTGCCAGACAGCCAGAGAGTGAAGATAAAAGAGTCTTTCTCAGGATGGCAGCCGGTGACAAGTGGTATTCCGCAAGGGTCAGTGTTGGCACCACAACTTTTCACTTCATACATTAATGATCTAGATGAAGGAACTGTGGGCATTCTGGCTAAGTTTGCAGATGATACAAAGATAGGTGGAGGGACAGGTAGTATTGAGGAGGTGGGGAGGCTGCAGAAGGATTTGGACAGGTTAGGAGAGTGGGCAAAGAAATGGCAGATGGAGTACAACGTGGGAAATTGTGAGGTCGTGCACTTTGGTTAGAAGAATAAAAGCATGGACTATTTTCTAAATGGGGAGAAAATTCAGAAGTCTGAAGTGCAAAGAGACTTGGGAGTTCTAGTCCAGGATTCTCTCAACGTAAACTTGCAGGTTGAGTCAGTAGTCAGGAAGGCAAATGCAATGTTGGCATTTATTTTGAGAGGACTTGAATATAAAAGTAGGGATGTACTCCTGAGGCTTTACAAGGCTTTGGTCAGGCCACATTTGGAGTATTGTGTGCAGTTTTGGGCCCCATTGCTCAGGAAGGATGTATCGGTCCCGGACCGGGTTCAGAGGAGGTTCACGAGAATGGTCCCAGGAATGGAAAGCTTAACATATGAGGAACGTTTGAGGACTCGAACTATACTCATTGGAGTTTAGAAGGATGAGGGGGGATCTAATTGAAACTTACAAAATACTGAATGGCCTGGACAGAGTGGCTGTTGGGAAGATGCTTCCATTGGTAGGAGAATCTAGGACCCGAGGGCACAGCCTTAGAGTAAAGACAAGACCTTTTAGAACGGAGATAAGGAGAAACCTCTTCAGCCAGAGAGTGGTGAATCTATGGAATTCACTGCCACCGAAGGCTGTGGAGGCCAGGCCATTGAGTACATTTTAAGACTAAGATGGACAGGTTCTTGATTATCAAGGGGATCAAGGGTTACTGGGAGAAAGTGGGAGAATGGGTATGAGGAACTTATCAGCCATAATTGAATGGCGGAGCAGACTCAATGGGCCGAATGGCCTAATTTCTGCTCCTGTGTCTTATGATCTTGCATATTATGAGCACTTATTTATACTACAACCTTTTACATTCGTGGAAATGTTGCGTTTTTGCACCATAGTCCAGCTTTGTAGCAAATCCAGACTTTACCCTGGAGTAAGCATTCTCACCAGGATTTTATTTGACATCACTGGGACTACAAGTCCACTGCTGAACTACATATGAAAAATGCCCTGAAGTCTTTCAAATACTTTAAAACTTGCCCATAATTAAATGTTTAGACACACAGATGCTGCTTATGCTGCCTAGGCATTAAAATTTAACAGCTTAGACAGGGGCCTACCTGGTCAGCAGGATTAAAGTTTCAGTCAGCCAGTATCATTGAGTTTTGCCTGGCTGTAACCCAAGCTGTATTTGCTGCTTCACTGGTAGTTGCCATTCAAATATACTTCGCAGAACCATCCATCCTTATTCTTTTTAATTGCATAAAAGTTGTAAATTTATGTCGGGCTGGAGTGAAATGTTTGAATTTCTCGTTTGTTCACATGGCTAGTCTGGGCAGTGGATGAAGCTGGTTCTATTATTTTAAGCTGTCTGCCATTCTTGGTCTTGAATTAGTTGAGCTAGTGTAGTTCATATTTTGCCTGATTTATGTAGTATGAGGAACTCCTTTTAGAAGTAAAGGTGAATTACTTTTAGAAGTTGCTGTCTTTCCTGCAGGCTATGGGCATTATAGAATCCTTACAGTGGAGATAGAGGCTGAACCAATGTTCCGAAGAGCATGCTACCCATTCTATCCCTGTAACCCCGCATTTTACCATAGCTAATCCACCTAGCTTGCACATTCCTGGAGTTTGGGAGAAAACCGGAGCACCTGGCAGAAACCCACGCAGGCATGGGGAGAACATGCAAACTTCACACAGACAGTCACGCAAGAATGGAATCGAACCCGAGTACCTGGTGCTGTGAGGTAGTAGTGCTAACCACTGTGCCACCATGATGCCCATTATGTGCTTATTTCATGTTTTTAAAAATCTGCATAAAATAAATAACTTGGTTGAAGTAGAAACAAAAAAGACATTTGAAGAAACATTTATTTTAAAGAAAATCCATTTAATTTCTCTACTGACTTCCTAAAGTGAGTTTAGCAATGTTGCCAAGTGTTGAGCATGAGTTAGCTTTGAATTCTAATGGGCTGTCTTTTTTAAAAAAAAGTGATCATTCTTTTGGAATCGTGAAACAAACTGGAAGAATTGTACGGCCTATAAATTTAAATTTCAAATAGTCTTGCTGCTGCAACAGAAATGTTGCCATAAAGGATCATTCCTCCCTCCTGAAAGAAGATTCAGATTTAGTACAGTTTTCATATACAGGTAGTTCTGCTATAACACGTGTTTCATTAACACTAATTGGCTGTAATGCGATTGATGAATAGTTGTTTGGATAACATGAACTTTCTGTACAGGTATAGTGATTTTCTATAGCGATTTCCCTATAATGGGATTTTCTATAGCGTGAGGTCATACAAAGGAGAACTACCTGTACTACTAAACATAGATTATGGCATGTATTTTTATTCTCACACTTTAATGCTGCATATATAGCAACATGACCCACAACTCAAATCAATAGAAACTAGCAAACATACGGAGATGTTTCAGATAGTGTCCCATTGGGCAATTAACCATTTTTTTGATATTTGGTCGCGAGACTGCCAGTAGTGGTCATGTAGTTCTACTGGGAGATCAAAAGTGTTTCAGATTTTAAAAATCAGGGGGCAGTTTAGTCATTGAAACCTTACACTTTGTGCCTGAACTTTTAAAGGTTGTTGTTTAGAACCACTATTGGGCATTTTTCCCAAACCTCTAAAAACGCAACTTGTAAAAGGAGGCGAGGAGGCATCAGCCAATTGCCCAATTTTATTGACCATGCCAGACCCCCTCAAAATATTTTAAGAAGGTAGCCTAGACCCTGACTTTTTCTTAGGTCCTTGAGTAGATTTGTAGTTCGGGTTGTGGATGCTGTGGTTGGTTCGCTCGCTGAGCTGGTTCGTTTATTTGCAGACATTTCATTACCCTGCTGGGTAACATCATCATCAGTGCAGCCTCTGAAGCATTGTTGTGTTTTGCCACTTGTTATTTAAACTCTGGGATTCATCGGAGTTGATTACCTCATTTCCGATTTTTCTCTTTTGCAGTGGTGTGTATATAGGGTCTAATTCCACGTGTTTATTGATGGCCTCTAGAAATTCCCATACTTGACTCTGTTTGGCTTGCCCTAGGATCTTGACATTGTTCCAATTGAACTGGTGATTCTCCTTGTCTATGTGTATGGAGACGAGTGAGTATTGCTCGTGTCTTTTTGTTGCTAGTTGGTGTATATATTCTTGTAGCCAAGAAGGCCATCAGTAAACACGAAGAATTAGACCCTATATACACCACTACAAAGAAAAACCAGAAATGAGGTAATCAACTCCAACGGATCCCAGAGTTTAAATTACAAGTGGGAAAATACAACGCATCATTGGAGGCTGCACTGATGATGTTACCCAGCAGAGTAATGAAACATCTGCAAACTAACAAACCAGCTCGGCTCGCGAACCAACCACTAACTTTCTCTTATTTTAAAGGCAAATGTGAAATGGGTGTTTCAGGTGTAATGCAACTAGTCAAACCATGTGGCTTTAAGCAAAACAGTTTATTTAAACACTACAGTTAAAACACAAACAAAAAAAGGAGGATTTAGAATAACTTAATTATTGGAAAGCTTAACCAAATACTCTATTCAATAACTTAACTAACTGTTCCAATATAGAAACATCCTATAAACACACCCCTTGGCAAAAAGGTAAATTTAAACATTGATTCATACAGGCAGGAGGGAACACCGTCCAGAGAGATTTCCTAACTGACTCTGAATCATTTATTGAAGTATGCGACCCTCTAATACTCAAAACATCTTCTGACTGTTACTAGGAAAAAACCTGAACTGGGAAAGCTGTCCATTCCCCTTCCATTGTTAAGCTGTTACTCCCTAGACTTTTCTGCACTTCCACCCTTACAACCTGCCTTTAAAAGCCAAGGACAAAATAACCTTTTTAAAATGACAGCATCGTCACATCAAGCTAATCTTGATTGAAACTTAATCAATTGAGGAGCACTTCAATTTTTTTTGATTTTCTTATGAGCAAAGAAAAATGAAAAACAAGTGTCCTTTCAACTTGCCACAGTGTAGAGCTGATGTCTAAACGTTAAGAAATCTAATTACTTTCACTTGTAGATTTTGTAGAAAATTCATCTATTGTCAGTGAAAATTGCATGATATAATGGGGAAGAAGAACCTAAAACTATGGCATCTGACCAGAGGGAGGTTTGCATGACCTAGATTATTTCACACGAGGCATGTGAAAGCTTTAGGGGTCAAAACGAAACTTAAGCATTTAAGATTCTTCACAGGTGGCGGTGTAATAATTTGAATCCCAAAAATATGTTGGAGATTGACATGTTCTGAAAACGCAGTATCTGGGGCAGAAGAGAGAAGATACTATGAAACTGTATTGTTAATTGTATATTTTCTTATTGCTAATATAGATGTAGAACAACTATAATTTGATATTCAGATTGTTAAGCCAGATAATTGTGTCATGGATAGTGACCTGTGTTGCTATATATAGAGTCAGGCTTTTAGTGTTATGTTTTCCATTATCACTGTTTCCCATTGAAGGGTTATAGAATCATAGAATCCCCACAGTGTGGAAGCAGGCTATTCGGGCCATCAAGTCCATACTGACCTTCCGAAGAGCATTCCACCCAGACTCCAAGCAGCAAATTCAAGACACCCATAACCCTCTAGGGGCAAAAGCTTTTCCTTATGTCACCTCTCATTTTTCTAATGATCACTTTACATCTGTGTGCCAGAACAGGATCTCAAAAATATCAGATTTCTAAAAAATCAATAACTTATATTGCCCAAGATAAGGATGCTAATTGGTTGTTGCATTGCTGTGAAAAGTACACTAAAAGGGCACAATAACTGAACACGTTCTTTAAACTTGAGTGTACATCTGCTAGACCAGATAAGAACAGTAGCTTTCTTTTCTTAAAGGGAATAGCACTTTCACCCAATACCAGATGGGTTTCTGTGACATTCAACAATAATTTTGTGGCCGCAATTATCGAGATGAGCTTTCAGTTCCAGATTTTTATTTTAATGAATTTATAGTCCACCAGCTGCAGTGCTGGAATCTGAACCCGTATCCCCAGGAGATTGGCGTAGGCCTCTGAATTACCAGTCCAGTGACGTTAGCACTGTGCCACAATTTCCCCTCGGGCATATTCGTGAGTTTGGGCAAAATATCATAATCAACGAATTGATCGGAGTAACTGTCATCCTGCATTCAGACGAATGAGGGGGGAATCTCAGAGACTTATAAAATTCTGACAGGACTGGACAGGGTAGATGCAGGGAGGATGTTCCCGATGGTGGGTGTTTCCAGAACCAGGGGTCATAGTACGAGGATTCGTGGTAGACGATTTAGGACGGAGATGAGGAGCCATTTCACCCAAAGAGTGGTGAGCCTGTGGAATTCATTACCACAGGAAGTAGTTGATGCCAAAACATTGAATGTATTCAAGGGGCAACTAGATATAGCACTTGGGGTGAATGGGATTAAAAGTTATAGGGAGAAAGCAGGATTAGACTAGTTGGACAATCAGCCATGATCAAAGGGCTGAAACCACCTGCTCTTACCTTCTATGTTTCTGTATTATGTACCTTATTTTAGCATCAAACTTGCATGGTGAGCATATGGCCTTTAGAGAAGGAAATCTGCCATCCCTGTTTCCTCCGGTTTAGCCAGGTGACTTCAGACCCATGTCAATGTGGTTGCCTCTTAAATGAACTCTGAAATGGCCTGTCAAGCCACCAATCAAAACCACTGCAAATTCATTTTCTAAAAAAAACACATCAACCTTGGCACTGGAAATGACAACAGCAAGTGTCCTTCTGGGGACTTGTGCAGCAAGCTAGTTGAACAACAACTCAGCGTATTCTTACTGCGGAATCACACCTTGCAATGTCCAAGGCACCACTGTCACCATCCTTGGGTGTGTTTTGTTGCTGGAGCATATATCCATCAGAGGTCACAGCATGGTGGTATGTAGTAGGGAGGGAGTTATCCTAGCAGTCTTCAGCATTGTTTCTATACTCCATTAATTGTAATGGGATCTAATGGTAAAACATGGGCAAAGAAATGTCCTGCTTGTTCCAACTTACCACCCCTTTTGTTGATGAATGAGTACTTTGCTATGTTGAACACCAATTGGAAGAACCAATGAGGATGACAGGGCACAAAATGTACTCTGAGTGGGGACTTCACTTTCTATCACCAAGGATAGACGAGTAGCACAACTATGATCAAATTGGCTAAGTCCTAAAAAAAAAACGTATAGTTGCTTGTCTGGCCTTGTGGCAGGTGGTGAGGCAACCAGTAAGAGGGAGAAACACAACCTGCAACCTCTTGGCAGGCAAATCCCTCACTCTACTATCATTGTCAAGCCAATGGCTCAATGAAGAGTACAAGAGGGTCTCCCAGAAGCAGCACCAACGAAATCTAAAACTGTGGTGTCAACATGCTGAGGCTACAACAGAGGTCTACTTGCACATCAAACAGTGGTACCAGTGTGTAATAGAATTTAGCAATCCTATAACCAACAGATCAGATCTAAGCTCTATAGTCCTGCCACATCTAGTCATAAATAGTGATGGACAATTAAACAACTAACAGGAGAAGGAGAGTCCACAAATATTCCCGTGGAAAAGTCAAGACTGCAGTATTTATCAGAAGTGCCGTATGGATGATCTATCTCCGCATCCTCCTGAAGTCCTCAGCGTCACGAATGTTAATCTTCAATCAATTCAATTCACTTCTTGTGATATGAAGAAACAGGCAAAGATACTGGATACTACAAAGGCTATGGGCCCTAGCAACATTTCGGCAATCGTACTGGTAACTTGTGCTCGAACTATTTTTACCTCTAGCCAAGCTGTTAGGGTACAGTTACAGCAAGGGCATTCACTCTGCAGTGTGAAAAATTAATCTGGGCCAATTATTGCAGTAATTGTTCAGTCTATACTCAATCATCAATAAAGTGGTCATTGATAATGCCATCAAGCAGCACTTGCTGCCAATAACTCACTCATTGAGGCTCAGTTTGGTTTTTACCAAAGGCACTTAGCTTCTGACCTCATTACATTCTTGATCCAACCATGACAAAATAACTGAACTGGTGAGGTGAGGTGACTGTCAAGGTATCATCCAGAATAAAGCATCCCATTTGATCCATCTTCAGCATTCGGTCCCTTCAACATTGGTAACTATGTGCACCATCTACAAGATGTACTGCATCAATTCACTGAGGCACCTCTGATTGCACCTGCATCCATTACCATCTGTAAGGACAAAGGCAGCAGATGCATTTGTGTGTTCCTCTCCCAAGGCAAACACCATCCTGACTTGGAACAATATTATTGTTCCTTCACTGTCAAAGTCAAAATTCTGGAACTGCTTTCCAACCAGCAATGTGGGTGTAACTACACCCCAAGGACTATAGTGGTTCAAGAAGACAAATCACCATTATCTTCTCAAGGGCAATTAGTGATGGCCAATTAGCACTGGTCTAGCTAGCAACACCCACATGCCATGAACAAATTTTATTACAAAGTTCCTTTTAATAATGGTTTATTACTATGTATCTAGGTCTAGAACCAATATTCTTTCATCCTTTTTGAATAAAAGGTGGTTATTTGAACTCCTTCAATGTAGTATATAGCAGGCTACTCCTATACTAGTTTTTCAATGCTTAAAAATATTGTGAATTCGCCTGAAGTAAGTGTTAATATTGCACTAGTGCTTTCTGGAAATTATGGAATGCAAGTTTAATACGTAGAAAAGACAAGTAGTGGAAATGATTTGAAATTGCTGTCTTCTTTTTAAGTTGCAGTTGGAGCAGGATTTGATGTTAGCACTAAAAATAGAAACAAAAGGTTTATGGTACAAAGGGAGACTATTTGGCCCATTACCTCCATGCTTGTCAAAAAAGCTATCTGGTTTAATCACACCATCCAGCTCTTGATGAGTAGCTTTGTAAGTTACAGTAACTTAAGTGCATAATCCAAGTATATTGTATTGTGGTAAGGATTTTGGTCTCTACTGCCTATTCAGGAACTGAGTTTAAAAAAAACCCACAATCCTCTGGGTGAAAATAAATTCTCAATTCTGCTGTCTACTTCTGCCAATTACTTTCACACTATACTCATTGGTTATCAACACTCTATCTGAAAAAGGTAATGCCTGTCTAGCATCTCTCAACTGTATATGTTCAATTAAAGCTCCCCTCAACATCCTCTGCTTCAAGAAGACAGTCCCAACCTATCATTTTTCCCCATATCAAGCTCTGTAACCCAAGTTTCAGTAGGACGGGGCACCAAATAGGAAGGCCATAGTCATACCAACATTTAACTGGACAAAGGTTTTGCTAATGCAGTACTTCATAGTAAACCCGATGTTTGTGAAGGAAAGTTGAATATTACCGATCTGTGTGAAGACATTTGTAAGAGGACCAGACACTGATGGTAGAATTTTGGGACATCTTACGAAGGATAAGGGAAAGGGTATGAGACAAAGCTGTTTCGTGTGAGACATTATGTTGGAACAGGTAGCAGTGGAATTAAGCAAGGGTGGACAAGACAAATGTAGCAAGTGGAGTATAGTGGTGCGGTCTTCCACATTGTCTTTCATCTCTTTGTGGTTTTCATAGGGTGTACTTACTTTAATCATGGTTACCAGGGATATTGTTAGTAATTTTATCCTGAGTGACCTAGATGCTCCTACATGCAGTGAAACCAAACACAGAATTGAAACCGACTTTGTAAGAGTGTAGATTTGGAATTGGAATGAAGTGTTCAACTATTCCATAGATTGGAGCACACCAAAGATTCTGCTGCCGCATTCTGACTTGCACCTACTCCTACTCACAATTGCTACTCTGTTTACTGACTTATAATCTGGCAATGTCTGAATTTTAAAACTTTTAATCTTGTGTTCAAACCCCTATACAACCTCACCCAGTCCCTATCATTGTAACCTCCTCCAGCCCTATAGACTTTCCATTTCTGAACACCTCTGCATCATCAGTTTTTTTTTCACTTCATTATTAGTGGCCATGTCTTCAACTACCTAGACACTAGACAACTTTACCTCTCTACATCTCCATCTGAAGTCATTCCTGTTTTCCTTTCTGTTTGACCAAGCTTTTGAGCATCAATCCTAATATTTCTTTGTCTGACATGACAACAGAATTTATCTAATAATGCCCCTATCCAATGTCTTGGAATATTTGAATTTATTAAAGGCTCTGTCTAAGTGCATGTTAAGAAGGAAATTTGAGATAGAGATTATAGTTGGGGAAAACAAAGGTTGCCATTCAGCTTGGAACTGGTATAGTTGGCAGTTTTGAACTGTTTAGTGCTGTTTCCTGTTTTCAGGATGGTACCTTCCCAGCAACAGTTTGTTAGTAAAATTTAAAGATATATGTGGAGGCATTCATTAAAGATAACTCGAATTTCAACGTAACTCCCTAAGAAGTACTTTGTAAAATTGTAAACTTAAAATTTATTAAAGAAATCCACATGTATAAATTACTGTAAATTACTTTACAATTGCAGTTGGCTTTCTGGATAGCCTTCTGGAATTTTCTCCCTTTTTAGAAGTTGACACCATTCTTCTTGAATTTCCAGTTTTATTTGACCTTTTTGAGTTTTCATTATTAATAAACTGCATCCTTTCATTGTTTTGAAGTTTCAAGAAATGAGAAAACTGCTTTCTTACTGCTTTCCCCATGAGCTAGCAGTGTGATAGCCACGTTCTAGCAAGCTGGTTTGGACTGTTTTTTTTTTGGAAGAGTCTAAACTGCTTCATACTGTCCTACTGTCCCAGAATTTAATGAATGTAGAACTGGGAAGCAGTCCAGATCTGAAGAACAATATAAGTGCAGCTTACATGTGTCAGTATAACCAAATTTTCATTTTAATTGATGTGTCTAAAGAATTGGAATTGCTTTCTTCCTTTTGACATGGTGGGAATTTAACTCTTCTGTACAGAAGTGAGATAGATTTACCTTATTGCCACCAGATAATTGATAAATTTTGGAGTCTTTCCCCACCCACTCCTCCTGGCTCCTTCCAAGTAGCTGAGCAATATCTTGAATGATTCAAGATGGTGCCGACACTGGGCGACTCTTTGCAAGCTCTCTACAGCAGATCTTATTCTTACATATTTTATAACCATTCTGCATTTTTAAACCTAAAATTCTAACTCTGTAAAAATTACTGTTGCTTTGTGCACCTCCTTTTGAGCCATAATTTTGTATGCCTTGCTCTGTCTAAGCACCCTATGATCTGTATGTCCTTGTTTGCTATGATCTGCCTGTACTGCTCGCAAAACAAAGCTTTTCACTGTACTTGGGTACATGTGACTACAATAAATCAAATCAAATGTTGCATGGCACTTGGCAGTACATATCATCAAGCTTCTATTATGGTACATTGTGCCATAATTTGCTGTAATTTAGTTTAAATGGTGTTTATTGTTAGTTAGGCTTGCTCTTACAAGTTCAGGGTGTTTTTTTGCATGGAAAATCATTGAGCACGTAAGCTGATAATGTAACAGTGAGGAAATAGTATCGGAGACAGGACAGACAATTGCTCATTTTCGAAACCATTGAGATTGAAGCATTATGAAATTAGCAAGAAGGACGACGAAGAAAGAGTGGGTGAATTCATTGTTTAAATCAGTGACAGAAAGGAAAAAGAAAGAGGAAAAGTTTGTTTTTAAAGAAAGTTTTAATGTGTTTATGAACAACATTTTATTAATTCATTCACAGGATGTGGGCATCGCTGGCTAGGCCAGTATTTATTGCCCATCCCTAAGACTCAGCCATTTGCTGTGGGTCTGGAGTTACTTGTAGGCCAAACCAGGTAAGGATGGTAGTTTCCTTCCCTAAAGGACGTTAGTGAACCAGATGGGTTTTTCCAACAATTGACAATCTAACCTTAAAACAAAGGAACAAATTGGCCATTCTCCAGTCTTCTTGAAGCTCTCTGAGGCCAAGAGGATGCAAAGATATCTGTTAAGGCCCCAGCTATTTCCTCCCTTGGCTGCTGCAGTATCCTGGGATAGATCCCATCTGGCCGTGGCGACTTGTCTGCCTTAATGTATTTCAAGACACCCAACTCTTCCTCCTCCTTCATGTTGACCTACCCGACAGTATTCACACATTTCCCTAACCTCAACATCCCTCACATCCCTCACATCCCTCTCTTTGGTGAATGCTGATCTAAGTTACTGATTCAGAATTTCACCCATTTCTTCCACAGACAACCTCCATCTTTTATCCTTGAGTGGGCCTACTCTTTCCCTAGCTGCCCTCTAATTTTTGTATAAAATGCATTGCGATTCTCCTTAATCCTGCTGGTCAAGGGCATTTCATAGCCCCTTTTAGATATCCCAACTCCCTGTTTGAACTCCTTCCTACTTTCTCTATATTCTTCAAGGACTTTGTTTTTAGTTGCATAGATCAGGCATGCTTCCTTTTTTTTTTGACTAAGCTGATAATTTCCCCTGTCATCCAAGGTTCCCAAATCCTGCCATTCCTGTCCTTCATTTCCACAGGAACATGTCTGTCCTGCATTCTAACCAACTGGTCCTTAAAAGACTCCCAGGTGTCAGATGTGAATTTACCCTCAAACGGCTGCTCCCGATCTACATTCTCAATTCTTGCCTAATTCGTAGGCCTTCCCCAATTTAACATCTTCATCTGAAGTCCACTCTTGTCCTTATCCATAAGTACTCAAAAACTTACAGAATTATAGTCACTATTCCCAAAGTGCTTTCCCACTGAAACTTTGATCACCTGGCCAGGCTCATTTGATATTACCAGGTCCCGTATGGCCCCTTCCCTTGTTGCACTATCCACATACTGTTTCAAAAATCCTCCTGCATACACGTAACCCATTGCTCCCTATCTGAACCTCTGGCACTACGGGATTCTCAGTCAATATAGGGGAAGTTGAAATCACTGACAACAACAATCCTGTTATTTTCACATCTTTCCAGAGTCTGGTTACATATCTCTTCCTCTATCTCCCACTGGCAGCTGGGAAGTCTGTAGTATAATCTCAGCATTGTGATTGCTCCCTTCCTATTCCTGAGCTCTACCCATAATGCCTTGCTGCATGATCCTTCCACAGTGTCCTCCCTCAGCAGAACTGAGATGCTCCATAGCCAGCAATTCAACTCTCTCTTTCTCCACACCGCCACCACTCCCCCCAACCATCTCTTGCTTCCTTCTTTGTCTCATCTAAAAATAGATATCCCAGTCATAAAGTTGAGAAGCAATCATATTTTAAATATTTTGGTTACTGGACTGACACTTCTGCTATTGTTCAACGAATCAGGTATATCGAGCCACAAGAAATCCTGCTACTCTGATTTTATTTTACCTAGTATTTTGATAATGGCTACTACAGTTACACACTCTAATGAGATGTAACACGATACTCCTCGACTGTCCATTTTACCTTAAGGTTAAATACATGCAGATTCCTTCTAATAAATTGGAAAGAGCATTTTTCAACCTTGTCCGTTCTCGGTAAGTCAACCTCTATAGTCTCTCCCCCACAGCCCCCCCCCCACCATAAATAAACTTTACAGCATCCATCCTGCCATCTGCCTTAATCATCTATTCTGCATGTTTGTCCTTGCAATGGTTTCTGTAAATTTCCAGTAGTAAGATATTTCCGTTTGTTTGTTGTGATTATGCTCACTAGTTCTAATTAGTTTATTTTCTTTGATTTTATTGTGGACGGTCTCCTTTAATTGAAGGAAGGGAAAACAAAAACTTCTGACCATTGTTAAAACGAGGCCAGCACAAAGTGCTATTCGAGGTCACGGGAACTAAATTCTCTAATTAGCCAGTGGAATTCCACCCCCCCCCCCACTCAAGAATACTAGATTCTGTGATTGTGTTGTTTTCCAATGTGGCTTTGCAGCTTTTGACAACTTTGAAATAACATTTAAGCTAAGCAGTGAAATTGGCAACCTGTCACCTTTTACACAATTAAGTCTACCCAAAGTGCACCATTTGAATTTCAAATAGAAAGTTCTAAATTAGGAGAACTGTCAGAGCTCGTAATAGGTCTTTGCACACAGCTGCTACTGCCGGCTTAAAACAGTACACAAGTGCAGTCATAAGATAGTTAGGTACATATCAAATCCCATTGGCAATGAACAGGCTTGGGGGTGGGGAAGTTCACTATATTGACTGCTATACTTGCATTTCTTTTGCTTTGCAGCCACCAAATCTGTTAATTGAGTGCTAACTTTGTTTCACAGAATAGGTTTCATAGTTAAATATTTGATCATACTGAAAGGAGGGGTGACAGAATGTTGCACATTTTCTACAAAAAGGGAACTTGTATAATGGCAAGTAACAAACACCCACAGAAACATTTGCTATTTTTATTTGTTTCACGGTTGTGAACTAACAACTCAAATAGTTGGTTTGCAAATCACCAGGGAAAGTGTTATTTTGATTAATGTTTGCTTCAATGGAATTTGAAATTTATTTAATTACAAGTCTGGGGCAACTAGAAGCATATGCCAGGGTCATCTGACTTTAATTAAAATTTAGTGGTAGGTGCCTGATGGAAAAGAAAGGTTCATCAAAGCTTTGAAGTCAAATGGAGTAATGATTAGTGGTGGGATAATAGCACTGGATTATAGTAGAATGGTAGTGATAACCCATACGTCTGGAGTGATTTGTAATATTTTGCTTTCAATAAGCGCATATTTTGTCGGTAACTGTCATGGAAAGAGTAAAATAAATTTATATGCAATAAAACCCTTATTTATAGTTAAACATTAAAGGTTTTTTGATTAATTTATATAAGACATGATGACTTACAGTACAGACCATAGTTTTCCAAAGTAAACACAGATATTTATCACCGGCCGCTCAGCATTTTATTTATTTTATTAGTCTTTCAAAATTTATTTAGAAGTAGTGGAACAATATTTCCAATCATTTCTGTTTCCTTTCATTTTTAAGGCCAGATAGGTTTTCTTAAAAATATTGCACTTTGACTGTAAAGTCGAAAGATTTCTTAATGCTGTTCTTGTACTTGCTCACTTTTTATGTTACAAATATGCATATTGTTTCCTTCTGTCGGATGGAGACCGGAAACTAAAGTTAAGCTCTGTGTAGTATTAAACATTTCCTGATTGATTGAAGTATCACACTGCAGTGTGGGAAGTAAGTAGGATTTATTGGCTGGAGTTCAAGATAAGCTTGTTATCCATCCACATAAAATTTTGTGTTGGACTTTATGCTCCCTTGCTGGTTGATTTGAAGTTGGGGGGAATGCTCGTTAGGATAAATGAGTGGCCTACCTGCCTACTACTACACCCACCACAATTTTGTGGTAGGGTGGTTTCAGGCAGTCTACTGCCCAGTGGGTGAATTGAGCCCCTTAGTGGGTAATTAATTCCCATTTAAGGACCTCATCACTGCCACAGGATTTGATCAATGATGGGAGGTTGCTTGAGGCAATCGAGTAGTGTATCTCCCTCTGGACCAAAGAGTTCAAATCCCATCTGCCCCTGTGTATGTTATAACATGTCTGAACAAACTGATTAAAGATATATGTAACCACTGATGGTAGCAAAGTGCCTGTACAGGCTGGGGGTGGGAGCTTTCCTTTTTAACACATTTCATGAGCACATTCTTGCCTATCCTCAAAAATATATTTCCCCCACCCCCAATTTCATATCTTCTGTTCTGTCCTGTCCTGACCTGTCCTATCCCACCCCAACCCCCAAACCCCCTGGTGGCCTCAAACCCCACCATATCCAAATCTTAATACACTGTCCTGAAGTGCTGAAGAATTCCCAGCATAGATAAATGGCTGATATAACAAGGTGTAGAGCTGGATGAACACAGCAGGCCAAGCAGCATCAGAGGAGCAGGAA